>NW_006780412.1:88932-95524 GCF_000442215.2 Lipotes vexillifer
CTTTCCCTAGGCACACCACATTTGTTTTATTCCTCTGTGTCTTTGTACTTGCAGTGACCTCTCCCTGGAATATTACTTCTCCATCCCCTTTTTAGCACCCGGAAGAACCCTCATGTGTCCATCAATATTCAACACAGGCATCACTTCCTCTAGAAGGACTTACATCATTGTCTTACTCTATCTCTGTGACAGTGTTAATCTCTCCCCACTTTCAGAAATAGAGTATAGTTTATTAGACTTAGTGTGGTATACTCAAATTTATTAATTTATATGTCTGTTACCCTTTCCAGAATATAAGCCCTTTGGCAGAAGGAACTGCATTTCACTAGCACAGTGCCTCATATGTGCTAGATAACCTATAGTAGAAAACAAATGTTTATGTAATAGAATTGAACTAAACACAAATACACGATTATGCATTGAAATTTTCCTTGACATTTTCCCTTTCACGCTGAATTTAATTATCACCAAAGTCAGTGATAATGGACAACTGTTTTCAAAATACCTCTATAATCCAACTACTTGTCACCATCTCCAGCTCCCACTTTATCGAGGCCACTGCAGTCTCTCACCCAGATGTGGTAATACCTTCTTAAATAGTTTTCCTGCTTTGGTCCCTGCCCCTCATCAAAATCTATTTGCAATAGAGCAACCTGAATGATCCTTTAAAAAAAACTAAACACAATGTGGCATCCTTCAGCTCAAAACCTTCCAACGGCTCATACCTCATTCATGGTAAAGCCTGAGTCCTACAACAGGGGCTACATGGTCATGTCCCCTCTACCCCTCATCTCTCTAACCTCATTTTCACTCTTCTTACTCAACTCCAGCCACACTGGCATTCTCCTTTTTCCAACACTCCAGGCACACTCCTACCTAAGCCATCTGCACTTTGTTTCTTCCTTTGGCGTGCTCTTCCACCAAATGTCCATGTGGTCCATTGCCTCACCTTCTTCCTTACCATGTTCAGCTGTCATCTTCTCTACCAGGTCTTCTCTGGCTACTACTGTATTGTAAATTGCAACCCCTCACCCCAAACACCCCTGCTTTATTTTTCTCCATAGCATTTACCACTCTGGACATATATATTTTAATAATTTCTGTTGACTGTCTCCCTCCCCCACTAGAATGTAAGCTCAATGCTACAGAGGTTTAGTCTGTTTTGTTCACTACTATATATCTGGCACCTAGAACGATGCCTTGAACATGGAAGGAACTCATTAAGTATTTGTGGAAAGAATTGGTGGGTTCTGTGATGGTTGGCATTGGAGTTCTCCCATTGGGTTTTAATTCCCAATGCACAGTTTGCTTTCTCTTTATTAGGCTAGCAGTGTACTAATGGTTTTTTTCGTTTATAGCTTCTCCCTGATTTTTGGGTATCATGTATTTTCTGCAAATCTCCCCCCATCCTCTTATCAGATATACCCACACCTCTTCTTTATTTTTGAAATTGGCCTTCAGCAATCCAAAATTTGGAATATAAAAATGGACACATTCCACTTACCATTAAAATTTTAGCAAAAATATTTTTCTAAAGAAAACTCGTGGGGTTTTATTGTCTACAGTTCTTTTGCTGGTAGATAAAACATCTTGATGATTTTCAGTCACACGACTGACACTCTTCCATATGATATCTCTTCTCCCTTTACAGAAATAGAAAATTCAAGGCATCCATACACCCACTTATGAATCCCTAAAGATGTCTTTTTCTACCTTCCCGTTCATAATGAAATGTTATTCTTTTCAAGAAGGCTTCCTTGCATGTTACAAATTATTTTATTTCTCTCATTTTCTTTAGTCTTCCTTTACTCATTTGAATGAGGTGGTAAAGTGCTATGGAGAAACACAAGCAGAGAAATCGGCTATGGAGAGGTGGGCGGGACATGTATGAGGCAGATGAGAGTCAATTTTACATAGAGAGGAGAGTGAAGGAAAAACCCAGCAATTGCTACAAAGGAAGATTCTAGGTTGTGGAACCTCAATTACAAATAACATCTTTAAAATTATCTTTTTAAACTAGCTCTGAGCATGTCACCATCTTCCTATTAGGCTGAGAGATGGTGGATTTGGAGGAGAAAAGTTTAGTTGCTGTGTGATTTTCCTCTATAATCTTAATTCAATAAAATCCCCAAATCCAGACTTCCCTGGTGGTGCAGTGGTTAAGAATCTGCCTGCCAATGCAAAGGACACGGGCTCGAGCCCTGGTCTGGGAAGATCCCACATGCCGCGGAGCAACTAAGCCTGTGTGCCACAACTACTGAGCCTGAGCTCTAGAGCCTGCAAGCCACAACTACTGAGCCCATGTGCCTCAACTACGGAAGCCCGTGCGCCTAGAGCCCGTGCTCCGCAACAAGAGAAGCCACAACAATGAGAAGCCCGTGCACCACAACGAAGAGTAGCCCCCGCTCACCGCAACTAAGGAAAGCCTATGCACAGCAACGAAGACCCAACACAGCCATAAATAAATAAATAAATAAATAAATAAATAAATAAATTTTTTTAAAAGAAAGAAAACTCCCAAATCTAACTTACAAAAGAAAAAAGAAAGAATGCCCGCGTGCAAGAGACAGAGAGAGAGAGAGAGAGAGACTGATAGAGAGACAGAGAAAGAGAGAGAGACAAGACAAAGCAGCAAGTATTCTTTATCAGGTTTTCCTAGAAGTAGAACCTGAGTCAAGGATTCCAGTGCAAGTGGTTTACCAAGGAAATGCGAGAAAAACCAGGAAGGGAGTGGGGAAAGCAGGATTGGGATGGGGAAATTCAGGCCTGGGTATGAATTCAGGGGAAGCCCCAGATTCAACTTAATCCTGCAGGGTTCCCTGGAGCATAAATTACACCTCAGAGTTGTTAGTTCTGCCTGGAATGCAAGTGGCCGCGTTTTTGTACTTTTGCAACCACCCGTTATGTCTGTGGAGCTTCAGGATACAGGTGAGGCTGCTCCAGTGCTCAAGCGCCATCCTCTGAGTGTGCCATGTCCTCAAAGGGCACAGACAGGATGGACACATAGAGTTGATGAAAAGGATCCATAGATAGCTGGGCAGGCACCAACTGTGTCTACTACAGTAAGAGTGATTTTTTTTTTTCTTTTAAAAGTTTATTTTTTAAATAAGAAGAAGGCTTAGGGCAAAGATTAATTTTATTATCAAAACGAGGTAGTTTCAGGATATATTTGTTCAAATGTAATTATATATAATTATATACATATTTATTATATATATTTTATATAGGTTATCTCCTTTTCATGGGGGGCACAATTTAATTCTCAAAAGCCCAATTTTGGAGATAAACGGATTTGTAGCGCAAAGAGTCACCTCTCAAATTCAAGAATATGACACTGCTAATGGGCACTCACAAGTCCTACATCCCAGGAGGACCTGCTACCCCTCCTTACTAAACTACCCCTGCCCCAGGGCGGCCATCACTCCATGCCACAAACAGAATAGATTTTTTTCCTGATAAGGATAGTTTTATTCTTAGAATGTAGGGCAGTTTGTGCATTTCAAGCTTCTAGTAAGCCTCTCCCTTTCTTTTTCACCTCAGTTGAAATCAACCATTCCTTGGATGGTCCCTTGGGAGAAATGCCACTGTGAGTGGAATTAAAACATTTATATCTGTTGACGGAGAAAGCAATCCTGAAAAGAGAGGAGAGATTGGAGCTGGTCACTCAGAATGGTGGAGAGGGGTAGGTGTGATCATTCACAACATGGGGAGTGGGAAAGAGCTCAATGTCATCTGGCAAAGCTTTCCCAATATGCTACATCCCTGATGAGGAAAGAACTAAACTGTACTAGAATTTGGAGTAGAAGTGTCATGATACAACTTTTGGTCTGGAGTTATTACTGGTCGATCAAAGTCTGAATCAATGACTTTAGTTGTGACCATGAGCAATGTGTTCATGCTGGGTCACAGGGAACATTTTCTATTTGCTTTTATTACCATTAGCACCTCTTCATTTCCTGATAGAGCTTTTCACTGAATATGCCCTTTTAAAAAGACAACCTCTTAAAGGAGAGGACATGCTGCCACCTATCGAAACGATGCAATTACATACAAGACACCCAAATTCTAAACCATCAGGACCTGTCACCCCACCCCACACAAAAGCAAATGGTTGAAACTCTGAAACATTTTCTCAGCTCTTCCAGTCCTGGACTTTACAAAGATTTTCACTATT
This sequence comes from Lipotes vexillifer, assembly GCF_000442215.2. Taxonomy (NCBI): domain Eukaryota; kingdom Metazoa; phylum Chordata; class Mammalia; order Artiodactyla; family Lipotidae; genus Lipotes; species Lipotes vexillifer. The sequence goes on from NW_006780412.1 coordinate 93,107, forward strand.
GAGATCATTTCTAAAAGGAGCTTCAGGACCAGGAAGACCATTTCTCCTTGGACCTACAGATCTCAGTGTGAACAAGAACAGGAGTGATGATTGAAACCTGCTCTGGTACCGTTAACCGCTGCCCTGCTCATACAGGAGCAGCCGAGAGAAGAGCTCGCAGCATCCTTAAACAGGCAGAATGCCTGGCCACTGGCTCCTGGGAAAGTGACCTTAATCTAGCTGGGGTCCTCTTTAGGGGTCCTTTAACCAGGACACTGCTATCCTCTTTCCTTCATTTAGGATGAAGCCAGAAACACACTGCAGATTTCCTCACCTGTGAAATAGTCGTAATCATTCCAGCACTTCTGACATCAAAGGCTGCTCACAGAGGTAGAATAAAACAAGGCACAGAAAAGTGCCTTGTAAAGTGTGTACACATTTGACAATGCAGAAGCTTGTTTTCAGACTTATTCTGCCACTAGTGACAATTAGCTTGTGCTGAATTCCCATTCACCTCCTGCTGCTTGGGGGATTTCTCCCAGACGAATAGCTCACCAGGGAACCTCTTTTCCACAAACTTGGCCTCACTGAACTGTATTTTAATTCACAGTTTCCTAATAGGTCAAAAAGTGTTCTGAGTAGTTGCCACTGCTTCTCCATACAGCCAGGAAATCCATTTGGGCTGGGCTGGATATTATTTCTCCTTATTATTTCCTGCAAGTGTGAGGCCACCACATCTGCTGTTTCAAGTCAGATGTTTAATCTAATCATTTAAAAATAAAATAAAATAAGAAATAATGTATCATTACTTCCTATTTACTATGTTAATCCATAATCTGTGACTAATTGTCAAAGGACTGGTTTTATTATTGACATCACTATAAATTAATGGTAAAATCATCAAGGCTAGAGAAAAGAGGAGGATACTTTTCCCCTGTAATCCTCAGAACACTCTTCAAATGACTGGCCTGAGAAAACCAATGTTCCACATGAGAACTGCTAAAGAGGCAGGCCCTCTCACCCTGGTTGTCAAACTTGTTAGTTTTATTAGATTTATTTACTCAATTAACATTTATTGAGCACAACATGCCAGACACTGTATTAGACATTAAAGATACCTGAATAAGTAGATCATACTCTACAGAGTTTAAAGTATCGTGGGAGATGCATATAATTAAATTCAAAATTATAGTACAAGATGACACATTCTGTGATAGGTGAATGTTCAAAATACAATGGGAAAGCTCTGGTTCTGTGAATGGCAGAGTAGTTTTTATTAGAATGACCCTCCCATAGACAAACTGTCTCAAAGCCTTGGAAGGCCCCTGAACTGTGCCTGCACAGAGGAGACTTCAAGGAGCCCAGTGGGTATTTCTGAAGTCGTCCAAAGATTTGAGGCAGTTTCTGTGCCAATTTAGAGGAGTCATACCTGTGGCGCCCCCGTTTTTGGACTTCCCTCCCTCAATTCCCAGCTACTCTAACACCCTAAACTATGTCTTCTGACAACTCAGATCAATAGACTGAAGCCTCCTTATTAAGTTCTGGTTATACCACACCTATGGATTGAAGGAGCCCTCAAGGTACAGGTCATATAAATGTAGCTCTCACTCAGTGTAGTTTCTTCCTTTCAAGAGTCAAATCTCTTCACTTTTCGCCTGCTTTTGATTTTCAGCAAACTATAAATAGTGGTTTTTCATGTTTTATCAAAAATGAAGGCAAAAAAGACATTCCCAAATAAACAAGATTATAGAAGTCCTATAAGAAAAATTAAAAGAAATTCTTCAAACTAAAGGAAAGGATAGCAGATGGAAACTCAGATATACAGGAAGGAATAAAGACCACTGGAAATGGCAGATATGTAAGAAAATATAAAATAGTATATTTTTTCCTTCTTGTAATTTATTTAAGACAAATACCCGTTTAATGTCAAAAATTATAACATCTTATTACGGAGATTATTAAAAATATATGACAACAACAGCACACAAGATGGTACAGTGGTAAATTGAATTACATTGCTTCAGGGTTCTTAAATTTAATACACTATCAACGCTACACAGACTATGGTAAATTGAGGATGCATATTGTAATCTTAGTCACAACTAAAAAGGATGAAAAAATAGCTAAAATTAGGAGAATTAAAATGGAATAGTAAAAATATTTAATTAACCTAAGAAAAGCTTGGAAAGAAGGAACGCAAGAATAAAAAACAGATGGGACAAAGAGAAAACACACAGGAAAACACTAGACTTAAATCCGCCAATATATAACTAATTACACTAAATGAAAATGGACTAAACCCCCTATTTTAAAGCAGAGACTGTTAGACTGCATTAAAAAATAAGACACAGGCTCCCCTGGTGGCGCAGTGGTTGGGAGTCCGCCTGCCAATGCAGGGGACACGGGTTTGTGTCCCGGTCCGGGAGGATCCCACATGCC
>NW_006780413.1:0-225 GCF_000442215.2 Lipotes vexillifer
CACAATTTTCTATGTGTTTGAGTTTGATTGCTGGAGAAATATCATTTTATTTTTGTGATACCCCATTTTTTTGATTTTTCATAATGTTTGATGTTATGCACTTGTGCTTTCACATTTGAATAGCAGACACTTTGAATTTATGTTTTCTTTGTTTCTTACAATTCAACAGGCTGGTTATTAGAATCCTTACTTTTGTATTTTAGAAGGTGGCACTCTACCTCAAGT
>NW_006780414.1:0-6546 GCF_000442215.2 Lipotes vexillifer
TCTCTAGTCATATCCAGGTTTTGGCCCGAAGGAAATCGAGGGAAATCCAGTCCAAGCTCAAGGCCCTGAATGTGGACCAGGTTTCCAAGGACAAGGCTTTCCAGACAATGGCCACCATGTCCTCAGCCCAGCTCATCTCAGCACCTTCCCTGCAGGCCAAACTTGGTCCCGCCAGTCCTCAGACCCCAGAGCTTTTCCAGTTTTGGTCGGGGGGTTCTGGGCCCCCCCCTGGAATGTTCCAGATGTGAAGCCATTCTCGCAGACACCATTCTGCTTGTCACTGACTCCTCCATCTACTGACTTCCCAGGGTACGAGCCCCCCCAAGCCCTCTCACCTCCTGCTTTGCCCCCACCTGCCCCATCACCCCCAGCCTGGCAGGCTCAGGCTCTGGGCACTGCTCGGTTGCAGCTGGTGGAGTTCTCGGCCTTTGTGGAACCTCCGGATGCAGCTGACTCTTACCAGAGGCACCTGTTTGTACATATCAGCCAGCAATGCCCCAGCCCCGGAGCGCCCCCCCCTCAAGAGTGTGGACGTCCGGCAGATCTCTGACAAATTTCCTGAGAAAAAGGGTGGTCTGCGGGAGCTGTATGATCGTGGGCCCCCCCACACCTTCTTCCTGGTCAAGTTCTGGGTGGACCTGAACTGGGGGCCGAGTGGCGAGGAGGTGGGGGCCGGCGGTAGCAGTGGTGGCTTCTATGGAGTGAGCAGCCAGTACGAGAGCCTGGAGGACATGACCCTCACCTGTTCCTCCAAGGTCTGCTTCTTTGGCAAGCAGGTGGTGGAGAAGGTGGAGACGGAGCGTGCCCAGCTGGAGGACGGGAGGTTCGTGTACTGCCTGCTGCGCTCACCCATGTGTGAGTACCTGGTGAATTTTCTGCACAAGCTGCGGCAGCTGCCCTAGCGCTATATGATGAACAGTGTCCTGGAGAACTTCACCATCCTCCAGGTGGTGACAAACAGAGACACCCAGGAACTGCTGCTCTGCACCGCCTATGTCTTCGAGGTCTCCACCAGTGAGCGGGGGGCCCAGCACCACATTTACCGCCTGGTCAGGGACTGAAGGGGGACCCCAGAAGTGGCTCACCCCCGGAATACCCTCCTCCCAGGAAGGACCCCCAGCTTTCCTCACGTTTCTTACTTGGCGGGGGGGTGGGGGTGGGGTGCTCCCTCTTAGAAACTTAAAAGCTCAGTGGTGAGTTGAGTGAGCTGGGACTGAGAGGAAAGGATGCATCCTGATATTGGGACCTCACAGGGGTGTCTGAAAGGACAGATCACTCCAGAGCATTTGACACTGGGGACAGGAGTGAGACAACAGGTGGGACATCACTGGTTTCTGTCTCTGACAGGCATCCTCCCCCTTCTCTGTTTTGGATGTTTTGGAGGGCCCCAGTTACACATTGGCTTGTCCCTCTCTGTTTTTCAGCATCCCCCTTCTTCGCAATCTGCATCTCCTGACTAGCCCCATCCCAGGACCCTGATAATGAATTTTGAAGGTTAACCCTTTCTGTGCAGGAGTAGAGCCAGGTGGGCCCTGGAAAAAAAAATTTTTAATATAAAAAGAGATATTTATAAGTGGGTGTTAGGGTCGTGACTTTTTCTCAGCTGGGCAAGCAGTGGGGTGAGGCTTTTAAATCTCATGTCCTCTTCTAAATGAGCCGTGGGGCTAGACTGTGTTGCCTCCTTCTCCTCCCCTCCCCCCAAAGTGTGTTGGTTTGTGTTGTGACAGAGGATAAAAAAAAAAAAGAAAGAAAGAAAATAAGTGAGAAGTTTCCTTAAGAGCCTGTCCTCTTGATATATAGTGAAGAGGAAGCACTTCACCTCTGTGATCTACTTTTTCAAAGCCAAGTCTAACCAGGACAAAACCACCAAGCAAATCCCAGCGCCCGGCTGTCTATACAGTACCTGAGCAGCCCTCCTCCACGCTGTCAAGGTCATGGAAACAAGGAGAGTCTGAGCAACGGTCAAAGCCCAGAAGAGACTAAACAGACATGATGACCCCATATCCTTTGAGATCCTGGAGCAAGGAAAGGTATAACAAAGGGAACATGGATAGGGACTTCAGTTAATAATAAAGTATCAATATTTGTTCATTATTTGTCATGATTCTGTAAAAAATTAGACAGGAAAAATTAAACGTCAAATAAGAGAAACCTACTGTAACTAACTGGAAATCTAGAGGAAAAGGGGGATTTCTTTGTAAAAACACATTACCAAAATGGACCCTAAATTAAGGAAAACACAAAAAGGGCAATGAACCACTGAGCAACCTCTTCCCCTACTGGCTATCCTATCACTGATCCAGGCTTTCCCTCTCCCGGGAAAGAGAAGGAGCAGGGACAGAGCTGTTTGGCAGCTCCCCTAGTATATGCCCCCACCCAGTGTCTTCACCTTCCCCAGCCATGCCTACCCAGTGAGGACACCTGAGGAAGGGTCAGGGGTTATTGACTCAGATGTATCAACCAGGACTTTTTCTTTTCCCAGCGACTGAACACATTTATGGAAGTAAAATAAATTAGTATTTATTGTAAGGGTAGAAATACATTAATACTGGCAAGTGGCGAGTTGAAGAATGGGTTTGGGCCTGGCAGGTCCAGGGGCTCACACTGTCTCAGGGTGACCTTGCTTCTCTCCAAATCTTTGTCCCACTCACTGCCTTTGGGGGACCCTATTCACAGGCACAGGCTCTCTTACTGCCCTTGGGCCAACAGCAATTCTAGGCAGACAACCACTCACCATCCATTTTCTGAGAAAGAGTTTCTACTTTTCTTAGATTCCAAGAAAGTCATGGTTTTAAATGCCTTTGATCTGGCTTGGGTTGCATTCTCATCCTTGACCCAACACCAGAAGATGGAAAATGAGACTGGCTAGATGTGGGCTGTAAACCCATATTCGAGCTGAGTGGAACATGGGGTCATCCTTCTGCAACTGTTTGGACTGGAAGCAGGTGAGATGTAATTCCCAAAGGAAAACTGAGGCACTTGGGCCTGAGAACAGATGCTGGTTGGGAGAAAGCAACAGATTCTATGTCAATGACAGCTCACTGCACAGCACAGAGTATGACACAAAAGGAAGAAAGGGGTTCCCTTAGGGTCAGGGGCTGCAGCGACTCATCCAGTGCTCTTACTGTCCCTCCCAAGACTGCAAGAAGTTCTTTCACTTGCTGAAAAGTCAGGATCATTGGTGGTGATAAACTCTAGTCTCTTTCCTTGGGCATCAGGTCCTCACATCTCAGAGGCTGGCCCAGAACAGCCCATGTGCCCTCAGAAGACACACAGATCACATTCCTGCCCCTGAGAGGTTGGAACCCTGAGTTATGCCATCTCCCTGGCCATATTAATTGTGCATCCCTGAAAAACAATACTGCTCCTTTTCCAGTTTCTTCTCTCTCCTTTACTAAGAGGACGAAACCAAATGCTAGGGGGGTAAGGAAACTCTTGTGCAATGAAGTAACGGGAGGCTCAAGAATTATACCATGCCATGGAACCCATAATCGGCAGGCTTTCCAGAGGCCACATGGATGCATATGGCTCTCCAAGACAATGGCAGTGTCAGTGTAAACCTCACACTGGGAGGTCCAGTTGCTCCCATATCTTTGATTCTTAATGAATATGAATGTCAAAAGTTTCTAACGACTGAAAGGACAAAGGATTGCAGGGCCATGGTCTGCTGTATGGTTGTTGTGTCAGGGACACACTCCAATGTTTAGAGGATTATTACTTCTCTTGGGAGCCTATGAGGCTGTGAGGGGGAGGCCTTTTTCTCAACCACATGCATGTTGGTAGTTGAAACTTCTCAAAGGAATGTCTACACTGTTCAGGTAGCTGTTGAATTGCCCGGCATCCTGGTCAGCTCCGTAACTGTACATGAGGGCCTGACAATGCCCAGGCTGGACTGAGCTAGAGGACCAGAGATGCCTGCCTGGATTGTCAGAAGTCAACGGCTGTCCTGCCTGAGACCTGATCATCTATTCATGCCCACTCAGAGGGGACAAAGCATGCCTCCAGTGCCACGAGGGACCCACCAGCCCTCAAGAAGGCAGCATCTGGGGGCTGGCAGGTCACTGCACCCAGTCCTGTATAAATCCCCACATGTCCACTGAGTGCCTTCCTGTCTGGGCTGTGCTGGAACCTGGGGCTGCCCAGGCAGAGTAGGGCCAGCATCACCCTTCCCAGGTAGGAGGGCAGAAGGAAACCATGCATGACATCTGACACACTCCCAATTCCTTGACAGAGGTTGAGGTGGATAAGAAACAGTCCAAGACAAGAACAGACATTTCATTCTTCTCTCAGAGCTCAGGACTGGGGGAATGGAGGCCAGAAAAACAGTTATTGAACTCAGCTCCTTGAATCCTGTTTGACCTTGGGCAAGTCATATCCATTCTGGAGACTTCAGAGAGAAGGAGAGGGGAGGGCAATGAGGGCCAATTGTGCTTAAACCTAACTCTAACCTTTACCCTAAGAACCCTAACCTCTAACCATAACCCCCTAACAACCCTAGCCCCAGACCCCTAGACCCTCACCCCTGACCCCTAAACTCTAATCCCCGACCCTAACCCTTTAACCACAACCCTCTACCATGACTCTCCAACAATGACCCATAATCCTAAACCGTGACCCCTGAACCCTCACATTGACTCAGCCCCAGGCCTAAAGCCTGGCCTAGTGGGTGCCGAGGCATGACTGAATGAACTCTCAAATAAACCGAGGAATTACAGCTTCCCGACCACTAATTTAGCAATGGTTTCTTAGATTTGACAGTAAAGCATAAGAAATGAAAGAAAAAAATAGATACATTGGATTTCCTCAAAATTACAAACATTTGTGCATCAAAAGAGGCTATCCAGAAAGTAAAAAGACAGCCCACAGAATGGAAGACAATATTGGCACATTATATATCTGATAAGACCCTTTACCTAGAATAAACCCAGGACTTTTCCAACTCATCAACAAAAAGACAAACAATAAAATTTTTGAAACAGACAAATAACTTGCATGGACTGCTCTCCAGGCAAGACATACAAATGGTCAATAAGGACATGAAAAGATGTCAAAGATCAGTAGTCATTATGAAAATGCAAATTAAAGCCACAGTGTGATGCCCCTTCACACACACTAAAATAAAAATAAATTTTAAAATAAATTTTAAAATATGTAAATAAAAATAGCAAATGTTGGAAACAATGCAGAGAAATTGGAACCCTTAAAACTCACTTGTTGAGATGTACAATGGTGCAGTCTAGGTGTACAAACCTTTAGCATTTACTCAAAAATATAAAATATAATTACCATGTGGTTCAACAACTCCACTCCTAGAGATATACCAAAAAGATGGAAAACAGGTGTTCAAACAAAACCTTGTACACCAATTATTCATAGCAGCACTGTTCACAATAGCCCAAGGTAGAAAAGATTTAAATGTCCTTCAGCAGGTAAATAGATAAGCAAAATAAGGTGGATCCATAAGCTGCATTATTCTGTCATATAAAGGAATAAAGTAAAATTATACAGCCATTGTGGAAAACTGTATGGTGGCTCCCTCAAAAACATGGAAGGTGTATGACCCCTTGATTCTGCTCCAGGGTGTACACCCAAAATATTAGAAAGCAAGGACTGGAACATATATCTGTACCCCATATTCATAGCAACATTATTCACAATAGCCAAAAGGTGGAAGCAACACAACACATCCTTCAACAGATGAATGGATAAGTACAGTGTAGCATATACACAATGGAATATGATTCAACCTTTAAAACTAAGGTAATTCTCACACATGCTACAATGTGGATGAACCTTGAAGTCATTATGCTAAGTGAAACCAGCCAGGCACAAAAAAGGACAAATGTTCTATGATTCCAGTAGTATGAGGTATCCAGATAAGTCAAATTCAAAGACAAAGTAGAATAAGGTTGCCAGGGGTTGAGGTGAGTTAGTGTTTAATGGCTACGGTTTCACATGGGGAAAATAAAGTTCTGGAGATGGATGGTGAGGATATTTTTACAACAATGTGAATGCAGTTAATGCCATAGAACTGTATACTTAAAAATGGTTTAAATGGGGCTTCCCTCGTGGCACAGTGGTTAAGAATCCTCCTGCCAGTGCAGGGGACACGGGTTCAAGTGCTGGTCCTGGAAGATCCCACATGCCGCAGAGCAACTAAGCCCGTGTGCCACAACTACTGAGCCTGCTCTCTAGAGCCTGTGAGCCACAACTACTGAGCCTGTGCACTTAGAGCCCGTGCTCCACAACAAAAGAAGCCACCGCAATGAGAAGCCTGCCCACGGCAACGAAGAGTAGCCCCCGCTCGCCGCCAACTAAAGAAAGCCTGTGCTCAGTAACAAAGACCCGACACAGCCAAAAAATAAAAAATAAAATAAAATATTTTTTTAAAAAAATCTTTAAAAAATGGTTTAAATGGTAAATGTTATGTGTTTTTAATCACAATGGAAAAAATGAGTGAAATAATGATCAATGTTACAATGGGGATAAACAGTGAAAACATCCCAAGTGAAAGAAGCCATACAGAAAAACCACCCAGATCATGCT
>NW_006780415.1:0-765 GCF_000442215.2 Lipotes vexillifer
CACCCTAACCCTAACCCTAACCCTAAACCATAACCCTGACCCTGACCCTGACCCTAACACTAAGCCTAACCCTAAATTGTGCCCTAATCCTAAACCGTACGCTAACACTGACCCGCGACCTAACACTTACACTAACCTTCAACCGTTGTTGTACCCTAACCTGTACCCTAAACCGTCCCCATTCCCTAACCCTAACCCTAACACTAACCCTTACCCGAAACCTTACCGCAACACATGCCCTAATCCTAACCCGTACGCTCACACTGACCCGTTCCCTAAGACGTACGCTAACCCTCAACCGTAGTCATACCCTAACCTGTACCCTAAAGCGTCCCCATTCCCTAACCCTAACCCTAACCCTAACCCTTACCCGAAACCTTACCGCAACACATGCCCTAATCCTAACCCGTACGCTCACACTGACCCGTTCCCTAAGACGTACGCTAACCCTCAACCGTAGTCATACCCTAACCTGTACCCTAAAGCGTCGCCGTTCCCTAACCCTAACCCTAACCATTACCCTAACCCTAACGCTTACCGGAAGCCTGACACTAACCCGTGCCATAATCCTAACCGGTACGCTTACACTAACCTGTGCCCTAACATGTACGCTACCACTAAACCGCTGTCATACTCTAACATGTACCCAAAACCATCCCCGTTCCCTAACCCTAACCCTAACCCTTACCCGAAACCTTACCATAACACGTGCCCCAATCCTAACCCGTACGCTCACACTGACCCGTGCCCTAAGACGTACGCTAA
>NW_006780416.1:0-6694 GCF_000442215.2 Lipotes vexillifer
ACCCATGCCCTAAAACGTACGTTAACCCTAAACCGTTCTCGTCCCCTACACTGTACCCTAAACGTTCCCCGTTACCTAACCCTAACCCTAGCCCTAACCCGAACCCTAACCCTTACCAGAAGCCTTAACCTAACCCATGCCCTAATCCTAACCCGTACGATAACACTAACCGGTGCCCTAACACGTAGGCTAACCCTAAACTGTTGTCATACACTAACCTGCAACCTAAACCGTCCCGGTTCCCTAACCCTAACCCTAACGGTTACCCAAAGACTTACCGTAACCCGTGCCCTAATCCTAAGCCGTACGCTAACACTAACCCATGCCCTAACACGTACCCTAAACTTCAACCGTTGTCGTACCCTAACCTGTACCCTGAACCATCCGCATTCCCTAACCCTAACCCTATTCCAAAGCCTAAACCATACCCGAAGCCTTACCCTAACACGTGCCTAATCCTAACCCATACGCTAACGCTAACCCATGCCCTAACACGTACGCTAACCCTAAATCGTTGACGTACCCTAACCTGTACCCTAAACCGTCCCCGTCCCTAACCCTAACCCTAACCCTAACCCTAACCCTTACCCAAAGCATTACCTTAACCCGCGCCCTAATCCTACCCCGTATGCTAACACTAACCAATGCCCTCACATGTACACTAACCTTCAACCGTTGTCGTACCCAAACCTGTACACTAAACCGTCCCGATTCCCTAACACTAACCCTAACCCTAATCCTAACCCTAACCCTTAACCGAAGCCTTGCCCTAACCCGTGCCCTAATCCTAACCCGTACGCTAACACTAACCCATGCCCTAACACGTACGCTAACCCTCAACCGTTGTCGTACCCTAAACTGTACCCAGAACCGTCCCCGTTCCCTAACCCTAACCCTAACCCTAACCCTTGCCCAAAGACTTACCCTAACCCGTGCCCTAATCCTAACCCGTACGCTAACACTAACATGTGCCCTAACATGTACGCTAACCCTAAACCGTTGTCGTACCCTAAACTGTACCCGGAACCGTCCCCGTTCCCTAACCCTAACCCTAGCCCTAACCCGAACCCTAACCCTTACCCGAACCCGAGCCCTAATCCTAACCCGTACGCTAACACTAACCCATGCCCTAAAACGTACGTTAACCCTAAACCGTTCTCGTCCCCTACACTGTACCCTAAACCTTCCCCGTTACCTAACCCTAACCCTAGCCCTAACCCGAACCCTAAGCTTACCAGGAGCCTTAAACTCACCCATGCCCTAATCCTAACCCGTACGATAACACTAACCCGTGCCCTAACACGTAGGCTAACCCTAAACTGTTGTCATACTCTAACCTGCAACCTAAACCGTCCCCGTTCCCTAACCCTAACCCTAACGTTTACCCAAAGACTTACCCTAACCCGAGCCCTAATCCTAACCCGCACGCTAACAATAACCCTTGCCCTATCACGTACGCTAACCCAAACCGTTGTCGTACCCTAAACTGTACCCGGAACCGTTCCTGTTCCCTAACCCTAACCCTAGCCCTAACCCGAAACCTAACCCTTACACGAACCCGAGCCCTAATCCTAACCCGTACGCTAACACTAACCCATGCTCTAACACGTACCCTAAACTTCAACCGTTGTCGTACCCTAACCTGTACCCTGAACCATCCGCATTCCCTAACCCTAACCCTATTCCAAAACCTAAACCATACCCGAAGCCTTACCCTAACACGTGCCTAATCCTAACCCATACGCTAACGCTAACCCATGCTCTAACACGTACGCTAACCCTAAATCGTTGACGTACCCTAACCTGTACCCTAAACCGTCCCCGTCCCTATCCCGTCCCGATTCCCTAACACTAACCCTAACCCTAATCCTAACCCTAACCCTTACCCAAAGCCTTACCCTAACCCGCGCCCTAATCCTAACCCGTACGCTAACACTAACCAATGCCCTCACATGTACACTAACCTTCACCCTTTGTCAAACCCAAACCTGTACACTAAACCGTCCCGATTCCCTAACACTAACCCTAACCCTAATCCTAACCCTAACCCTTAACCGAAGCCTTGCCCTAACCCGTGCCCTAATCCTAACCCGTACGCTAACACTAACATGTGCCCTAACATGTTCACTAACCCTTAACCGTTGTCGTACCCTAACCTGTACCCTAAACCATCCCCATTCCCTAACATTATCCCAAACCCTAACTCTAACGCTAACCCTTTCACGAAGCCTTACCCTAACCCGAGCCCTAATCCTAACCCGCACGCTAACAATAACCCTTGCCCTAACACGTACGCTAACCCTAAACCGTTGTCGTACCTTAAACTGTACCCGGAACCGTCCCCGTTCCCTAACCCTAACCCTAGCCCTAACCCGAACCCTAACCCTTACCCGAACCCGGGCCCTAATCGTAAACCGTGTGGTAACACTAACCCTTGTCCTAACACATAAACTAACCCTAAACCGTTGTCATACTCTTACCTGTACCCTAAACTGTCCCCGTTCCCTAATCCTAACTCTAACCCTACCCGTTACCTGAAGCCTTGCCCTAACCAGTACCCAAATCCTAACCCGTACGCTAACACTAACCCGTGCCCTAAAACGTACGTTAACCCTAAACCTTTCTCGTACCCTACACTTTACCCTAAACCTTCCCCGTTACCTAACCCTAACCCTACCCCGAACCCTAACCCTTACCCGAATCCTTATCCTAACCCGTGGCCTAATCCTAACCCGTACGCTAACACTAACATGTGCCCTAACCTGTTCAAGAACACTTAACCGTTGTCATACCCTAACCTGTACCCTAAACCGTCCCCGTTCCCTAACACTATCCCTAACCCTAACTCTAACGCTAACCCTTACCCGAAGCCTTAACCTAACCCGAGCCCTAATCCTAACCCGCACGCTAACAATAACCCTTGCCCTAACACGTACGCTAACCCTAAACCGTTGTCGTACCCTAAACCGTACCCGGAACCGTCCCCGTTCCCTAACCCTAACCCTAGCCCTAACCCGAACCCGTGCCCTAATTGTAACCCGTGCGCTAACACTAACCCTTGTCCTAACACATAATCTAACCCTAAACCGTTGTCATACTCTTACCTGTACCCTAAACTGTCCCCGTTCCCTAACCCTAACCCTAGCCCTAACCCGAACCCGTGCCCTAATTGTAACCCGTGCGCTAACACTAACCCTTGTCCTAACACATAAACTAACCCTAAACCGTTGTCATACTCTTACCTGTACCCTAAACTGTCCCCGTTCCCTAATCCTAACCCTAACCCTACCCGTTACCTGAAGCCTTGCCCTCACCAGTACCCAAATCCTAACCCGTACGTTAACACGAACCCATGCCCTAAAACGTACGTTAACCCTAAAACGTTCTCGTACCCTACACTGTACCCTAAACCTTCCCCGTTACCTAACCCTAACCCTAGCCTTAACCCGAAACCTAACCTTTACCCGAAGCCTTACCCTAACCCGTGCCCTAATCCTAACTCGTACGATAACACTAACCCGTGCCCTAACACGTAAGCTAACCCTAAACCGTTGTCATACTCTACCTGTACCCTAAACCGTCCCCGTCCCTAACCCTAACCCTAGACCTAACACGAACCCTAAGACTTACCCGAAGCCTTAACCTAATCCATGCCCTAATCCTAACCCGTACGATAACACTAACCCGTGCCCTAACACATAGGCTAACCCTAAACTGTTGTCATACTCTAACCTGCAACCTAAACCGTCCCTGTTCCCTAACCCTAACCCTAAGGGTTACCCAAAGACTTACCCTAACACGTGCCTAAACCTAACCCGTATGCTAACGCTAACCCATGCCCTAACACGTACGCTAACCCTAAATCGTTGACGTACCCTAACCTGTACCCTAAACCGTCCCCGTCCCTATCCCTAACCCTAACCCTAACCCTAACCCTTACCAAAAGCCTTACCCTAACCCGCGCCCTAATCCTAACCCGTACGCTAACACTAACCAATGCCCTCACATGTACACTAACCTTCAACCGTTGTCGTACCCAAACCTGTACACTAAACCGTCCCGATTCCCTAACACTAACCCTAACCCTAATCCTAACCCTAACCCTTAACCGAAGCCTTGCCCTAACCCGTGCCCTAATCCTAACCCGTACGCTAACACAAACATGTGCCCTAACATGTTCACTAACCCTTAACAGTTGTCGTACCCTAACCTGTACCCTAAACTGTCCCCGTTCCCTAACACCATCCCTAACCCTAACTCTAACGCTAACCCTTACCCAAAGCCTTACCCTAACCTGAGCCCTAATCCTAACCCGCTCGCTAACAATAACCCTTGCCCTATCACGTACGCTAACCCTAAACCGTTGTCGTACCCTAAACTGTACCCGGAACCGTCCCTGTTCCCTAACCCTGACCCTAGCCCTAACCCGAACCCTAACCCTTACCCGAACCCGAGCCCTAATCCTAACCCCTACGCTAACACTAACCCATGCCCTAAAACGTACGTTAACCCTAAAACGTTCTCGTACCCTACACTGTACCCTAAACCTTCCCCGTTACCTAACCCTAACCCTAGCCCTAACCCGAACCCTAACCCTTACCCGAAGCCTTACCCTAACCCGTGCCCTAATCCTAACCCGTACGCTAACACGAACCCATGCCCTAAAACGTATGTTAACCCTAAAACGTTCTCGTACCCTACACTGTACCCTAAACCTTCCCCGTTTCCTAACCCTAACCCTAGCCCTAACCCGAACCCTAACCCTTACCCGAAGCCTTACCCTAACCCGTATCTAACCCTAACGCTAACGGTTACCCAAAAACTTACCCTAACCCGTGCCCTAATCCTAACCCGTACGCTAACACTAACCCATGCCCTAACACGTACCCTAAACTTCAAACGTTGTCGTACCCTAACCTGTACCCTGAACCATCCGCATTCCCTAACCCTAACCCTATTCCAAACCCTAAACCATACCCGAAGCCTTACCCTAACACGTGCCTAATCCTAACCCATACGCTAACGCTAACCCATGCCCTAACACGTACGCTAACCCTAAATCGTTGACGTACCCTAACCTGTACCCTAAACCGTCCCCGTTCCCTAACACTATCCCTAACCCTAACTCTAACGCTAACCCTTACCCAAAGCCTTACCCTAACCCGAGCCCTAATCCTAACTCGCACGCTAACAATAAACCTTGCCCTATCACATACGCTAACCCTAAACCGTTGTCGTACCCTAAACTGTACCCGGAACCGTCCCTGTTCCCTAACCCTAACCCTAGCCCTAACCCGAACCCTAACCCTTACCCGAAGCCTTAACCTAACCCATGCCCTAATCCTAACCCGTACGATAACACTAACCCATGCCCTAACACGTACCCTAAACTTCAACCGTTGTCGTACCCTAACCTGTACCCTAAACCATCCCCATTCCCTAACAATATCCCTAACCCTAACTCTACCGCTAACCCTTACTCGAAGCCTTACCCTAACCCGAGCCCTAATCCTACCCCACACGATAACAATAACCCTTGCCCTAACACGTACGCTAACCGTAAACCGTTGTCGTACCTTAAACTGTACCCGGAACCGTCCCCGTTCCCTAACCCTAACCCTAGCCCTAACCCGAACCCTAACCCTTACCCGAACCCGAGCCCGAATCGTAAACCGTGCGGTAACACTAACCCTAGTCCTAACACATAAACTAACCCTAAACCGTTGTCATACTCTTACCTGTACCCTAAACTGTCCCCGTTCCCTAATCCTAACTCTAACCCTACCCGTTACCTGAAGCCTTGCCCTAACCAGTACCCAAATCCTAACCCGTATGCTAACACTAACCCGTGCCCTAAAACGTACGTTAACCCTAAACCTCTCTCGTACCCTACACTTTACCCTAAACCTTCCCCTTTACCTAACCCTAACCCTACCCCGAACCCTAACCCTTACCCGAATCCTTATCCTAACCCGTGCCCTAATCCTAACCCGTACGCTAACACTAACATGTGCCCTAACCTGTTCACTAACCCTTCACCGTTGTCGTACCCTAACCTGTACCCTAAACCGTCCCCGTTCCCTAACCCTAACCCTAGCCCTAACCCGAACCCTAACCCTTACCCGAACCCGAGCCCTAATCCTAACCCGTACGCTAACACTAACCCATGCCCTAAAACGTACGTTAACCCTAAACCGCTCTCGTCCCCTACACTATACCCTAAACCTTCCCCGTTACCTAACCCTAACCCTAGCCCTAAACCGTACCCTAACCCTTGCCCGAAGCCTTAACCTAACCCATGCCCTAATCCTAACCCGTACGATAACACTAACCCGTGCCCTAACACGTAGGCTAACCCTAAACTGTTGTCATACTCTTACCTGCAACCTAAACCGTCCCCGTTCCCTAACCCTAACCCTAATGGTTACCCAAAGACTTACCCTAACCCGTGCCGTAATCCTAATCCGTACGCTAACACTAACCCATGCCCTAACACGTACCCTAAACTTCAACCGTTGTCGTACCCTAACCTGTACCCTGAACCATCCGCATTCCCTAACCCTAACCCTATTCCAAACCCTAAACCATACGCGAAGCCTTACCCTAACACGTGCCTAATCCTAACCCATAAGCTAACGCTAACCCATGCCCTAACACGTACGCTAACCCTAAATCGTTGACGTGCCCTAACCTG
>NW_006780417.1:0-1404 GCF_000442215.2 Lipotes vexillifer
AAAGAGTGAGCCTTGTTGATTTTAACTGTCTCCTCAACACCATTCTTAGTACTTACTACGTCACCTGTGGCTTATATACGAGGATGGGAGAATGGCAGGGGCAGGTCCTGAGAGGGAGATAAGAGAATAATTATTCTATTCCATGAACTCAACCAGACCCTTTCAGATTGCAAGTCAGTGGCATAATAGAGGTAAAATAAAAAGAGGACAGTGTCGTTGTAAAGGGTACAAAGGAATGCTTTGTCTTTGGTAACTTGGCTCTAGAAGCTTCTGCTGTCACACATGAAGGGTGTTCTGTTTGAGATTTATATTTCACTCTCCTAAGTAACATCAGAAAATATTATTGCCCTTACAGTAACAGAGCTGGGCACATGCCAGCTTTCTGTGGGATTGTATTTCCGCATACGTCTCTCCCCTCTGTGCCTTTGTTCCCAGCTGCCCTGCTGATAAAATGGAGAGAAAGAGAGCTTGCTGGTGTGACTTTGACAGTTTGCCTTCTGGCAGCCGCTGGACCCCAGAGCATAATTTCCTCCCCGGGGTGGGGGGTTATTATCAGAATCAAACATCCCTGACGAATCTGAATTTCAAAGCATGCAGATATCCAGTTTAATTTAAGAGGATTATTCCAAAACAGCTCTGAGAAGGACATTTGGACTTTTGGCCCCCTGACTCAAACAGGCATCAGAAGCAGCTAGAATCTTGAACTTTTTCCAGGAAAGAAAAGAAATTTTAATATAGTGAAGAGAGCAATGGATGGCGTCAGTCTTAGCCCCAGCACTGGAAAAGGTATCTAATCTAACGGCGGCTTTTTCTTCCTTGTTGGTGAAAAAAGAGGATTTGACCAGATGACCGCTTCTATCTCTTCTAGCTCTGAAATTCTCCCACTCTAACCTCTAAGGTCTCTTCTAGCTTTAAAACCAGAAGACTGAATGATTCAAATTCCTCTAGGCCACAAGCTTCAAGCATGCTAAGGAGCCCTCCATCTGTACCCTAGCCTCAATTCAGTACTGAATGAGGTGGTGCTGAAAGGTTATATTGAGATAAAGGACTTCACGTTTGCTACTCACTGCCTTTAAACTTTCCTCTGAAAAGTCTACAATACAACTTCATGCCTAGCATTGTGAAAACGAATTTGTTTACAAAATCCCATGGCTCAGAGTCTAACTCTAGTTCTATAAATGGAAAGTGTACATACTAATATTCTTTCCCCAAACAGCATGCCTGGACAAAAGTCCCTAGGATCAAATAAATTTTGGAAAAACTGCACTGGGTACCCTCTTACTGATGTATCACCCTGCAGAAGGCCATGCTATGAAACTCACAAGGCCTGCGCTCAAGAAGACCTACAGGGGCTTCCCTGGTGGCGCAGTGGTTGAGAGTCCGCCTGCCGATGCAGGGGACACG
>NW_006780420.1:0-1925 GCF_000442215.2 Lipotes vexillifer
GGCATGTGGGATCTTCCCAGACCGGGGCACGAACCCGTGTCCCCTGCATCGGCACGCGGACTCCCAACCACTGCGCCACCAGGGAAGCCCCCCACTCACTTTTGACAGTGATTGTGTGTTTCTATTTTTTAAATTCACATTGCATTTCCAAAACTGTAATATATTTCAATGGCTACTTCTGACAGACTCTGGCTTATTACACAATTATTTGCACAAAACTGATGGTTTTCACACAAATGCTAAACCCTATAGATTCTATAACAAATCCTGGTTAAGGTATGAGCTGTAGCAAAACTCTTGATCTCATGGTAAGTTTAATTCAGATTTGAAATGGGGAATGCTCATAGTCCTGTTTATCCCCATGCTGCCTGCTCATTAGCCTGCTCCTCTTCCTCACCATAGTGTCTTAAACCAAACAACTAAGCTTCTGCTAAGTTTTTCCAAAGACAATTTAGTTCTTTGCTAGGAAGAAATTCCTGTCTGAACCTCAGACCCCTGGAAGAGTATCCTAGGTAGGTAATACATTACCTACCAAGCTAAACTCTTTCTCTAGGAAGCAATATTTTCTCTCCATTTTCCTAAGGAACTGATCTTGTCCATTCTTTGAATGGATTAATTTTCAAGAATCATTGGGTGGCTAGGCTAACTGCACTCCTCCACGGTCTGAGAAACTTACAATTTAGCCCAACCAACTCTATCCAGCACCATCCTTCTTATTCCTCACCAGACCATGTTGTTGAGGCCCTAACATGCCTGAAGCCTAAAGCAAACTGAGTAATAAAAATACGCTTTCCATTAATATAAAATGCACAGTAATTTTATAGATCATAAGCATAATGGAAGCTATACTATTAGGTTGAAACTATACAATGATAATTTCAAGAAAAGCTTCTTTTTTCCTCTAAAATTGCTGACAGTATTATTTAAATAACTGAGTATTTGTCTTCATAGTTAATACCTACTGAACAAAGATTTAAATAACAGCATTATTTATATCACTTGTTAATAAAAGCTAGTAAAATGCCAACCACGTATGAATAAGACCCTGCAAAAACGGATTCTGTTTTAGAACACAAGAAAATGGTATAATGCCAATTCCACTATTCTTGAGGGACTTACAAGGGAGAAAACAGAATAAGAAATTTTAAATACAATGCCTGGTTAGAACCTTTTTGCCATTTATATTGTATGAATTTCCTGCCTTGGCATGAGAGGTCAGTATCTATGGCCACATGCTAGTTTGTCAACCATTCTGCACAACTTAAGTTTCATTAACATGTATAATGAACATAAATAACTAAATAACCTTTTCTAGATGAGAAATATGGCATCCCTATCATTGTAGTGAATCATTTTTAATTTTTTTATCATGACTTCACTGTTATTTCATTTCTTTTCATGACTAGGATAGGACTTGTCATTCTTATTAGACAGTCTACTGTGTTAAGATGGCAGCATTTCTGTTACTAGAAAATTACCAATGTGTTAATATCTATGTATATTTTGTGTGATACATATTTATTTTCAATTTAAGAAATTTTTCACAGTGTTTTGCTTAAGTCTATTCTCAACCTTCCATGGTTCCAGATAGCCCCAGGAGAATTTCACACACAAAACATGTACTATTTAAGTCATATTCCAATGCCTGAGTTCACAGTCAATTTAATATGGGTTCCCAAACTTTAAAGAGCTCCATGGGGGAGAAGAGAAGGTTACAGAAGGTTACTGGAGGAAGACTTATGGTCTGTATAGTGGGTCAGGCAACAAAATAGTACTTGAGATTGAGTGCTGATTTCCACAGCCTTGAAGAAATTTTACCAATGACTTTTTCCAAAAATTTCATCCAGAAGTAGTTTCCCTCACCATGTTGTTGAATTTAGGTCAGCACCACCATATCTGCATTGCAGTATTGTGAAAGGGAAAGA
>NW_006780420.1:2325-8081 GCF_000442215.2 Lipotes vexillifer
GGGAAAGAGGAACAAAAGTGACATGGTCCTGTCATTACACTGATTATAAGCTAGTGGTAAATACAAACCATGAACACATGAGCAAACAAATTACAAATTAGGAATTGAGATATGTGTTCCAGACATCCGATAGTCAGCATTCTCTTTTTCCTCATGGAATTCTATAAAATGGTATGGCACATATAGAATTTAAGCTCCTACTCATGCACCTTGTATTAATTAGGATATTGATTGCTTACTTCAACAAAGGCTAAATAGAAATCTGAGCTGGCAAGGCAGTCCAGAAAGATAAGATGACATGGTAGTACAAGGTCCCTCAAAGGCCCAGGTTCCTTCTCTCTTGACTGAAGGGTGTCTAGTATATAGAATATCCTCAAATAATATTTTGAGTGAATAAATGAATAAATGACATAATCCGTGTATTTGCTCTTTCCCGCCCCCAAACAAACCCTCTCTCCTACAGGCAGGCATACACACATGAACACACACACACATGCACACAATGGTAGAATAAGATAGACCTTAATTTAAACAAGTCCCTCCCCCAAACCCTCTCTCCTACAGGCAGGCATACACACATGAACACACACACACATGCACACAATGGTAGAATAAGATAGACCTTAATTTAAACAAGGCCTACCAAGCTCTGAAAGTGATGTAACACAATAACTTGATATATTAAAACAAAATTATTTTCCCTAATTCTTAGGTGCATTAGGTAAACAGCTGTGAGCTCAGGAACTTCTAGTGACTGAAAGTCTCTGTTTTCCTAGGATACACTGTGGGATAAAATTCATGTTGCATGTGACATGACTCATATCTATCTACTTGTTAAAGCATAAGCTTCCAAAAGAAAAGTGTTCTAGAAAATGTCTTTTATCAGGATCAAGGAATTATCTTTTATTAAGATATAAGCAGAGAAATATGGAAATAATAGAAATTGTTAGTTCTGGAAAAAAAATTATCAGCTCTGAATCACTAGATTAACATTAATGTTTTAATTTTTATAGACTTCCTTTACAAATGGACATGATACCCCATACTACTGTGGCCTTCTCGTTAACATACATACAAATCATGTTTATACTTTTTATGTGACTTGTGATATATGCCAACTTAAATAACACAAGTCAATTTTTTAAAGTATTAAGGTAGGATTCCTATAGAAAACTCAAAAGGTATGAAATATAAAAATATTTTTTAGTAGAAACACTTTAAAGTCCTTTACTTTATCTCTAATACTTTACAGAAAAAGAGATTTTATTTAAATTTCATATTTCCAGACTCCTAATAATGAGTTTCCTAATCAATTTCTCTTGATGAGTTCTGGGTTTAGCTAGAAAACCTACAATCTACATTTCTTTTTTTTTTTTTAAGGTGGAAAAGTCCAATTTTATTCAGTAACTAATGCAGCAAGGGAAGGAGCTGAGCTCAATTCCAGTTTCTACAGAGGTGACTGGGTATTTTAACCAGAGAATGAAGAGTAGGGAGGATGAATGAGCAGGGGCTTCAGCAAAGTCAGGGGAGTGGAAAGTTATAAACAAGCGGGAAGGGGTTTGGTGGATGTGATTAGGCCATTTGGGTATGCTGACTGTAATGTGCAAGGTAGGTTCCTATGCTCCCATGGAGACTGGGAGAGAGGGGCCCTGTCTTTCTTTATGATGGTATTTCAAAGGAATGGCTGCCAGGTCCTTGAGAAAGATATTCCTGAGTTATAGGAGATCCATATGCATCTCAAAGGGACAGAAGAAAAATTTATAACTGTAAGGTATTTTTTTAAACTATTTATATTTCTAAGGTAGTTTTTTTTTTTTTTTTTGCGGTATGTGGGCCTCTCACTGTTGTGGCCTCTCCCGTTGCGGAGCACAGGCTCCAGATGCACAGGCTCAGCGGCCATGGCTCATGGGCCCAGCCGCTCCGCGGCATGTGGGATCCTCCCAGACCAGGGCACGAACCCATGTCCCCTGCATCGGCAGGCGTACTCTCAACCACTGCACCACCAGGGAAGCCCCTCTAATGTAGCTTTTGATAAAATCCATCATCAATAATTTAGTAAAGAAAGAATCTCTTTGGATTCAGGACATGTTCAAGTAGACATTCCATGATGCTCATCAAATTAAGTGCAAATTCTTGAATATTTTAATTATCCAAATAATGCAAGAGTTATGCCATAAATCTGGTGAGAAATACTCTAATTTAATTTGTATTAAAGTCATCAAGTTATAAGAAAACGTAACTTTTAAAGAAATACTTTTTCGTAACAATCTTTTCAGAGACTTTTGATAGTCTATAGAAAAATTATAATTCTTTCTCTTTTATTTATGTATCGATAGTTTAGATCAGTGGTTCTCGATGAGGAGTGATTTTGTCTCCCTCTTCCCTCTCCCCACCCCAGGAGATGTTTGGTCCTCTCTTAGGAGACATTTTGTCATGACTGGAAAGTTGCTACTGACAACTTTAGTAGCCAGGCATGCTACTAAACATCCTACAAGGCACAAGACAGCCCCCACAACAAACAATTAACTGGCCCGAATATCAATACTGCAGTGGGACTATTGTTCAATAAAGTCTTGAAACTTCATGTTAAAGTTTCACCACTAGCACTGAGTAAATGATTCCACACCTTTACACATAGAGCTGAATTTGAAGATCATTAAGTATAAAGAAAAAACTTGAGATGTATTAGCTAAAAGGGAACACTGAGATTAACAGCAGAATTCTCATCAGAAAACACAGATACCAGAGAAAATAATCAAAATTTACACAAAACCAAAAATTAGAAACTGGTTAACCTAAAATTCTATGTCTAGAAAAAAATAAAACACTTCAGATATAAAATTGTTAAGAGAGGTCACCACTCACAATACCTCATTGAAAAAGTTAACAGAGAATAAGGTAAGAAGAGTAAACTCAGAGAGATTTTAGAAACAATGTCAAGGAAAGAAACTGATAAATAGGTTGATAAGATGAAACATAATTGATTATAAAATTAATAAACTATAACTGATATTTGTGTTAAAATTGGAATCCTAAAATAAATTAATAGGAAATGTTCACACCAAAATTAAAACGTTTGATTTGTATTATTTTCAAAAGATTTAATACATTTAAATAGTTATAAAAGTATTGATTTAGATATGTTTATTACATTTTTAAAATAGTACTTTTCAAATTAAACATGGCAGATTAAATGCATACATTTATTGCTGCTGTCTCACAAAATCACATGAAAAGTAGAAGTAAAAAGGTAAAAGGAGATGAACCCATAAGAACAAACTAAATGAAAAAAAGAAATGATGATAGCCATATTTTGGAATCTATAAAATATATTAAAAAGCTGTAAACTTAAATAACAATTCTGAAAAAGCCTAGTAGGGGATAGTGGCACCAATTAGTAGGACTCTGCATGCTTTATAACACTAGAAGTATTCAAGAATTGGAAGCACTATATATTTTTGAAGATGAGGCTCCATTGTAGCTGAAACTAAGATTGACTGTACATTTTGATGAGAAATGTCTGTTTTCCCATATTTTCTTGCAATCCTCAGAATAACAGAATAAAGTTTTGGTCTCCTGAGAGTATTAACTAGAGAAATTGCACAATTGTGGACACCATGCCTAGCCTGAGATCAGGGGTGAGGTTCTGCATTTAACATTAGAGCAACAGTCATTTTTCCCCAACTGCTTTTGAAAATACTGTCAGGAAACTTATTAGCACCTAAACCTCAACACAAGCCTACTGAAGATATAAGATTACTGAAGATATGTTATTAGAAGTTTCCTCTCAGTGGAAATTGATCTGCCTAAATGAAAACACCTGACACTGCGGTTTGATCAAATAAATAAATAAAATAAAAAACTTAATTCACTAACAGTGAGGCTTACCATCCACCCCCAAAGAAAGTATATATACATACAAATTTTACATTTCTTCTTCAATCTTAAAATTGAGCCAGAGTTTAAAACTGCCAAATATTTATAAAAATCTATGAATGAAAGACAGGACTATAAGAATAAATGGATAAAAGTAATTCAAGATTTAAAAAACATGCAAAGGGTAGAATACATTTTAAAACAAAAATTAATATCTTCAGTGGAAGTATTTTCATACATAAATACATAATAAAATAAAAAACAGAATAAAATAACTGTTGGAAATTAAGAATATGATGACAAAATGTAATTTCACAGACATTTGAAAAACTGTGTTTCCAGAAACTCCCAGAAAAAAAAACTATAAAATAGTAAAGAAAAATATTAAAAAAAAAAATTCAGTCCAGGAGGGTCAATATACAAATAATAGTAGTTTTGTGGTTTACAGGGAAAGAATGATAAAAGACTTAAATTATTAACATCATGCCTTATTCATTATATGATATTCATCTAAAGATGTGATATAAATATAATGAGAGGGTGGAAACAAAGTAAATATTTACAAAGGGTGGTGACAGGTTGAAAAAAAGCCAAATCCTCATCTTCTGAATTAAAACAAGATGTGACAGACTTTGTATTCACTTAAAACATCAAGAAGCAGCACTGAAAAGAACAGGATGCTTACTTCACTAAAATTTAATGAAACTTGAAAGTTAGCAAAAACTGAAAACTCTTATGATATTTAAAGTATCATAAAATAAAGTAAATGAAACAAGTTATATATATTTTCCTATAAATACAATGGGAATATTCAATGAATAAAATAGTATAATCTCTTAAATAGTTTCATTTTTCCAATAATAGAAATAAAAACACCCCAAATCAGTTCAATAATGAAAAAATTTGTAATTAAACTTAAAGGCACTTTGGCAGGTTGATTATGAAAATTCCACACAAAATGCCAGATTTGGCAAAACCTAGGAGATAAGAGAGACTGTCTTCATGTTTTTCTTAGTAGAGAAAAATATTTTCTGAACGATCACCGAGAAAACTCTCCTATCTTATTGGTTATAATTAAATTACATGCTGTAATGATATAAAAGCATTTGAGGCTGATCAAAACTTTTAAAACATATGGCACCAGAGGGCAGACAGCAGAAGCAAGAACTACAACCCTGCATCCTGTGGGGAACTTCTCTAAGTGGGAAGCACAAGAAAAGGGAAGGACTACAAAAACAAACGCCCCAAAATTTTAAAAATGGTCATAGAAACATACATATAGATAACTATCTTAAATGTGAATGGATTAAGTGCTCTAACCAAAAGACACAGGCTTGCTGAATGGATACAAAAACAAGACCCATATATATGCTATGTACAAGAGACCCACTTCAGACCAAGGGACACATACAGACTGAAAGTGAGGGGATGGAAAAAGATATTCCATGCAAATGGAAATCAAAAGAAGGCTGGACTAGCAATACTCATATCAGGTAAAATAGAATTTAAAATAAAAAATGTTACAACAGACAAGGAAGGACACTACATAATGATCAAGGGATGAATCCAAGAAGAAAATATAACAATTATAAATATATATGTACACAACACAGGAGAACCTCAATACATAAGGCAACTGCTAAGAGCTCTAAAAGAGGAAATTGACAGTAACACAATAAGAGTGGGGGACTGGGCTTCCCTGGTGGCGCAGTGGTTGGGAGTCCGCCTGCCGGTGCAGGGGACGCGGGTTCGTGCCCCGGTCCGGGAGGATCCCGCGTGCCGTGGAGCGGCTGGGCCCGTGGGCCGTGGCCGCTGGGCCTGCGCGTCCAGAGCCTGTGCTCCGCAGCAGGAGAGGCCACAACAGTGAGAGGCCCACGTAC
>NW_006780420.1:8094-20478 GCF_000442215.2 Lipotes vexillifer
AAAGAGTGGGGGACTTAACACCTCACTTACACCAATGGACATATCATCCAAACAGAAAATTAATAAGGAAACACAAGCTTTAAATGACACAGTAGACCAGAGAGATTTAATTGATATTTATAGGACATTCTATCCAAAAACAGCAGATTACACTTTCTTCTCAAGTGCACATGGAACATTCTCCAGGATAGATCACATCTTGGGTCACAAATCAAGCCTCAGTAAATTTAAGAAAATTGAAATCATATCAAGCATCTTTTCTGACCAAAATGCTATGAGATTAGAAATCAATTACAGGGGAAAAAACGTAAAAAACACAAACACATGGAGGCTAAACGATACGTTACTAAATAACCAAGAGATCACTGAAGAAATCAAAGAGGAAATCAAAAAACACCTAGTGACAAATGACAATGAAAACACTACAATCCAAAACCTATGGGATGCAGCAAAAGCAGTTCTAAGAGGGAAGTTTATAGCTATACAAGCTTACCTCAAGAAACAAGAAAAATCTCAAATAAACAATTTAACCTTACAACTAAAGGAACTAGAGACAAAAGAACAAACAAAACCCAAACTTAGCAGAAGGAAAGAAATCAAAAAGATCAGAGCAGAAATAAATGAAATAGAAACAAAGAAAACAATAGCAAAGATCAATAAAACTAAAAGCTGGTTCTTTGAGAAGATAAACAGAATTGATAAACCATTAGCCAGACTCATCAAGAAAGAGAGGGAGAGGACTCAAGTCAACAAAATTAGAAATGAAAAAGGAGAAGTTACAACAGACACTGAAGAAATACAAAGCATCCTAAGAGACTACTACAAGCAACTCTATGCCAATAACATGGAAAACCTGGAAGAAATGCATAAATTCTTACAAAGGTATAATCTTCTAAGACTGAACCAGAAAGAAATAGAAAATATAAACAGACCAATCACAAGTAATGAAATTGAAACTGTGATTAAAAACCTTCCAACAAACAAAAGTCCAGGATCAGATGGCTTCAAAGGGAATTCTATCAAACATTTAAAGAAGAGCTAACACCTATCCTCAAACTCTTCCAAAAACTGCAGAGGAAGGAAAACTCCCAAACTCATTCTATGAGGCCACCATCACCCTGATACCAAAACCAGACAAAGATACTACAAAAAAAGAAAATTACAGACCAATATCACTGATGAATATAGATCCAAAAATCCTCAACAAAATACTAGCAAACAGAATCCAACAACACATTAAAAGGATCATACACCATGATCAAGTGGGATTTATCCCAGAGATGCAAGGATTCTTCAATATATGCAAATCAATCAGTGTGATACACCATATTAACAAATTGAAGAATAAAAACCATATGATCATCTCAATAGATGCAGAAAAAGCTTTTGAAAAAATTCACACCAATTTATGATAAAAGCTCTGCAGAAAGTGGACATAGAGGGAACCTACTTCAACATAATAAAGGCCTTATACAACAATTCCAGAGCAAACATCATTCTCAATGGTGAAAGCATTTCCTCTAAGATCAGGAACAAGACAAGGATGTCCACTCTCACCACTATCATTCAACATAGTTTTGGAAGTCCTAGCCACAGCAACCAGAGAAGAAAAAGAAATAAAAGGAATCCAAATCAGAAAAGAAGAAGTAAAACTCTCACTGTTTGCAGATGACATGATACTATACATAGAGAATCCTAAAGATGCCACCAGAAAACTACTAGAGCTAATCAATGAATTTGCTACAACAGCAGGATACAAAATTAATGCACAGGAATCTCTTGCATTCCTATACACTAATGATGAAAAATCTGAAAGAGAAATTAAGGAAACACTCCCATTTACCATTGCAACAAAAAGAATAAAATACCTAGGAATAAACCTACCTAGGGAGACAAAAGACCTGTATGCAGAAAAACTAGAAGACACTGATGAAAGAAATTAAAGATGATACAAACAGATGGAGAGATAAACCATGTTCTTAGATTGGGAGAATCAATATTGTGAAAATGACTATACTACCCAAAGCAATCTACAGATTCAATGCAATACTTATCAAATTACCAATGGCATTTTTTACAGAAGTAGAACAAAAAAATCTTAAAATTTGTAAGGAGACACAAAAGACCCCGAATACCCAAAGCAGTCTTGAGGGAAAAAAAACGGAGCTTGAGGAATCAGACTCCCTGACTTCAGACTGTACTACAAAGATACAGTAATCAAGACAACATGGTACTGGCACAAAAACAGAAATACAGATCAATGGAACAGGATAGAAATCCCAGAGATAAATCCACACACCTATGGTCAACTAATCTATGACAAAGGAGGCAAGGATATACAATGGAGAAAAGACAGTCTCTTCAATAAGTGGTGCTGGGAAAACTGGACAGCTACATGGAAAAGAATGAAATTAGAACACTCCTAACACCATACACAAAAATAAACTCACAATGGATTAGAGATCTAAATGTAAGACTGGGCACTATAAAACTCTTAGAGGAAAACATAGGAAGAACACTCTGACATAAATCACAGTGAGATCTTTTTTAATCCACCTCCTAGAGTAATGGAAATAAAAACAAAAATAAAAAATGGGACCTAATGAAACTTCAAAGCTTTTGCACAGCAAAGGAAACCATAAACAAGATGAAAATACAACCCTCAGAATAGGAGAAAATATTTGCAAAGGAATCATCAAAGGATTAATCTTCAAAATTTATAAACAGCTCATGCAGCTCAATAATTAAAAAACAAAGAACCCAATCCAAAAATGGGCAGAAGACGTAAATAGACATTTCTCCAGAGAAGACATACAGATGGCCAAGAAACACATGAAAAGCTGCTCAACATCACTAATTATTAGAGAAATGAAAATCAAAACTACAATGAGGTATCA
Organism: Lipotes vexillifer; assembly: GCF_000442215.2. Taxonomy (NCBI): domain Eukaryota; kingdom Metazoa; phylum Chordata; class Mammalia; order Artiodactyla; family Lipotidae; genus Lipotes; species Lipotes vexillifer. The sequence continues at coordinate 10,992 of NW_006780420.1, forward strand.
CCTCACACCGGGTAGAACGGGCATCATCAGAAAATCTACAAACAACAAATGCTAGAGAGGGTGTGGAGAAAAGGGAATCCTCTTCCACTGTTGGTGGGAATGTAAATTGATACAGCCACTATGGAGAACAGTATGGAGGTTCCTTAAAGAACTAAAAATAGAATTCCCATACGACCCAGCAATCCCACTACTGGGTATGTTCCCAGTGAAAACCATAATTCAAAAAGACACATGCACCCCAATGTTCATTGCAGCACTATTTACAATAGCCAGGTCATGGAAGCAACCTAAATGCCCATCGACAGATGAATGGATAAAGAAGATGTGGTACATATATACAGTGGAATATTATTCCACCATAAAAGGGAAAGAAATTGGGTCATTTGTAGAGACGTGGATGCATCTAGAGACTGTCATACAGAGTGAAGTAAGTCAGAAAGAGAAAAACAAATATTGTATATTAACGCATGTATGTGGACCTAGAAAAATGGTACAGATGAATCCGTTTGCAGGGCAGAAATTGAGACACAGATGTAGAGAAGAAATGTATGGACACCAAGGCGGGAAAACAGCAGGGGATGGGGGTTGTGGTGTGATGAATTGGGAGATTGGGACTGACATGTATACACTGATGTGTATAAAATGGATGACTAATAAGAAAATAAGTTAACATTAAAAAAACATTTTTTTTAATATGATCTTGAAGGGACAGTAGCACACAATGAGACTAAGTTCAGCAGTGCAGTAACACGTTTACTTATGGGGCAAGTCCTTCACAGCATGAGACACTTCAAAAGATAAAGCATTTAAAACCCACCAAAACAAATGTGTATGAGTACATATATATGAGTGAGAATAGTCAGATAGATACATACATATATATCTATATCATAAATGTGTATGGAGTATGCAAACTTCAGGAAAGTGTTACCAACAGACTGGAGGAGAGTAGGCTGTCAAGGAGGAAAAAAGGTGGACCTCAGTCGTATGTACTGCATTTATTTAAACAGATTTTCTAAATCTGAAAAAAGACATAGAAAAATGTTAAGATATGTTAAATATCATCTGTACATAATGAAAGTTTGATCTTCTATGTATTTTTATCTATGGTTAAAATAATAAGTGATAGAAAGTGGAGAAATATGAACTACATGCCTGTAAATTAAAATGTTTAGAGGATTCAAAAAAGAACACAGGAAAAATATTATATAAAATAACACCACTACATAAAGACAGCCAGAATACTAGTCTTTTATACCCAAATTTTAGAAAATTCTGAAGTAATGATTATTTGTTGCTGCAGATGAGTACATGACTTATAATCATTAAGATGATTCCAACTGACTAATTAAAAGAATCTAAATGAAACAATCCCATTGGAATATAAATTGGTAGAGCCAATGTGGAAAAGAGTATACAGTCCTCAAACAGTTAAAAACAAAACTACCATGATATAGCAATTTCAAACCAAAGGAAATGAAATCAGTACCTCAAAATGATATCTGCACTCCCATGTTCACTGCTGCAATATTCACAATAGCCAATAAAAGAAAATGATGTGTCTGGCAACTGATAAATGGATAGCAAATGTGTGTGTGTATATATATATTATCTAGCCTTAAATGAACAGGAGATCTTGCCATTGCAGCAAAATGGATGAACCTGCAAGACATTATGCTAAATAAAATAAACCAAACAGAAAGAAAAAGATGGAATGATCTCACTTATAATGTGGGATCTGAGAAGTTGAATACAGAGAAGCAGATAATAATAGAACAGTGCTCAGGGGTAGATAGGTGGGAGAAATGAGGAGATATTGGTCAAAGGGCACAAAGTTGTTACATAGGATGAATAAAGCTATAGTTCCAATGTACAGTATGACAATTATAAATTAGACCAAATGGACCTAACAAACATAAATAGATATGTCTACCCAACAGCAGAAAAATAAACATTCTTTTCAATTGCATACAGAATATTCTCTAGGATAGACCATACTATCAGCCACAAAACAAACTTTAACAAATTTAAAAAGATTTAAAATCATACCAAGCAACTTTTACAACCACAATGAGTATGAAACTAAAAATCAACAACAAGAGGAAAGCTGGAAAAGTTACAAACATGTGGAAACTAAACAACACAATTCTGAACAACCAACTGGTCAAAAAAGAAATCAAAGGGATTTTCAAAAAACAATCTCCAAACAAATGAAAACGGAAACACAACATAACAAAATGTATGGTATGCTTCAAAAGCAGTACTTAGATGGAAGCTTATACTGATAAATGCATATATTAAGAAAAAAAAGATCTCAAATAAATAACTGAACTTTCCATCTGAAGGAACTACAAAGAGGAACAAAGTAAGCCCAAGGTTAGGAAGGAGGGAAGGAAGTAACAAAGGTCACAATGGAAAAAATGAAATAGACACAAGACAAACAACAGAAGAAAAATAGCAAATTGCTTTTTTGGAAAGATAAACACAATGCCAAACCTTTATCTAGACAAAGGAAAAAAAGAGAGAAAAAAAATAAAATCAGAAATGAAAGAGGAGATATTACAACTGATATCACAGAAAAACATAGGATCATAAGTGGATACTATGAACAATAATATGCCAATGATTTGGATAACCTAGAAGAAATGGATAAATTCCCAGAAACATACAACTTATTGAGACTGAATCATAAAGAACAAATAAAGAATAAGGTGAATGAATCAGTAATGGAAAATCTCCAAAACAGAAAAATCCAGGACCAGATGGTTTAACTGGTGAATTCTACCAAATATTTAAAGAAGATTAACACCAATCCTTTTCAAATTCTTCCAAAAAAAGAAGAGGAGGGAACACTTCCAAACCCAATCTACCAGGCCAGCATTACTCTAATACCAAAGGCAGATAAGGACACTACAAGAAAATATCCCTGATATATACAGATGCAAAAATACTTGACAAAATATTAGCAAACAGACTTAAACAGAATCTTAGAAGGATCATACACCATGATCATACGTGATTTATCTCTTGGATGAAAGGATGATTCAACACAAGCATGCTACTAAACGTTATACTACATGAATAGAATAAAAGATAAAAATCATTCAGTCATCTCAGTAGAGAAAAAAATTATTGAAAAAATACAATAACTTTTCATGACAAGAATCCTCAGCAAATTGGGAACAGAAGTCAAAACTTCAACACAGTGAAGGTCATACACAACAAACCCACAGTAAACATCATACTCAATGGTGAAAGTCTGAAATCTTTTGCTCTAAGTAGAACAAGACCAGAGTGCCCATATTCAACATAGTGCTGGAAATTCTAGCTAGAGCAATTAGGCAAGATAAAGAAATAATAAGCATGCAAATCATAAAGAAAGAAGTAAAACTGCCTTTTTTTGTAGATGATATGATTTGATATACAGAAAATCCTAAAGATTCAACCAAAAAACTGTTGGAATTAATCAGTAAATCCAGCAAAGTTGTGGCTATAAAAATCAACATAGAGAAATCAGTTGCACTCCTATACACTATCAATGAAATATCTGATAAAGAAATAAAACAATCCCATTCACAATAGCATTACAAAATAAAAGTATTAAAATAGCAACATAACAGCATTAAAAACAATAAAGGAATAAATTTAACCAAGGAAATGAATGATCTGTACAGTGATAACTACAAAACTTTGATGAAAGAAGTTGAAGAAGACACAAACAAATTGAAAGACATCCTATGTTCATGGATCAGAGGAATTAATATTGTGAAATGTCCATACTACATAAAGTCATCTATAGATTCAATGTAATCCCCATCAAAATTCCAATGGCATTTTTTCACATAAATAGAAAAAAGCAATCCTAAATTTGTATGGAACCACAAAGGACTCTAGATAACCAAAGCAATCCTGAGAAAGAAGAACAAAGCTGGAAGTATCATACTTTCTGATTTCAAAATATATTACAAACCTATAGTAATTAAAACAGTATGGTAGTGGCATAAAAATAGAAACACAGACCAACAGAACAAAAGAGAAAGCCCAGAAATAAACCCCTCTATATGCAGTCAATCAATATTTGATAAGGGAGCCAAGAATATTCCATGGAGAAAGGAGAATCTCTTCAATACATGGTACTGGGAAAAATTGATAACCACATACAGAAAAGTGAAATTGGACTCCTATTTCATACTACTCAGAAAAATCAAATTGAAACAGATTAAAGACTTAAACATAAGACGTGAAACTCCTAGAAGAAAACATAGGGAAAAAGCTCCTTGTTATGGGTCTTGGCAATGATTTTCTGGATATGACACCAAAAGCACAACCAACAAAAACAAAAATAAATAAATGGAACTGCATCAAACTCAAAAGCTTTGCATAGCCAAAGAAACAATCAACAAAATGATAAGGCAAGATGCAGAATGGGAAAAAAAATATTTGCAATCCATAAAGTGGATAAAGGGTTAATTTCCAAAATATGTAAAGAACTTATAAAACTCAATAATAAAAAAAAAAAATCAAACAATCCAATTTAAAAAAATGGGCAGGGAAACTGAATAGACATTTTTCCAAAGAAGACATGAAAATGGCCAACAGGTACATGAAAAGATTCTCGACACCACTAATCATCAGGAAAATGCAAATCAAACTACAATGACATATGGTAACACATGTATATGGAATCTAAAAAGAAAAAAAAAATGGTTCTGACGAACCTAGGGGCAGGACAGGAATAAAGACACAGACATAGAGAATGGACTTGAGGACATGGGGAGGCCGAAGGGTAAGCTGGGATGAAGTGAGAGAGTGGAATGGACATATATACACTACCAAATGTAAAATAGCTAGTGGGAAGCAGCCACATAGCACAGGGAGATCAGTTCAGTGCTTTGTGACCACCTAGAGGGGTGGGATAAGGGAGGGTGGGAGGGAGACACAAGAGGGAGGAGATATGGGGATATATATAATAGCTGATTAACTTTGTTATAGAGCAGAAACTAGCACACCATTGTAAAATAATTATACTCCAATAAAGATGTTAAAAAAAAACACACACACACAATGAGATATCACCTCACACCTGTTAGAATGGCTATCATAAAAAAAAACAAGAGATAATATTTGGCAAAGATGTGGAGAAAAGGGAACCCTTGTGCACTGCTTGAGATCTAGAGATCTTCCAGTCACATGGAAGACAGTATGGAGGCTACTAAAAAAACTACAGATAGATCTACCATATGACCCAGAAATCCCATTTCTGGGTATATATCCAAAGGAAATGAAAACAGAATATTAAAGAGATATCTGCACTTCATGTTTACTGCAGCATTATTCAATATAACCAAGATATGGTCACAACCTAACTGTCCATCAGTGGATGAATGAATAAAGAAGATGTGGTATATTCAACACAACAGAATATTATTCAGCCATGAGAAAGAAGGAAATCCTGCCACTGGCAACAACACTGATGGACCTTGAGGCTATTATGCTACGTGAGATAAGTTACACAAAAAAAGGCAAATATTGTATGTTATCACTTATACGTGGAATCTAAAAAATCTGAACTCGCAGAAACAGAGAGTAGTATGGTAGTTACCAGTGGCTGAGGAATGGGAGAATTGGAAAAATGTTGGCCAAAGGGTACACACTTGCAATTATAAGATGAATAAATTCTAGAGATCTAATGATTAGCATTATGGTTATACTTAACATTACAGCATTACATAATTTAAAGTTGATAAGAGACTAGATCTTAAATATTCTCATCACCAAGAATAAATAATAAGTATGTGACATGATGGAGGTGTTAGCCAATGCTATGGTGGTCATCATATTACAATATATGAATGTATGAAATCAACAGGTTGTACACCTTAAAATTATACAATGTTTTATGTCAATTATATCCCCAAAATAAACCATAAGAAATATAAACATAAACTTTAAAAAACAATTTAATGAATATTAACTATTTAATATAAACCATTAAGCCAGACATTATATATATATTATCTCATTCAAGCCTTAACAATTTCTGTGAATTGGATACAGTCATTTCCAGAGTTATAGATATTTTAGCTGAAAAAGTTTAAAAGACATGGACTCTACCACAAGGCTAATAACTATCAAGGCTGTATATAAGGCAATTTAACTATAAAGCATATGTGTGTGTGGGGGGGGTGTATTTTAATGTTACATCCTTCATATTGTATTATCTAGAAAATAACTATAGTATCTGGAACTATTATATTACTTGGGAAATTTCTTATGAATATCTCAATTTCCTCAAAACAAAATTTTCATTAAAAAAAAAAACAAAAACTGAAACTGTCCTTTTATTCAATAAGAACTGGTTATTTGAAAGACTCCTAGAATGGCTGTGTGAAGAATGTGACAAGTCTCTTCTCCCAAAAACAGCAGTGTATTTTGACAAAATTGTCATGAAAAACCATTTAAATCATCTTCGCTAAAGACACATTGTGCTAAAGACACGAAGCAAATTGAGAAGTATTCATTCAAGAAAATCTACTCCATCCTGGTGAAAAGTGTTGCTGCCATTTTAGTCAGGTAAAATTCCCATCTCAGTTCACTCCACCCCAGCTCCATGGTCCTGCCTAAGAGGTTGACATTATTCAGAGATGACCATGGAAAATCAGTGCCCAAGAATGTCATGAAAAAAATAAAGATCTCAGGGGCAAATAAAACATTTGACGAAATCTAGTACTGATTTATGAAAAAATTCTCAATAAACTAGAAATTAAAATATGAAATATAAGATACAAAATATGGAAAAGCTAGAGCTAATATCATATTTAGTGGTGAGAGACTAAATATCTTATCTTTAAGATGAGGAAAAAGGCAAGAATGTTCACCCCTGCCACTTTTTTAGCGGCCATGGCTCACGGGCCCAGCCTCTCCGCAGCACGTGGTATCCTCCCGGATCAGGGCACGAACCCGCATCCCCTGCATCGGCAGGCGGACTCCCAACCACTGCGCCACCAGGAAAGCCCCACCCTTGCCACTTTTATTCAACATTGTACTGGAGGACCTAGGCAGTGCAATAAGTTAAGGTAAATAAATAAATGGAAAATTAACTGGAAGAGAATAAAAACTACCTTTATTCCCAGATTACATGATTTTATTGAAGAGCAGAAGGACAGCTGTTTAATTCATTATAATCCATTCTATGGTGGCGGGGCAAGGCTTCTGATCATAAACATTTTTCCAGAGGAAATAACTCCTGAGCTTCATATTAAACTATGAATAATATTTACCCAGGTCAAGAGGCTTTTGAAAGAGAAGTCATTCAAAAAAAGAGGAAACTGAGAATATGGTATGAGAAAGCCCAAGCTCCTCAATTTTGCCAAAGTGAACAGTGTAAGGTAAGAGTGATTAAAAAAAAAAAAATAGAAGCAAAAAAAGAAAAGAAAAAAAGAATAGTTTTTGTATCTAAACTGTAGTTGATGGAAACAACATCCATTTGGTGTCATTTGCATCTGAAAACCATTCACTCAGGTTTCGGGGGGATAGATTTGACAAGTGGTGTGACTGACAACAGAAAGACAATTCAGGTGGGTGACACAGAACTCAACAAGCAACGGTGGGGACTTGAATCATGACCTTAGTAAGAGATATGGAGAGGAGGTGATATTTCTTCAGACACATAGAGTGTAAAGGCAGCTGAGCTTTATTATTATTAATTGGTTTGGATGGGTGAAAAAATCAAAAGAACTTAGTAGAGATTCTGATGTTTCAATCTTGGATAACAAGGAGAAAACACTGGTTTAGAAAAGGAAGGAGCAAGATGATACATTCCATTTCAGATACTTTCAGCTTAAAATGCCTGTCAATCAAAGTATAAATGTATAATAAGACATTTGGACATACTGTTCCAAAGAGCTTTATAAATTTATGAAGAATGATGTTGGAAATAAAATTATAAAGAGGTAAACAGCAAAACATGGTAACTGATGAAATGAAATGAGGTGTAAGAAGAACAGAACCTAATATAAAATACTAAGGAGTAATTATATATAAGGGCAAGCAATAGTGCATAAAGAGGGGCCAATGCATAAGAAGCATTAGGAAGAAGGAGGGTAGACTGAAGGGGAGAAAGCTGAAGGAGGAGCAAGAAAAGCCTAAGGAGAAGAAATGTTTAGATACGTGTAAGGGGAAACAGAATATAGAATTTTAAGAAGATGGGAATGGTAAATAATCTCACATGGTGAAGCACAAGTGAGACTCATTTCATATGACATTAACAAATTTACTGCCCAATTAAGTAAGGAGCATTTAAGTAGAATGATGAGAGAAGAACCTATGTGACAGTTTTAAGACAGTTTGAGAATAGAGAAAGAGGAAATACTGAGAATAAGCCACCAGCACAACTGGTTTAATTTAATAATCAGCAACCTATAGCTAATAATCAGCAATGGACAATCCAAGGAGCAGCCACTCAGCAGATAATCAAGAGATGTCACAGCCGGCTGTGATATGTTTGTTCCTTAAGAACCACTTACTCTTGTGATTACTGCCGCTGTTATGTCGTTGCTATCAATGGTGGAAAAAGGAGCATTGTAGAAAGCAAAATAAGGGGTCCGCAAATAGAAAAATATTTCAAATGTCACATAGATATTATTTAATATTAAGAACTGTATAAATCAATTACAAGTGACAATCTAATATGTTTTTAAAATATTTCTGGTCTCTTTTAAATTATTTTACTATAAATGTTTGTTTTAGTCACAGATATTAAATCCTACATAAATGAGGCATGCTTCAACTTGTGCTCCATTTTTATATGAAAAATATGTGAATGAGAAAATTAGATTCTAAGAAAAATTGACTCAGAACTGCTAAACATGGTCTTAACTGAGAAGATACACTGCTTACCTCTCATTGAATTTGATATGATTTTAAACCCACAAAGGAATTATTTTGGGGAGCTTTGAGGCACTTTGTTTCTCTTATGTTTTGTTAGTTCTGTGTGTTCTTTGAGTGTTTGAGCTTTGACAAATATAAACACAAAATCCACAAAAAGTACGATTTTTAGATTAAGATAAGGTATCTAACTTGAAATTTTCTTATGTGAAAATGAATATTTTTTTCTAATTCAAATATGTACAGAAATATGTATGTGTTAGCATGACAAAATATCCTCTTTGCAAAGAAAGCAAGTGTTTGATAGCAATTATTTAAAGCAGTCTAAATTATGGAATAGAGTTTTCTTTAATCTGTTCATGCATAAAATAAATAAGTGTAACTAATTTAAATTATAATTGTAGTGAAATTTGGGTTATTAAAATTCTGTTAATGATATGTTGGTTAACTTTGGATGAAATACCTACTGCATAAAATGTTGTTATTTCTTTTTGTGTATTGACATGTGAAGGAGTGGAAGAAAAAATATAAAAATTGCTATCAGGGGCTTCCCTGGTGGCGCAGTGCTTGAGAGTCCGCCTGCCGATGCAGGAGACGCGGG
>NW_006780420.1:20488-31821 GCF_000442215.2 Lipotes vexillifer
GCGGAGCGGCTGGGCCCGTGAGCCATGGCCACTGAGCCTGCGCGTCCGGAGCCTGTGCTCCGCAAATGGGAGAGGCCACAACAGTGAGAGGCCCGCATAACGCAAGAAAAAAAAAAAAAAAAAAAAAAAAAATTGCTATCAAAATGAAGTTCCCTAGTCATGTTCCCATATGGTATAATTTTTTTGTAAAACAAAAAAAATAATAATTGCATCTGTCCCACCCAAAATGAACTAATCACAGTGATTCCCCAAAGAAAAAAGAAAATTCATCGAAAGCAGATTAGCTACATGTCCTTCACATTGTTTTTTACTGTACTGGAGAATATATTATGATATTTTGAATTTTCCAGAAAACTCTTTTCAGTCTAAAATCTACATTATTTTGTAAACTTTTAGGCCAGGAAACAGTTAAGAATTACCATTAGATAGAAAGAGGAAAAATATAAAAATATTATAAGGATGTCTGAGAGGTGACAAAAGAATACTGGTTTTTCTTTTATCAGTGATGGCTCCCCACTGAACATACCAATGATCAAAAAAGAGTAAAACCACCCAACAACAGTGCAGTATGTGCTCTGCAGGTTATTTTCTTATTAGAAAATCTTAGAAAATGTTTCCTTTTTTTGTATGTCTGAACAATTATACCTGTATTTAATAGATTAGAATAATTACTTTTCCACAGATTTGCTAGGTCCACAGATTTGCAAGGATTCCTGAACTAGGAAGGGACATGTAATTGTAGTAGGCCAGTTAAGGATTATTTAGTTTTTAAACTTGTGCAAACTTCACTGCATATCACAAAACTCTACTTTGCATAATGTGTATGCAGCCTGGTATTTCCTCAGATCTCAATATGTTTAGCCATGCCCTTGGAACGGTCATGTTGTGACAGCTGGAAGGTAATTAGTTGGGGGACAGAATAAGTTGCTGCAACAAAGAAATCACAGAAAACACTGGCCAAAAATTAAGGAGATATTTATTTTTTCCATAAATAGTAATCCAAAGGTAGGAAGGGATTCCAAGGCTAGTAGCATAACTCTGCCATTCTCAACATGTGCTTCTATCCCTGCATCAAAGACACTGTTCCTTTTATTGCAATGCTCAGTGAAATGGAAGAAGGGAAAAATGTAGGGGAAGGAGGGAGATTCGTTTTCAAGTTATGTTTAAAGCAACAGTTTATACCAAAATAATGTGTATAGTCCAGCACAATTTCAAAATTAATTTATTTTCTTTTTTCCCTTCCAAAAACTATGATCCATTCCTCAGAGAAGTTACAGTTTTTAAGCTGAAGTTGGAAGAGAAGAGGGGAAAGTATTTCTCTGCTTGCTGATTAGTCTGTCCTTGTTGCTTCAAACTCTTCCTCCCATCCTTGCTAGCATCATTCTTTAAAGTGCCTTAAAGGAATCTGAGCTTCAAGACAAAATTTAAGTTTAGAATTATTGAACTCCTCTGCAATTTTGCATAGGAACATGGTAGTATGTATAGAGCAGATTCCAGGTTCCCTACTTTTCCCACATCAGGCTCATTACACAGAATTCAATGCCTCTCTTCCTATCTGTGAAAGTAACTACTCCTTACTCATTCCTCAGGTATAGATGCTGCACTCATTAGCCCCTCTCCGGTCTACTCTCTGATAAAAATGGCACAGCGGAAAGTGGGCTACACAAGCCTTAAAAACAGGCTGGGAGCCTTTACGGCAGGGTTTCTAATGGTTTGCCCAGAGACTGGTCTAGAAGGCAGGGCAAGTCCCTTTGACCCCAGGCTCCCTTGTTTCAGAGGAAAACCAGAGAGGGGCCCTCTCAACACATGGAGCCACCGCAGGACCCCTTCCATTTGTCTAGGGTTACGGCTGATACTATGGGAATATAAAGAAGATACACCTAATCAGATGGAAAAGGGGTGGACGGAACACTGCAGAGACGCAGGCGCATGGGCTTGGTTTTCAAAGGTGAATAAACTGGGGGTCATACATCTCTTTTCTGAAAAGCCATAACTGCTCAGGATTCATATTCCAGTCTCAGTGGCAATTAGTCTTCCAGCCATAACCTACTTCTCTTCAAGAATATTGTTTTGAAATACCTAAATAACTGAGTGTTCAAAGTTTTTCTTTTTCAGTCATTCTTATTTCTGCACCTGCTTTTTTTTTCTTAGTTTTAACTTTACCTTCTATTCAAATTTAACTTGAATTTGATTCTACTTTTCTTCTTAACATCAGTATCTTCTTTCTAAATTTTCTACCCATGTGCTTTCCCATGGGGTCAGTTTTCCTTTTAAAGATCTCCATTAACCTTCATTAACATGTGGCAATAAGTGTTAATTAACAACAATTTGAAATAAGGAACAAAAGAAATATGAAAAGAGGGAACAGAGGCAGTAGATTAGGTTTTCTCTGATTCCTATGATAATCTCTAACCACTGATAATCATCAGTGTGGATACATGCCAAGACAATAGTTTCTCAAATTAATGAGTACACTCTACTAAAACACTTTAATAAGAATATTAAAAGCAAAATCACAAATGTCTTTCTTACCACTTTACATTATTTATATGTTTTTGAGTGTCTCAATAGACAGGAAGGACCTTAGTGTCAGATACTGCATCTTATTTCCCTTTAAGCTTAACAAAGTGCCTGGTACATGGTACATGGACCAGGATAATTAGTTGATTTTAAGCCATGTGTTTTTTCAATTTATGTTTTCCCTCCCTTGTCAACAAAATAAAGCAGCCGCAAATATATAAGCACTAGCTTTAATAAAAGGATAATCAAAAAGTAAATGCATTTTCTTTTGACCCCTACAATAAACATTCTGAAAATCGTTGCAGAACAAATCTTAAAAGCTACACAATATTTCAATTGTTAGAACCATTTGCTTAAGAAGTATAGGGTAAACTTTGAAAATCCCAGGCTTCAAAAAGGAGTGCATAAGTAGCTGAAAGGAGTGGAAGAAAAAAAGGGCTTTCAAAATTCACAAGAAGATAATTAAGAGTATTCTGAACCACTAGATGTTACCTAGGAACAGAGATTATAAGTAGCTAACCCTACAGGGACAGAGGAAGACCTGCCCATGCATTGCAAGATGACTTAGATCTGAGCAGGGTCTAACAAAGAAAGAACAGAACCATGAACAGGCATGTACATCACCCCTCACACCATGCTATGTTGTAGGCCTCCTGGCAACCCACATGTCACCTTGTAGAACAAAAATGAATTGTAGAGAGGTGTGAATGCTGATTTATTTAATAGGGACACAGGAGAGAGTGAGTATAAACTAGACCTGCCTGAGTTTACCATGAACTAGTAAAATTATTCCATGAGCCAAGTTAGTTTCATTCACAGGAAATCAGGATTATATATGTTCAGACATGAAATTTATGTTTCTTATAATTTCTCGGCTACTATAAAGACAACAATGATGTTTGAATGATTGGATAGTTTCTTACAAACTTAGGTTTGACTCAGGGTTGGATCTACCGTATCTAGTACACTCAATCTCCCACACTTCTCATTTTGACTCACTCTTTTGTGAACCCGTGCTTCCGCCTTCTTTGCCAACATCTAATTGACATTAGATCAATTAGATAAAACGGTTAAAGCTCTTTTACCTATTTGTCAACCTGTTGTTATGATTTCTTCCTAGGTTTCCTTGAACTCTTGCATCAGTAAGACACATTCAATTGCAAGCCTAATCAAGAGGCATAATTGATATAGATATTATTTATGAAGATATTATTTATGAAGAGGTCTGAAGGTTGATTGTCTCTGACTTCATCACTTAATAATACTACCAAGAAACTAGGCTTTCCAGATTTCAACTCGACCATAACAGCTGTTGATTTTTTTAGTCATTAAGATTTTCAACTCATGATCACAAGATAGCTGTTTTAACTCCAGGCAACTTATCATTTACTAGGCAGAAATGAAGGAAAAGGAATGGTGCCAGTGAAGAATTCTCTAGCATCTGTCTCTGTTAGAGTTTGGTAAAGGCTATCCCCAAACTTTCCTATTAAATTTCCCTTTAGGTTTCATTGGCCATAAGTAGGTCGAATAATGATCCCTATCCCTCAGGGGTGTGAAGAAAAAAATATCTTTCCTAAAGACTGCTACATTAGTATTGAACAAAACCAGGGTTCAATAAGCTTAGACAGCAAGGAAGTATGTTTTCCTCTTATTTGTGATGAACTCTAAAGATTATATCTTGTTTTCCCAGCAGAAAGTTATATCCATTTTTTTCATTCTAAAAGTCTGCAAACTGAAATAGTATTCCAAATGAACTTGTACAATATCTTTTGTGTTTATACATGCTGTGAAATATTTCTTATCTTTTCGGAATTCAACATGTTAGCCTAAGGAAAAGGACTATATGAAGCAAATTGGAATAGGATTATTTCCTTCCCAAACTGCCACCATTTGGTTCAGAAGTAAATCCTATCAGATCATACCACTTATGAAGACAATACCTCTGGTTTCTAAAGGTACATTAAAACTTTAACATTCAAATGCATATGAAATACATGATTCAGATGGTTGCCTACAATTTCAATGAATTCTGTCATCTGAAAAATTTTCATTGACAACACCAAAGAAACCCTAATTTTCTTTAGCACTAAGAAAGCCTCTTAAATTCTGGAAAAGATAATTTTCCATTTTGGCTTCAAACATCAAGATAAGAATTATTTTTGTTTCACTGTCTTGAAAAAACAGTGCATTGAAATTATCTAATAAAACATATGCAGGATATGTTGTCAATTTTAACGTGTTAAAAACTTAGAGTGCACATGTTCATTAAATGTCATATTGTAAAAATAATACAATAAAATGTTACCATTTATATGTGTATTGAGAATATAGATAATATACCACCTTTACTTTTATTAAAATTAATGACCTTTTACCAAGTTTTGCTGAAAAAGCAAGAAAGATAATCAGACACTGAGTGGTCCAAAGACAGTACCTTACCACTTCGTAATTTTTTCTAAAATTAGCCCATATCCAAATATTTGTGGGGAAAAGATGAAGAAACTTAGATTATAGCATGGAAAACTTACATAATCAGTGACTCATTTATCGCTGTACAATTTTTAAAGAGAAAAATTTTAAATGGATCATTGTATTCTTACAGAAGATTAATTCAGTGTCTGAATCACTATAATGACTGGTGTGTTGTAAAGCTCAAATGCTGAAGTCTAGAATTCAAAGTTAATTAATGTCTGGTCCCTCAAAGTTTTTCATTTATTTTCTTTATGTTTACAGTTTCCATGCTCTAGTGAAATTATATCAGTTACAGCACTTTATTCCTATGCTTATATGTTTCACATCTACATGCTTAGGTTTGGTCCCAGATCCTTAAACAATTTCCTTAGTTCACAAACACTATTTTGCAGGAGGCTTTATAAAGTTCACAAAATATTACTAGCTTCCACATACCACTTTCATTACAAATCATCTTAAACTTTTTCTACCTTCTTCAGTTCTTACTTGCCATCTTTCAGTCTCTCTATACTTTCTAGCAATCCCGGGAACTTTGGCTCATCCCCAAGATTAAGCAAGCACTAAGGTGCAGAACACCCACCCCCACTTAACACCTCACTCCAAAAATGAACCAACCACTGGGAGAAACATTTCCTGTTAAAGCATACTGCTCTGGCCATCACCTGTCCCTCTCCCGCACAAAGTTCCTGTAAGCCCTATTTTCCCTTCTCTATAAAAGAAAAGCTTTCTTCTGTTTGCTTTTTGAGACACGTGTAGATCTTGAGATCAGTAATACCCTTTTTGAGTACAGTTTCTTTACCTAAGTCTGGGTTTGTTTTTAAATGAAACCAGTGAGCTTGGAAGATGACCTGCACCTCAAATGTTGATTGCAGCCTTTTAAGACACTGATCAGAGGATTTAGCTAAGCTGTGCTTGGTGTCCTGACACACAGAAATATGAGATAATAATGTTTTAAGCCACTAAGTTTGTAGTAATCTGTCACTCAGCAATAGAAAACCAATAAATATAGAAATGTACAACATGAACTTGACTCCCAGTATAGATCACAACGTAAGATTGCTTTTCTTTAAATAAAAAAAATCCTTAAGCACTTAATATATTCCATGTAATTGTTTTCTTCTGTATTTTACTTGATGTTAACTAGAAAAAAATCTTTACTCTCAATTTACTACAGTTAATATAATGGTCTATACTCATTTAAATAAAATTTTACATTAAAAACCTTAAAATATTAATTATAACATTTAAAATAAACTCTTCCAGGAGATGCCTAGAGAGTGGTATTATTTCATGATCAAAGCATTTCCCATTTACATATGAGAAAATATGACAATATGTATTTAACATCGGTATTACACACATTATTTGGAAATAGAGATTTTCCTGTAGTGCATTACATCTACAAATGAAAAAAAAATGTTCTGTTGGTTGACCAATAAATTCAGTTAAGGTCAATATTAACAGACATGATTTCCATTTCATTTTCATTAGAGCCGTTTCTGGCAGATTGTAAAATAGGGATAGAACTCAGTAGGAAAGATAATGATTATTCTAAGATGGGAGGACTTAGTGTAACGATGATTTTGACATTCAGTAGAGTAAATATTTTTGTGAGAGAATAAAGCTAAATTTTGGAGATATAGTTTTGACCTGGTAATAAGCAGATACTTATTTTTACCAGTTGTACAATGGTTCTGTTAGATCATTCCTATAGTGATTTATGGAAGTTTGTTTAATCTTACCCAGATGTATCTAAAGAGATTTTTTTTAATTATGATTTTAGAAAAAGATACGTCCAATAATTGACCATGCTGGGTAATATTTGAATCAGAAGCCATTTTTACAGATATTCTGTAACTTGCTGAACTAATACAGACTGCTGAGTTCCCTTGGTCCTTTGCAGGAGGTATTTAGGACATTTGAGGGGATAACCAGTCATCTACTGGGACATAGCCAAGTTCTTCACACTAGCAGAGTGTACCTCAGAGGAAGCACAATACACTCAAATTATAATAATAATGATTTTTTTCAACTGCATCTCAAGAAAGAGAAAACTGAGAATGTGAATGTTTCATCACATTCTTCTATGTTTACTCCAAGAATTTAAGAATAGTAGAGGACATGTAATTTTGTTAAGGCAGCAAATACCCAATACTATATCCCAGGGCTGTGGATTAAATTTGCAGATTAAGAATAAGGAAACTGTTACTGGTGCTACAAGACATAAAAATTAAAGCTGACACAAAAAGGGTTATAAACTTATATAACCACAAATAGAGTTAAAACATGCCCAGCATAAAAGTTTTAAAAAGAGATATATATTGGCAAATTTTTTAGAAACAAATATGTTTTATAATAAATTGTAAATGGTGCATGAACTTCAACTAAATATCTGGCAACTTGGCCTCAGGACACAAAAAGGAGAGCTAAAATTTTGCAATTAATTCATATTTGGAAATTCTTTATATAAAAGAAGACTTTTTCCAGAAATATCATAAGAAAAAATTAAAAGGACAGCTGCTATCATAACAGTGTGTTCTTTCTCAAGTCATCAGAAATAAATAAATTTAGGCAAATTAATGATGTAGAATCTGTCATTGATGAAAGAAATAAGATTCACTACATAAAAACTTATTCTGAGAACTTTCTAATTCATCGTGGTATCAAGTGTTAATTTACATGTAGAAATACTAGTGTGTCCATCCCATAGTATTAAAGCTGGCTCTCATTTTGAGACAATATACTCCTCCTACTACTACTACAAATAACAGATATTTTTAAATGTGTATCAGGTTATATTATAGGCACTTTAAATACTCTTTCTTTTTAATCTTCAAAACAACCTTATGAGGTACGTACTGTTATTATTCCTGTTTTACAAATAGGGTAACTTAGGCACAGAGAGATTAATATTAATTCACCTAAGATTCGCAACCAGATATGAAAGTCTTCACCTATTCTTTCTATCTACTCTCACAAAAGTCAGCTAAGACTAGGCACAGTGTTACAAAATAATGAAATTGTTCTCTGATGCTTCCTTTCCTTCCTGCTCCCTCACTAGGATCCATTACATACTATGTCAGGCTCCATGCAACATCAGGGGCCAACCACGCAACATTAAAACAGAATGGGATTTGAGAGACGTTCTTACTTTTATTAAAACTCACTCATTGTGGGCTTCCCTGGTGGCGCAGTGGTTGAGAGTCCGCCTGCCAATGCAGGGGACACAGGTTCGTGCCCCAGTCCAGGAAGATCCCATGTGCCGCGGAGTGGCTGGGCCCGTGAGCCATGGCCGCTGAGCCTGTTCATCCGGAGCCTGTGCTCCACAACGGGAGAGGCCACAACAGTGAGAGGCCCGTGTGCCGCTAAAAAAAAAAACAAAAAAACTCACTCATTGCAGTACATTTCTCAGAGAACATGTAGTTTTAGCTTTCTTTCTATAATTATGAGAGCGGCCTGTTTTTAAAGTCATTTCTGACTACCAACAATATATTGGCAAGTTATTAGGAGAGAGGATATGAGAGCTAGGCTATTTCTAAAGCTGCACATGATGGCAGTGCTGATAAAACAGCTGCCCATTGCCTCTTCCTCTTGCTCTATGGCCACCTCTCTCCCTCCTCTAACCTCAAATGCCCAGATACCACAGATGACGGTCAGGCTGCTGTGGTATGATCAGGGTTCATAGACATAGGTCCCAGAATTTCTGCTGCTTCAAGATCCAGGATAGAAAAAAATTGCACAAAGCTATGGCCTCACTGGTATAGATCTGTGAAAGCCGCTGTGAGAAAGGTTACTGAAATGATGAAATACCCAAGGATGGCCATGTTTTAAAGCGGCTTCTTTTTCAGGTGACACTTGCAGATGCCCTCAAAGCTACTTTATTTGGTCACCTAATTGCTAGATTTTAAACACACTCTGCCTTTATAATCCATATCAATTTATTTATGAATTTTGCATATGCAGTAATTATATACATTAAAATATTACAAACAAATGTAACTTAAGATGAAATAAAAATTATGATTTATTCCAGAACTCCTACACATTCTTTTGTTTATGCCAAAATGTGCACACAATACACATAGAAGACTACCACCCCAGAAGTCTCAGGGGTCTCTCTTTTTCTCATAAACTCATGTTTAAGCTCTCTTGCTTTATTCTGGTACTGCTTATTTCCTTTCTGCTCTATCCTAAATGGATTCTCTCTCTTTACAGTCACTTTGGAATGTCCATGTGATTTTACCTTCAGTTTCATGTTATTTATGGGATTATTTTAGATTCATATTTTGCTTCATATGGACCTAGTAGAGAGGGCTCAGGACTCTGAAGTCATAAACATGATACTGTCAAAACATATATGTGTGAAAATAATGTAGATGTAAAGTTGGTAATGGTTCATTCTTTCTCTGACTGCTTCTATAAATATTTGAGGCCTACTATGAGCCAGACATTCTAGTTAATGAGGGCCAGCAGTGTAAAAAAGAAAAAGAAAAATCTGTATTGTTAAAGAGCCTGCATCCTTTTGGGGAGAGAGAGAAGATAAATAGATAAACATACACACACAAAAATATACAATATGCAAAGTGGCAGTAAGTTGTATGAAAGAAGAGACAGCTTTGTACAGTTGCTTAGGGCACAAACTCTGGACAAACTGCCAGGTTTTGAAACCTGGGGCCCCCTTCCTTCACTTACTAGCTGTATGACATGCATGACACTGGACTCATTTCTAAGTCTCTGTGTATTTCTGTTTCCTAGTTTGTAAATCACAGATAATAATAACCCAATTATAGAGCATATTAAATAAATTAATACATGTAAAACACTTAGAACAGAACTTTGAATGTTAGCGATACTGCAATAATGTGTCAGCTACAGTTATAAAGAAAGGGAGTATGAAGCATAAAGGAGAATAGTGGGAAGCTTTGGGAAATGCTATTTTATATAAAATGGTCATAGAAAATTCTTAGTATATATAATGAGGGCATACTGTACTTGATCACAAATATCTATACTGACATTTTCTATACGTAGGGTTATGCTAGCATCCCAGATATCTAAAACAGTAGGAATTTCTCCTCCTTTTGGTCTTAAATTTTGATTCCCAGATTGAAAAATAAAATGTGGATTCATTCTATTTATATGTAATGGAGAACTAACCACATGTAAAAAGGCAAAGCTACAGAATCATTTAGGATGTACAGAAGTTATAATTGTTGTCTTTTGTGTTAATGGATAAAATATATGCATTAAATTGCCACTCAGAATAACAATACATAGTTATATTATTTAATACTTAAGATAAACTTGAAGATTATTTATTGCTTTTTAAAAATATGAAGCGTCTTAATGAACTCTTACTATTGGAGAAAGGAGAAATTATATAGATCTTCCCTCAAAGAAATTTATCATCTGCAGATAGCATCTATCATCTTTCAAATAACATGGAAACAGACATATATTAATAAAGCACAATGGACAGGGTTAGGGAAAATATAAGTAAAGAAAGTGAGCTGATTTTGAAAATGCACAAAATAAGAGCATTGGTGTTTGGCTGTGGATCAGACTTAAACCTATCCCAGCAACAAAGTGTATGCTATGAAATTCTTCCCAGATTTGTGTCACTGAGGTATGTTTCAGTCCAATAGTAAGTTCAATACATATATGAAGAGCCTTCAGAATCTGACGCTCAAGCTGTACGTTTTTCCATCTACAACAATCACAAAACTGGAAGTGGCATTAGTCTAGGGTACCTAGCACCCTTCTTCTTTTGTTCTAATATCACTAAAACTCTTCCACAGACATTGAACAGGAACACTAAGTGAGGCTTAATTACTTTTGCCCAAAATAATACTCATTTTCTTCTTTTCCCGCATGAGAAAGACTAATCAAACTGTCGTTCAGCATTACCTTACTTTTGGGTATGCGATGTCTTCAGAGTTTTTTACATTGAAACCAGGTCACTATCACAAGCCATGAAAAATGACCAATTTTAATTTAACACAGGAACTGCAATGTGTTGGACTGAACAATATATAAATATTTGCAGAAACCCATGATTTTGCTCCAGTTATACAAGTAATTTTTCAAAATTATGTATATATATATATATATATATATATAAACTTTTAAACATTTGATGTTAAAAAAATATCCAGTCAGAGCTTCCCTGGTGGTGCTGTGGTTGAGAGTCCGCCTGCCGATGCAGGGGACACGGGTTTGTGCCCCGGTCCGGGAGGATCCCACATGCCGCGGAGCGGCTGGGCCCGTGGGCCATGGCCGCTGAGCCTGCACGTCCGGAGCCTGTGCTCCGCAACGGGAGAGGCCACGGCAGTGAGAGGCCC
>NW_006780420.1:31831-74015 GCF_000442215.2 Lipotes vexillifer
TATATATATATATATATATATATCCAGTCATATAATGATCAAAAAAAAATTAGAAGGTTAGCAATCATCACTGTCATAATGTGTGAAACTTCTGTTTTATTACAAGCCGCCTTACCTAAATTAGTAAGCAGGAATTCGGATTTCAGAACTCTCAGTTCGAGTCCCCTTTCCGCCATTCCAATTCAGGCTGATGATGTTTCTTCCCAAACATGGCGAGGAAAAACAAAACAAAATCAAACAAAACACCGCTTTTTGTTGGTTTCTTGGAGCCAAACAGCCTATTTGTGGTCTCTTTGAACCACAAACCAGCCAAATTGGGACGCTGGGCCCTGCAGCGCTGTGAGGCGCAGGCAGGACGGAACCAACAGCCTCTGGGCCGCGCAGAGCGAGCTGGGAAATTCATCAGGCAAGACTGCGGGACGGAGTCCTGCCCAGGTGTGGCTCCAGCGAAAGGGGCGAGCTTATTGAAGGCAGCTGCTGAGATGGCTGTTCCAGGAATAACCTGCTAAGAGATGGCAGAGACCCAGGTGGAGGAATTCGAGATGAAGAAAGACAAGCCCGTTGTATGTTGTATGACCTCCAGGACTCCAGCAACATCTCCAGCTTGCTACTGAGTGTAAGGATATTTTCCTCAGCAGATGTACACAATTGATCAGGACCAGTTACTGTAATTTGAGTATTTGGCCAAGCATGTAGTGCTTCTGAGGAACAATAAGTACCATGCAAATGTTTTTGAGCAATTAGATGTCATAGCAAGGGAAATGGAGAGAAAAATTCAGTTTGCTATTAACAAGGCATCCAAAAGGAAAGATTCTGTGTCTGTCTGAAAAAACTGATGCCTAAAAACCCACACTGATAATCTCTTGAACTAGCTAGAGGAATTGAAAACTTTTGGCCAAGGGAGAAGGAAAGAGGAGAAATATGACCACCATAAATCAGTGCACAACTTCTCATGTCTGACAAAGTATCATGACCTCTGGGGAAACAGAAAATGAAAACAACCACACACCACAGAGCAAGTAAATCCTCTTTACTCCTTATAGAAGATGAAAAAACATCTATGGGAATGTGGTATCTGCAAAGATCACCATGAAGTGTTTGAATATTAAATAGAAAATGTGGACAAAAGTCACTACCATGAAAAGCAAAAAAAATAGATTTTCTGAGTCAAGAATATTTGGGTCAATAAGATGGCTGAGTTCCAGAAAAAAACTTGTTCACTTGCTGAGAGTGGATGAGAGTATAATAAAGACAGCAAAAGCAAGAAGGCCAAACACAACAGCAAGGGCCTGAAAATTTGGTATATTTTAGATGTAATCAGATATGGAATCATCAAAACAGATTCTGATAAATCCTGCTAGTGATGTAACATGGCTCTATTTAGTACACTCAAGCTGACTTTTGTGTCTAACAGTACTTACTTGGCTTGCTAAATAAAGGTAAGTATACCATCAGAGAGATATATTGATACCACAAGGTGAAATACGTTAAACCAAATCATCATCATGGCAGTGTTTCCAAGAGGAGAAATGCAGCAGGAAAGCTAATGCATATAAAGGAACACCATAGAAATCTGATAACTTCAACAGCATTATGTCTTAAAATTATCTCAAAAATATCCAAAATTGGTTAAATTAAAATTATCTAAGGAGAAAAGAAGCAGGGTTATCCCAGCAATATGTGACTACCCTAAAATAAAGTCAAATTTTTATTTGTCAAGTAATCAAACATGATCAATAAAAAGTTCACTTTGTTTTAAGAATAACAGTAGGCCTATGTGCTGAAACATTAATTATAATAGCTAATACTACACAAATAACCAATGCTTACTCAATCACTCTGTGTTCAGGCCTTGTACAAGCTCTTTACATGCACAGTCTCACTGAATACTTATAATAACCCTAAAAGAAACTATAAGGAACAAAATAATGATATTATAAATTTGTTATATGATCTGGGATTGCAAAAGTAGCAATTCAAATGCTTTCAGAGGCCACACAATGAACATATAAAGAACTGAAGATATGACGATAGAGGGGATGAGGTGGATAACTAAATGAAGTTGACACATTCTAATTCATTTGTTTTAACAAATTCTGGAAAAATTAAAATATCTCTAATATCCACTCAGTTTTGACTCTTTAGACAGAAAAATTGCAATTCCTCAAATAGGTCAGAATGTGGATCACTTCAGAGCATCTTAAAATAGTTGTTCTTAACGTTAAAGCAGTTCATCTTAAATTATTCAATTTATTAGTATAAAGTGTAATGTGGGCTATCATATGAAGGGAAGACCATTTCGACTGGAGAATGTTTCTCAAAGATTTTAAAAATAATTATTTCATATTATGTATCATGGATATCTCTGTTTAACCACTATTTAAACTGTAAGATCCTTGAGAGCAAAGTAACATTTTTGTCTGTGTATCTCTTTCATTACTTACTAGTATGGTTTTCACTTAGGATAGCTGTGATTTCCAAGAAAATTTTTGGAAAATGGGAGGGGTGTTTTTAGTTATCATGATCATTGGAGATACTTAGTGACTGTAATTGGGTGAGGACAATGTTGCTAGACTGTAGCTATGTAATCAAGAGCTGTTCTATATCCTCTGTGATCTTCCAGTGTCCAGCCAGGAAGTCATTTAGGTTAAAAAAACAAAACAAAACAACAACAACAACAAAAACAGCCTCTAATTTTTGGAGGCAAAACATAAATCTGCTACATTTTGACATAACGTAAACTGAACTTTCAAAAACGTATTTATTGTGTAATTTAAGGGGATGTTGAATTTGTTTTATTGTAAACTTACTAGAGATGGTTGTTCTAGTTTAAGTTCTACAACCTTAAGTAAATCTGCAAAGTCCCTTTTGACATGTAACAACATATTCATAGCTTCCAGGGATTACTGCATGGGCATCTTTGATGGGCCATTCTGCTACCATAGTTGACTAGGCCCTCAGATTGTTAGCTGATCTTAAACTCAGGCATTTTTTTCTAATTTACTCTCTGCTTTCTTAACTATTCTCTGCCACACAAAGTCCAGGGCTGAGTGTTTGCAGCTAAGAACTGGGCAAATGTGCTGGAATTCCCCTTAGCAAAATCTTAATATGTCTTGTTCTTCCTTACATGTGTAACCTACTATTTCCGTTACGGTCAATGCCTTTAACATCTTTACAATTACTCTCTGTTTTTTCCAAGATGGTTAAGAAGTAAAAATGAGAAGATACTTGTACGCTGATATTCCATGAATAACCCTCAAAATTATTTTTGCATTTTAGAATCCTATGTCACATATAAACAAATTTTAGAGGCAAAATTTATTTTATTTATTAGAGATAATATTTTTTCAAAGAAAGCCTGATGTTCACATAAGAAAAAAAAAAGGTCTTGGATCTGAAATACCATTAAAGCAAGATAGTTATATTTTCTGTCAATGAAGTAAATGTAAAAATAACACAGAGCTATAGATATAAATTTTACCCTAATAAGTCATTATTCCAGAGAAATGTTGAGTATTTTCAATAGGAATCTTCATTTAATATTCATTTGTGCAGTAAAATTATTATAATGAACAATGCAAAGCAATGAAGCACTGTAAATGAAGTTAGATTTTTTAAAAGCTTAAAGAAGTTAATTCTTTTTGAGTGTTTAAATATGATTTATATTCCATGCAAATTGTGTTTTCACTATTTCAACATACTCTGTTGGCCATAGAACTTATTTCAAACTGGCAATATACCAATATCATTTTAGGTCCATTAGATGTCTTAATTTTTCAAAGATCAAGAAAGCCTACATTTTTTAAAACTTTTGTATTTTCATTTGTATTTTACCATAAATTTTAAGTTTTAAGAGATATAGTTTTTATCTGAATGAAATACATAGCATAGGGAGATCAGCTTGGTGCTCTGTGACGATCTAGAGGGGTGGGATAGGGATGGTGGGAGAGAGCTCAAGAGGGAAGGGATATGGGGATATATGTATGCATATGACTGATTCACTTTTTTGTACAACAGAAACTAACGGAGTATTGTGAAGCAATTATACTCCAATAAAGATCTATTAAAAAAAAATAACATTTTTTGGTCCCCTGCTATGAGCCAAGCCATGAGCTAGATGCTTTCTAGGAACAATTACTATTAATCATCACAACCCTGTAAGGCAGATAATTTGTAACTACTATTTTATTAACTGAAAAATTTTGGCTGATAAAGATAATAGAATTCCAAGGTTTTGAAGCTGATAAATAGAAGACGCAGGTCTGTTTGAAATCAGCAACGGTGTTCTTCATCTGTAAGCAATACTATCTCAAAGTATAAATCTGCCTATCTGTAAGAATGTAGAGAAACCTGTGATGTATTGACTTAAAATGTAACCAACTAAAAATGTAATCAGAAGAGTCAGGTATGATTCCAAGAAAGCACCGTGGCCCCATTGGTAAAGCTCAGTAGGAGTGGAGAGGGTTTCCCTGTGATGGTCATAAGTATGACTACCACCAGTTCATTGTCATCACTGGATTCTGCTGTTGATAATCCTTGGAATTCTTGGAGCCATCTGGAATCAACCTTATCGATTAATATAATTTCAGGTCATTATGTGATAGAAGGGAACTGCTGTTACTTACTGAAAAACAACTCCTGCAACTTGTTTAAGTCTTTACTTTTGAACAGTTATGTTATTTTTGTGGGAAAGAAGTTTATTTTTTCCTTCTAAAAGCCTATCATGTGGCTATACACATTAAACAGCTGATATATTTTAACCTATTCCTATGTATAGTTTGTGTGTAGAGGATACATGTGTCATGTGAACAAAATGAAATGTATAAATAGCATTGTTCCATCTACGATAACAGTGAACTCCAAAGCTGAAGTGAACTTTAACAAGGTAATCTTTCCAAAAAGGAAAGCAGAATATCCAGGTTCTATCTTTTATTAGTATTAGAATGTAGATTTATGAGGAAGCCGAAAGGGAAAAGAAAGATGCAAGTTTTCCTTATTTATTTTGTGGACAGTATATTTTTCTTCTTTGAAAAGTTGGTTATGCTTTATATGTTGCCTTTCCAACATAATAATGGTTTTGATCCAGGTTAGATGAAGCATGATTCTAGAAAATGCCAAAAGGTAATAGATGACAAAAACAACTTATTCTTTTGTTAGATTATAAAATATTTACACTCAAATTCATTCATACATTATAAGTGTTTGAAGTTAGTATAGATGTACTGCATGTGTATTTTCCATTATTATTTAAAATAAAAGAACCTGTAGTCACAACCCTGGCTCCAACCTGCTTTTTTTTCACTGCATTAACTGTCTTTGATTTGAAGCCAAAACAATCCCTTATAAATTTTATGGTCAATTAAACTTCCCAAACATGCTTTTTTTTTTTTTCTTTTTTTCTTTTTGCGGTACGCGGGCCTCTCACTGCTGTGGCCTCTCCCATTGCGGAGCACAGGCTCCGGACGCGCAGGTTCAGCGGCCATGGCTCACGGGCCCAGCCGCTCCGCGGCAAGTGGGATCCTCCTGGACCGGGGCACGAACCCGTGTGTCCTGCATCGGCAGGCGGACTCTCAACCACTGCGCCACCAGGGAAGTCCCCAAACATGCATTTTTAAACTTCTAACATTAATATATTAATAACATCAATGTTATTTCTCTTCTCATCTCCCCAGAGCTCCTGTTGTGAATTTCCATTGAGAGGTCCTGAATTGACCTTAAAATCAGCCTTCTACAAGTAATTTTGTATTTGCCCTCTCACTAACTCCAAACCTTGATTCTTAAAGTTCTGTTAATTGAACCACCATTCTCCAATTCACCCATACTAAAAAGGTGTTATTGGCATTGATTAGTCCATAGCTTTTTCTCCTGATAGCTAACTAGCCAATAGATCTTGCTGACTGAGTTTTCCTTCAAAATACCACTTGGAGTCATCTCATTCTTTCTATTTCCTCTGCCACGACCAACATTCATATCATTCATCTCTCATTCTGCATACAACCCTAAACTCACTGTCCTTTTAGAAAAAAAACACACACATCTCTCTATCTATCTATCTATCTATCTATCTATCTATAAAATAACTAGATTTGAACGATAATTCTATTAGGGCCTTAAGTATCATTTAATAGCTATAAGTTTTGGAAAATTACTTAAATCCATGAAACTAATTTTTCTCAGCTAGTAAGTGACAATAATACCTAACTCAAAAATATAATATGAAGATTAAATAAAATATTTTTATAAACACATGTCTTATGGAAATATGACCATAATTGGAAATATTATTTCTCCACCCTTTTATTTTTTTTAGTCTTTCCTTTCTTTAATCAGCCAATCATTCATTTAGTAATTCACTTATTTATTTGTTCAACAAATAATCATTTGTTTGGGAGGCACTGAGCTAGGTCCTAGAAGAATAGATTTATTTCTTGTGAATTTAGAGTTATACTATTAAGTCTTATTCCTCACAACAGATTAAAGACATTTCAATTCCAGAGCCTAAAAGCATATAATTACTTTTTCTCCCTCTCTGACTTGGTCTCTTGCCTTAAGGAACTTACATCACACTAGAGTAACAGATGTATCTGTTAACACTATAATGTTTAAAATACTATTACAGAACTATTTACAATATTTTTCAGTACCTACAATATATCTAAGTCAGGCTAAAAGTTAGGTAAAGACTTCTAAAGAGGTGACACTGGAGCTGATATTTAATAGATAAGTATAAATTAGCTAAACAAGTAAAGGGTAGGTGGAAGAAGACAGATAAAAGTATATATAAGGATGCAGATATAGGAAACAGTATGAAACATTCAAGCCCTTAGTTATTGCATGAGGTTACAACTATTTATTGGTATCACTAGAGTCTAATTATGAAGATGATATACATCATTTTTAGTATATATGCAGGAGAGAGTGTTATTTCTTACTTCGAGATGAATATATACTAAGTATGAATATATACTGTAAGCATTTTTTAAGAAAGCAGTTTGCCATAGTTTGTATTCCTGGGAAACAGTCTCTGAGACAGTGATTTTCCTGAAAGAAGTTTACTTAGAATGCTCTGGGCAATAAGACCTATGAGGGCATGAGAGAAGTGACCAGTTGTTGAGTGTGAGCTGTCCTTGGGGAGAGGATTTACTTGGGTGAGGCTGTGAAGGTCAACTCTAGGATAAGGAGTCAGTTGTGAAGCATATACACCTATCTTTTTAGCTGGGAGACATGCATGCCTCTGTCCTTAGGTGGGATCTGTGTGGAAAACTACAGCCTCTACAAGATTCTACACATTTCCCATTTAGGATTCACTTGCTATATATAATAAAGTCACCCATCTGGGAACAACTCCTCCAGGATCCATATTGCTTTCTTTTTCTGGATAAACTTAGAAAAGGAAGACTTTGAGGATTAATTAGGGTTCCTACCCCTGCATTTGGTCTTGACATCTCAATCGATACCAGTCGTCTCCCTTCATTATTCTAGATTGCCTTCATTATAAATTCCCTTCACCTATGTCAGTACCTATGCTGGACTACATAAGACTGGGTGAGTTTACTTCTGCTGTGACTCAGATGCAGACACAGATCCTCAGGACTGTCATCTTGCCCTTCTAAGTTTATAACTCCTATACTTGTCCATGTAATGTCCATTTGGATAAGTAAGTAACAAAACCCACCCCCACAGATCATCTTGGTACCAAACATGTTATTCCCTGCTTACATTGTATAACAGCATCCATACCATTCCCATTCCTTTCTGTGACTGCTCTTCTCTCGCCACAAGAAACCTGTCACGACCATGATTAAATTAAAAGGAACACTTCAGGGTCCCTTGGTGAAAGTGCTCTTTCTCTCCTCCATTTCTCAGTCCTCAATCCCCCACTCATGTTTCCTAGGATCACTTCCTAACAAACTACCTGGATGCAACCACATATGTATGTCTCTGCTTTGGTAGTGGTGGTGGAGAGAGGGATCACGGCTAAGAAAATGTTTAAATATGAAATTCATAAATTACTTAGGATGCATCCTAGACCAATATTTGAAATACAGAAAGATTACCAAAATACTATATGGCCAATTAAGCATGAATGTACATCTAAGATGGTATAATGTCTTCTGTATCCACAGTTTAACTGTACATTATATAATGTATAATATATATATAATATATATTGTACAGAAAATTTTCTCTTCCTCATTAAAATATCACATATTTAAATCTTTACAACAGAAATTTATTGAAATATTCAGAAATTACTGTTCTTAGAGGAATAAAATTAAAGCTGGCATTTTAATCCCATGGCACTATTACTCAACTGTTTCATAGAAAAAGGAATGACACTGACTATAGAGTCTTGAAGGAAAAGTTCTGAAACCAGGATGAGGTAATATTTATAGAAGACAAAAAGTTGGTGACTGCAGAAGATAGCAAAGTTATAAACTACAGGGAGATGCCATGGTATATAACCTCTGTCAAATAGCATATTTGGTATACTTTTGTGAGTTTTCTATTCTTGTTTTTTCATAATTTTTTCTCTAGTGTTCAAGGCATACTGTTAACTGTTTCTTCAAACTTCAAACAACATAATCTTAAAAAAGCACATTTATGAAAAACCCCCAAAGGCAATTTAGATAACTAGATTTAGTGAAAAGTTGCAAATTGGTTGTGATTTCATGAGGGTGCATTTTCTTGTACTCTATAATCAGCAGTCAATTACTTTAGGACAAACTCTGGGGTTTCTGTCTCTGTTGCATATGAAAGGCTATTATTATACTTATTTTAAAGTCTGGTTTTCTTTAGGCCTGTAGGATGTTTTTTAAAGTCCTAAAGAAAATCATTGGCACATCTTAAAAATTGCATTATTATTGCTATTATTGTTTGTGTTTTAGAGCACTTTAAGTCTTGTAAAGCATATTTGTGTTAAATATTGGACCTCACAATGATTTCAAAACATATAAGTAAATAATATTAACTTCATTTAGAGGTAAAACAACTAGTGTTTCAGATAGGTTTGGAGAAAAGCCAAGTTTTGAATTTCTAAGTTTTCATATTTTTAAGTTTTTAATTTTCTACGCTTTCATATATTATCAAATGGAAGAATGCTTGGAAAGAGGAGCAGTTCTCTGTAAGGCGAAATCAATACAAGTTACAATCCAGACAACCTATCAACAACTTTGAAATGTATGTAGTCTCTTATTTACCTCTCCCTCAGTTAGAGATAAAATTGGAAGTCAACACAGATGGCAAGGTTAGGCTCTTAGCAGTACATTGGTACTGCTTACCATTGTAAGCACTAGATAATCATTCATGTCCACGGGGAGATATAGTTATCCTATAATTACAACTCTCTCAGTCACCATTAAAGGGTGCTTTCCTCAAACAGATTTTAGAAATGTGAAAGCCTTGCCTATTATGACTCAATGAAGCAAAATTTTCAGCAAGGACTTTCATATACTTGCATATTGTTTTTAATAAAAGTTATATACTCTAATTTTTTTTTTAGAAATAATATATTGCAAGCCTAGAAAATTTTCATTTGCGGCCCAAAAGAGACAAAAGATATCATGGAGTCATATTAGATTTAGTTTCAGCAATCAATAGCAAGAGAATTTTTCACCAATATGCATGAAACAAAAGATAGGGGAATCATTAGAGTAGATTAATTCAGTGTTCATGTTTGGAATACAGCCTACTGAAACAAACTGCAACCTCTTTAACAAGGTATTGCTTTTTAAAGTGAGAACAATGTATAGTCATGTTAATCCCATAAAAAATTAGGATATAAGGAGGAAAGGGTATCTGCACTCAATTTATAGTTAAAAAGTAACATTTTTATTCTATCATATGCATATGCCATTTTTACTTTTTATATAATTCCTAAAAATATTACTCCAAAAGTGACTGTTATAAAGACTAGGAAACCTAAATTATATCATTTGTTATTTAGTCCAGGGCCTGGTGATTGGAGTTACGTTAACAGTTAAATTATTTAGCTTTCCTAAATCTTATATCCCTCCCTTCCCCACCCCCAGGGGGTAATTATAGTAACATACTTTACTTACAGATTTTGTCTATATGAGAAAAATGATTTTAAAACATGTTTTCAAAATGATTTGCAATGTGAAAATAAGATATCTTTTCCATTTTTAATATGAAGAGCCCTAATGTGGTTGTTTAACTAGGTGTGATCCTTTGATCCACAATTTATCTTATACCTTAGGAATAATGGATCTCTTCATTGAAAAAAAAAACTTAAGTGTTTGAATATGTTTACTTACATCTATCACTTAACCCTTGATTTCAATTAAAAAATACTAATTTTGATATTTTTCTTTCATGATAACAGTTACTTTGCCCCTCCCTCAAGTTGTGTTATGTCAGCTGCATTTATATTAAGTCATTATGCAGAATTGCTGAAAAACAGTAACACTGACTTTAATCCTATATTAGCTATTTTTCCCCCCATTTTTGAATAGTCAGTTACAATGGGCTAAGAACTACCAAGCTAAAATAAACGTGTTCATAATATCACCATAGAATGTACTACCCATCTAATTCTCCTTGAATGTAAGAGGTATAAAGTTCAGAAAAAAAATAAATGTAGCTATGATGATGTGGCACTAGGGTTATATAGGTTTTTATTATAGGAGCTTTTCGATCTCCTAGCAAAGTGAGTTTTGACAAGTCACATTATCTCTCTAGACCCTTTTTTTCCCCATGTAATCAAATCTGTGCCTTTCTGTCTTGAAAGAACTTTTTCTGTGAAGATATTCTTGCCCATCTTGCTCTTACATTTGATAGCTTTTCTAGCCAGATAAAAGATTTTGTCCCCCAAAATAACTACATCATATATTGCTACACTTTTGATGATGTAAGTTTTAGAAAAGAAAATCTAAATGGAAATATAATGTATCATTAGGAAATATTAAAGGAAAAATAACTTGTACTTCTTTATCACTTTAATTATTTGCCAAATATGAAGTCATGAAATACTAAAAAGTTGGGTACTTAATTTATAATAAGAATAATCTTTTCTTTAACATAAATTTTATGTTAAATCTTTCCTGTGTGGTAAATAAAACTGAGTGGCAACTATCCTAAACTAAAAAATATAATGTGAAGAAATAGCTAAAAATACAAGCCCAGCAGTTCCAGTTTTTAAAGTTTTAAAATATATTTCTTATTTCTGATAAAGTGCTGAGGTGAACATACACATATAAAATTTACTAAAAGTAGAATGATTATATGTCTACAAAAAAAGGCATAGGGGCTTCCCTGGTGGCGCAGTGGTTGAGAGTCCGCCTGTTGATGTGGGGAACACAGGTTCATGCCCCGATCCGGGAGCATCCCACATGCTGTGGAGCGGTTGAGCCCGTGAACCATGGCCGCTGAGCCTGTGCGTCTGGAGCCTGTGCTCCACAGTGGGAGAGGCCACAACAGTGAGAGGCCTGCGTACCGCAAAAGAAAAAAAAAAAAAGGCATAAACATTTCTGAACTGGGAGTACTAGAAGAAAAGGAGAGGATAATACAAAAGTATTCTTTTGGAAACTGCATGGTGGAATGGATCTATAACTGAGTTAAAACACCCACTTAAGCAAAAAACTAAGCAGCACAGGAGGAATAGAGAATAAATCCTACTTACACAAATTACTTCCTTAAAACCTCAGTAGTTCCAAAAATAAAAGTGCGGGGGGGACACAAAGAAATTAGCAATGATATGATTCAATACAACTTTACAATATTAAAAGTAAAAAGTTACCAGACAGAAAGGACCTACCTTGTGCTCAAAGCATTGATTAAATAGAACCTCAGAGAGAAGTATGTTGGACTTTCTCAGGGAAAATAGAGGGGAAGAGTATATATAGAAGGAGTTGTGAATGATTTTAACTTTGGAATTCTCATTGATAACATTGGAAGCTAGGGGTCATTGGAACAATGCCTTCAAGTTCTGCAGAAGCATGTCTTCTAACCAGAATCTAGAGCTCTAAACTTAAATATCCCATCAAGTCTCAGGGTTAAAGACATTATCAAATATTCAAGTTCTGGAAAATTGGCTGCCCACATATGGCCTCTCTTACAAAGCAAATGGAAGTTAGTATCAATCGAAATAACAAAGAAAACAAGATTGATAAGTACAAAATGTAGAAGCCCAAGTTCAACACAGGAGACAAGCAAAAGAATATCCCCAAGATGATGGTAAGTGCATATCACATATCCTGTAAATCAGACATACAGATTAAGGACACCAATTTGGAGCAGATCGAGATGCATAACGTGGGAAGAAACCAAATATGTATGCTGTCATCATACACACCTCTGACTTGGTGGAATTAAAGAACTAATTTCAGTGTTCTAAACATTACTCTGTTATTTGTGATTCATGACTGTTTTTTTTTTCCATGACCAGCAATAAACATGGGTAAGTCCAGAAAAAAAAAAAATAATGCCTAGAATTTCAAACCAAATCACTATTATTCTATATGTAAATTTTATGTTTCACCCTTAAAATTTATGTCAATTATAGTGTAAGCACTATAGTTGTAACATCCAGAGAATAATAACAATGGGTTTTTTATTTATAGCAGACTAAAAACCCTTTAACTTATTTATTGAGATATTCAGGATCCATCTAATATTTTCATGAACAATAAAAATATACCTAGAAATACATTTTGTTTGGATATTTCAAGAATAAACTAGTGAGATATGGGTCACTGAAAGCTCCTTAATGCACAATGATATAATAAAAATATTAAAGGAGCTTCAGTGTAATCAATAATACCATGAAGACACTGCATTTTAAACACTGGCAACCACAATGTGTGTAATACTGTGCTGCATCACGTTGTTAAAACATGTATCAATAGTTTTTTGTTTTTTTAAGCTCTATTTAAATTAACAAGAAATTAAATATTTTTAGCATCAAATTTTTTCTTTGATGTACGTACTTTCTTCCTTTCAGTCCTCACATATAGGTTGATTGAATAATTTCACGCAGACATGATGGGAAAAAAATCTGAATTATATATTAGTATCTAGAAGTAAAGCTGATTAATTCCATTAAACTGAGTTATTACAAAAGTTAGATCCAACTAGGTTTTTTTTCTTTTTTGTTGTTTTGTTGTTTACATAGGTCTTTAAATTTAGCTATAAATCTAAGCAGTTAGGGAAATACATATGATCCTAACTTCTTCATTGTCATTAGTGCTTGGAAAAATAAAGGAATGTTTATAGAGGTATTTTGAATAAACAGAACTCCAAATTGTTTTCTTCCAGTATAAAAAACTAGGTGTGTAGCAAAAATTAATATGATGTGAAGAATCTAGTTTCATTTCTTGGAATCTGCCATTTTCAGTTAGAATGATATTTTTTACATTTGCCGGAATAGGACTGCATGAAAAAATTTAAGTCTGTGGGGCAATTCTGTGAGTTCAGCTTTGAAAAATTCAATTGGAGGAGTCTGTGGATTGTAAATATATCCATAAAGCAACTGGATTCTAGGTTGGTGCTCATGAGAGAGATATGAATTAGGAAGTAGATAAGCCATAAACAGGTAAGTCCATTAAATAACCCAAAGGGAGTATATCGATTAATCCTGAACTTGGACTAAAATAGAATCCCAAGACACACCAATATTTAAGCTGTGGTTGACAAAAAAACACATTAGCATCCAGATAAGCAGAACACGACCCACAATAAAATAGCATTATAGAAACCAGAAGAATGTGTTTTGAGGGTAAAAGAACAACAATATCAAGCACTTAAGAGAAAACTTTGATAGCCTTGGTGACACTAATATAGAAAAATAATGGGCATGGAAAATAAGTTTTAGTCCATGTTGATAAATAAATAGAGGCAGTAAATACAGATAACTATAAGCATGCCAGGAAACCACCTGTGACTGAGATTTAGTCTAAATCTGTAGTTCCAGAATTGAAGGCTTCTCTAAAGACCTCAGCAAAGAGCCTGAGCTTCCCATAAATTTGTCATAGTCCTGGAGGTGATTTGGGAGAAAAGACAATAGAATCATAAAGAACCAAATCTGTGTTACAAATTCCAAAATGTTTCTGATAATAGATGGTATTTATATGGTAGTTACTTGGTTCCAGGCACTCTTCTACATGCTGAACACTAAGATGTATATTTGTGATAATTACTATATGAGGTAATCAGTAGTTTAACCATTATCCAACACTTTACATTTGAAGAAACTGAGGGGTAGAAATGTTAATAACTTGCGCTAGGCCTCAAAAGAAATGAACACTGGAGCCAGGACTTGGTCCTAGCCTGTTTGATCCAGAAATTCGGACCCTATCCACTGTGTTCACAGCCACTTTTTTGCTTCCTTGTAACAAACCATACTTACCAGTTGACTAAAAGAATGAAATCATGGTGGGTGGGGTTTAGGAAAGAAAAAACTATGGCTTGCTTTAGACGTTAACATCAATAGTCCCGGATAGACCTTTCTTTTTTCTGCCTTTCCTTCTCTCAAGTATTTCTAACAGTCAAATGTAATCAAGCCAGTTACATAAATAATCATCTTCAGCTTTCCCAAATGACAAAAACTTGTGCTTAATTTGTAAATGCTATGATCATCAAATGACAGTTTACTACATACTCACCAGCTCAAATTATAGAAATTGATTTTTTAAATTGCTGTATAATAGAAAATGCATCTAAACATTAGGAGTTTTGATTTGTGAGAACAGAAAAAAAATTGAGCTTGTCTAAAAGTAGAGAATGAATATTAAAGATAACAGAATAATATGACTTCCCAAAGCTTATGTTCAGTTTAATTTATACAATAAATGATTTAAGAAAAACAATTAATAGGCTATAATTTAAAAATCTGCAAAGTTGATAGTAGAACATAATGGTTCATTAGATTCACTTAGCATTATAAAATTAATAATAGAGTAATCAGGAAATTATAATTTGACAGATAAATAGGATAGATGGATGGATGGGTGGATATATATATAAATAGATAGACATTTCAATAAAGATAAATAGATAAAGACATTGAAACAAGAGCAACAGATATTTATTATTACTATATCTCAGTATTCATTTTCTAGGCTTCCATAGCAAAGTACTTCAAACTAAGTGGCTTAAACAATGGAAAGATTATGTCTAATATAACTTTCAGAGGCTGGAAATCTGAGACCAAAGTGTGAATGTGCATCTGTTTGAAAAGAGTTTAATAAAAACAAAATTCGGCATAATGGTTATTTCTGGGAAGAGATAAGGAGATGAAATAAAAATAAAGTCATGTATAATATAACAAATTTCTAGTAAGAGCTTAGTTATTAGGTGATACAGTCATTTAAAATATCATCCTTCAGGTGTAGCATAGTATTTTTAAAATTATACTCAGGAACCTTGATCCCTGAGTTTAAACCCTAGTGTTTATGCTAAGTAGTTATGTTGATACATTCTCAGAAAGTTTGGTAATCTCTCTAAATTGGGCTCTTTCCTAAAAATGTGAATATAGTAATATCTTCCTTCTGCATTATTTTAAGGATTTAATGAAGAAGTATTTGTGAAACACTTGGAATTGTGCATCACATATTGTAAGCACTGTAGGAATAGTTGTCAAATAAAAACATATTATTATTTAAATAAGATAAATGATATGAAAAGGTCATTTACCAAGAATTATAATTAATTCAATTATTTGTGACTGAGTTCCACAGGATGAGAAGGAATGTGGTGAGGGAAAATAGAAGGAAATATTTTAACATTTATACAGTCTATGTACTTTTAGATAGAAATGCACAATTTAAGATTTGGTGGGGGGGTCTGTAAAACTGTCAGTTGTTTCCTACAATTTATTTTAACTAGAAAGGTGTAAGCTGTTCACAGCAGGGAAGATGCCTCATTTTTCTGTTGATCCTCCCTCAGATAGTCCTCTGAAATCTCTTCTGCATGAGGAAAATTTAATCACCACCATGCTCTGATTACGTCTCAAATCCCAGTATTTGTTTGAATAAGCTATTCAGTAGAAGACCAGGAATGGAGCCCTCGGCAGTGGAAGGTGAGGGACTAAATGGATCATTCTCTACCTATCACCAAGAGCACATAGAACGTATGGGGTAGGAAATACTGCTCATTTTATGCACCTGAGACATTCTATCATGTTCCTAACAGACACCATTTCCACACGTCACTCTCACCCTTCTACAGTTGAACTCTATACGGGTGTGTGTGGGGAGGGGTGGGGGATGGGTTTCCTGTTTATAGACAAACTTGTCCCTTTGTTTATACCTCTTCCTGGGTCATGATTTGCCTACATATATGATTTGGTTTTTGGTCCATCAGCACTTAGCAATCTAATTTTAAACTCATTTATAGGCTTGGAATTTTCAGGCTTGGAACAGCAAATGGGGACTGATAGGAAGGAATTGAGGATACTGATGAGAAAATGGTCTAAATGATCAAGCAGATAGTTTTAAGGATAGCAAGGTATATTACAACCCTAGTGAAAAGTTGAAGTTCTTAGGGGTATGAAGTCTCTAAGGAATCAAAGAGCAATGAGAATAGAAAGAGGAAAGAGGTGACAAGACGGATTGCTATAATCAAAGATTGGGATTTTGACTTTTAATATAAAATATTCTTTAATTATTCATTAGTTATTTGATTATTATCTAATAATATGTGTTAAGACGTTCTGGACAAAGTCTTGAATATAAAATACAAAAATCTTTGATTTCTGAAATTTAAAATCTATTAGAGGGAGATAGAAATAAACAAAATAACATTTTTAGACTATATTATTGGAGAAAAACAAAGCAGTGATGAATATAGGGTGTATCAGAAAAGGTTAGTAATTTTAAATAGGGTGGTTAGGAAAGGCTTCACTGAAGACAACTTGGAGTAAAATATCTGAAGGATTTTATGTGAGGGAATGAACTAAGCAGATATACTGGGAAAGAACATTCCAGAGAGAGTGAACAACAAGTGCAAAACTGAGGTCATAAGGTGTGCCTGGCAAGTATGAGAAACAGCAAACTGGCCTCTCTATCAGCTGTAAATTTTTAAAAATATGCTTTAACAGCTCTATGTTGTTTCACTATTATTTTGGGAAAGAGAATGACAAACATCATAATTTTAAAATATATTAAAAGCTTCTTTTCTAAAAATAAAATAGTTTTAACTTGTCCCAAGATTATCTGTTTGACATGGTTTTTTAATAAATGAGCCCTGGTTATGAGTGTTTGGTCAAATAACAGGCTGAGAGTGAAGTCTCCCTCCCTCTTGTGACATCAAACAGAGTAGCAGAAGAAAGCCATACGGACACCTGAAGGAAATGCAGACCAAAAATAACATAGAGTGTTTAAAATATCCTTTTTCCTATTTTAATTCTGACTTGGACCAGTATGCAAATTTAAGTGCCCCTGGGGACCCTATAGCACCCCTCCCCTCTGCCCATTCCTGGTCACCAACTTTTACACAGACTGAGACTGACCTCCTTGGGGTATCTTATTTCAGGTTCAATGTAAGTGCATGTGTAGGCATAATTGTTCTAGAGGTAAACACTATTTCTTTTCATAACTCCTAAACTATCATCTATGTGACCATTTAAATTCAAATATTCTTGCCACTCCAGACCTTTATACATAAGCTATTTTTCTGTATGTCTGGGGCCATGGTGATAAAAACCAATTAGGGACATTAATTATGTCTGTCATTTCATTCCTCACTCATCTGTTCCAAGGACACACGTTTCTTACATCCCAGGTTCCAAAGAATCCTTGTCCTTATGATATAGCAAACAGAAGATGCAATGGAAGATATTCTCTGTTCATTTCCTAGATATCAGAATATAACCTATCTCTAATCACTCCTACTAGGAAAGGTATTAAAAAGCCAGGTATAAAGGAGACAGGCAGAAGACACCCACTCAGGCAGGTCAGGCAGAAGATGACCCTAACCATCTTGCCTTGAATAGGGACTTAGTCTTTTATCATCTTTTTTCTTAAGGGTTTGTGATTCAGTAAAAATGGTATGCAGAGATAGGATAACTACAAGATTAACAGATATATCTTTACCTCTAATAGAAGTCCCTTTTATCTTTCAAATCAATGTAATAGCAGGAGATAAATACAGCAGGTGTGCTAAACACACACACACACACACACACACACATCTTTGAAAAGGTAGTCCTGAACAAAAGTTTGTACAAGGACTATAGCACTACATTAAGAATTGCCTCTCAACAGTGTGCAATCAAAACATAACTGTTGAGTATGTGTGAAATAGACAAAGCAATCTTGTGAAAGGGTTAAATAATTAAACTTTACATGATAATAAATGACTTGTGCATTTTTATAAGCTAATTCAGTTTAGCTAATACATCTTGAATTAATAACCAATATTAAAGAGTAGCTCATATTTGACTCCAGTTGTTTGATTTGCATACAGAATTGTGAAGAGTTGAGAATACATAATTGAAAATTTTGCCATAATAATTAAAAATGTTAAATTTTTAAACAAGTATGCAGAGTTAGATAATATTAGGCTTGGGCACTTGAAATCTAAAAATGAGCTTACCAAAATTATGTATATGTCACAAATTAACATTAAATTAATAAATGTTTTTAACAAAAATACAAAAATAAAATGAAATTCAAAACACTTGAGTATGTGATAGTATTATATACAACCTACAAGAGAAGACATGTTAACTAATAATCCTCAATATAATATAGAAAGTACTATTTTAAAACTATAAACAAATGCACATGTGTATGGAAGAGGAACACAGCTCTTGTTCCTTAAGTTCTTACAGCTCTTTCCTTAAGTTATAAGTGTGATCCAATTATTTGTCTTTGTATGATCTCTTAAATATGACTACCAATA
This sequence comes from Lipotes vexillifer, assembly GCF_000442215.2. Lineage (NCBI taxonomy): Eukaryota > Metazoa > Chordata > Mammalia > Artiodactyla > Lipotidae > Lipotes > Lipotes vexillifer. Next base: position 50,693 of record NW_006780420.1, read on the forward strand.
TATACACTGGTATATATTTTATGTGATATATATACTATATATACTATATCATAGAATTACTTGGCACACAGTGTTTTCCCCAAGTACACATTTATCTATCTCTCTATCTATCTATAAAATCTTTTGCCAAATAAGGATTGGTTACAGGAACACAGAATTACATGTGATTTTTTAATTATGATAACATTATTGGATAGTATAAGTAAAATATACATATATAAAAATATCTAAATTCAAATACTGCATATGAAATAAGCTTTGCCTGATTTACACAAAAATATAAAGGCAGAGTGTGTTCAGTTATACTACCAATCACATATATGAAGTAAGGATTAAGGGGAAATAAAAAGGTCCATGACTGAGAAAAAATGTGTTTTAAAGGAGAAAATATTTCTGAAGAAAAAGTCCACATTTAATACTTTTCATATAAAGTGATAATTTACAAACCTAAAAAACGACCCTATACTTTCTTTGTTTTTGCCACGAAAGGGACCCAGCTTTTTGACAACTTCTGACTATCTGGTAAAAGCCCACTACATTCCTGCCTTCAGCTCCCTGAGATTTCTATGTTAGATTCAGAATATTCTAGGCATGTTTTCAGAAAATAAAATGCATTTTTATTAAGAGTCTTCTTTTCAAATACAAAATACTTAACATTTTATGTATAAGCCAAGAAATGATAAGGCAATTTTTTGAGAATTTTCTCCTATAGATTGTTACCCTGACTATATTCTCTCAAATCAATTACTTTTCTTCCTGGACTCCCATTTCCTAATTTTCAGAAACAAAAATAGAACTTTAGAGAATTTTAACTGTTAATAAAGTTCTTCTTTTTAGTGCCTTGACACTACTGAGTTGAGCAAACTACAAAGCATAATGCATGTTTAAGCTCCTGGAACCTCCAGTGGCTTAAAAATAGCAGTGAATATAAACACAAACCTTAACCTAAAATAATTTCAATTCTTTTCTCTAGAATACAGAATTGTTTCTACTGGAAAAGTAGGTTCACAATTATAATGCATCCTTTACTTGAATGTAAATCCTATTGTTTATTAATAGCAACATTTTTATTGACTAATTTACTATCTCCACAAAGACAATATTTCAGAAAAGAAGAGCAATTACACAGAATGACAACTATGGACACAAAAATCAATGTCACTTCTGAAAATGTACCATCCACATGACAGAAACTTTTAGAAATCTCTATAAGATATTGTGACACTAATGCCAAATTAAAGATAGAATTAATCAAAGACATAACTAGAGAAACAGAGTTTTCAAATATTGGCATGCAAAAAATATGTAAATAAAATATTAGTACATAAGCAGACCCAAAGCAGAACCAGTGTTTCCCTCAGATGCACTCATTCTTTTCGCCCCAGAAGTTTTCTATTTGGATTATATCAAAGAACATGACCTCTGGCTTCCTTATTATTTTATATGGTCTTTTTACTCACCCAAAGACCTTATTTTCCAGGTAAAGTTACTAAATCTCAGCAATGTAAAATAACTTAAGGAATAGTCACAATGTTAATAGTTGATGAATGTTAAACTTTTATCTAATTTTTGCTATCTTTTAGCATTATTTCTTAAGCTTCACTATATGTCAGAATAGCCTAGTGAGTATTTAAGCACAAGGATTCCCTATGGCTACCCTGTAGATTTGCCTGCAGGGCAATCAGATTGAATCAGAATATCAGAGTGTTTGATACTTCATAACACATCTTGAGAGACATAGTGTTTAGGATGCATATAGAAATACAGTGAAGTGAAAAAAGTCTGAAAATTAATAATCCAAGCATACAACTTATGATATTAGAAGACAGGCAACATGAGAAGAGAACAGTAGGAAGGAAATTATGATGAAAGAACAAAATAATGAGCTGGATGCCTAAGGAGCAGCAGAACAAAATTTTTTTTAAATGTTGTTCTTAGGACTTCCCTGGTTGGCACAGTGGATGAGAATCCGCCTGCCAATGCAGGGGACACGGATTCGATCCCTGGCCCGGGAAGATCCCACATGCCACAGAGCAACTAAGCCCATGCGCCACAACTACTGAGCCTGTGTTCTAGAGCCCGAGAACCACAACTACTGAGCCCACACACCTAGGGCCCGTGTTTCACAACAAGAGAAGCCACCACAATGAGAAGCCTGTGTACCGCAACAAAGTGTAGGCCCTGACTGCCGCAACTAAAGAAAGCCCAACCCAACGCAGCCAAAAATAAATAAATAAATAAAATTTTTAAAAATGTTCTTTTTCTGGAAAAATTACCAAGACTACCAAAGCATTGATTTTATAGAATAATGAGCTTACTAAATACAAGGGAAAGTAATGGATATATTCTGGTAAAATTCTTGAAAATTTTCTGAATTTAAACTAGAAATCTATAATTATAATAATTCTATAATCGAGAAACATAATACTTCTATAATTAACTATATGTAGGTAAAGAATTACAAGAGACAGGTGAGAAGAGAATGATGATAAATGGTTGGATTTATTTATACTTTAGAAACATGGTAGGGGACAATCTACTAGTGAAAGAGATTGTGATACATAATTACAGAATTAGGGGAAGAATTAGAAAGGTGCAGTATTATGGGAGAAAATTTGACCAAAATTTCAAGCAAGCTGGATTTTCAACATGGGCAAAGAGTGTAGAGTGAGCAAGAAAGAATAAAGGTAGAGTTTCAAGAAATTTTTTTTTTTAATTAGAAATTAGTAAACATTCCTCAGGGAAAATGCAAATTATTTGGTTTTCCACATGGTGCTTTTAAAAATCTATTTTACTAGTTATTCATGTGTAATTTTCCATAAACAATGTTAATATTGCCCCAAATGTGCATTTATTTTATTGTCAGAGGAAAGAGGAAAGAAATATAGCTTTTGTTTAATTGGAATAACAGAGAGTTCAGACCAAAATAACTGATCTTAAGGATTAACTGAATTTGTACATTAATGTCCATTTTTCATAGTAAACACTACATAAAACTATTAAAGGTAAGAAAGAATTCTTTGCCTTGATTTTTCATAATGTATTTTATTACTTTTTGTATTCTAATATCTTAGAAGTGATGAAAAAGTAACCCTGAAGTGAAGTATTTAGGTCATATGTGAATACTTTTTTTCCTAAAACCGCTCATCCTGCTTAGTATGTTCACATATAATTTTCAATCAACACTTCTAATGATTCATGGAATCCCATAGTCATAGAAATGTATTGCTATGTCCCACAGCAATAATGAAATTCTAAAACTAATTTTTCTCTCTTTTCTCTTGGGTAGAAATATTCTATTTGTAAAAATGCAGTTATCAACAATCATATTCAACTTGAATTGATACGTTGCTAAACCTTAAAATGGAAAATCGGAAAGTTAAAGTATAAACTTGAAGGAGTATAATTTCTTATGAAATACACACATAAAAATTTTTTCTAAGAAACTTGAATTCCATTATTGAGTTTCCTGTGATACGCCTGCTATTTAATGTGCCTGATGCTTTTTTTGTTTTATTAATTTTCAAGGCAAGAGTAAAAGCAAAATTGGTTGTCATACCATTGTACTACATTTAAATTCTTCATATGACTGCACTGATGCTTTGGAGTCATTGTTAAAAATATTGTGCTCAGACTGCTAGTCTAAACATCTGAGTATGTTATGCTCATGAAACAAAAGTATACTATGGGGGTACTCTGTACATTAAGTCTCAAGAACTTATGAAGTTTATTGTTATCCTAGTTTTATAAATGAACAAAATGAAAGTTAAAGTGTATTAGATTGTCAAAAACACACATTAGTAAATAGTCAAAACACACTTTGAAATCAGGTCTTGACATCAGAATTCAGTTCCTTCTGGTGTATGTTGCTGAACCACAAATTGTTTTCTGTATTTGTTGTACAAAGGCATGTACTAAACAGCAAGCTCACAGTTCTTAACTACTTTTCTCTGAAATCAATGAAGTCAGTACACAAGGAAGATAAGTCTCATTTTGAGTAACACCCTAGTTTGCAAAGTTCTGGCACAATCATTGTTATTAATTAACTCTGCAAGTTTTGGTTTTCTAGCCCATTTTACAGATGAGATTGCTTGGATAGAGATTTCAGCTGAATACTTCAAGTTTCACAGCTCGTAATTTCTATATAATGTGGACTTGGAGACACAGTGTCTCCCCATCCCCCAAAAAGAGACAAACAAAAGAAGCCCTCCTTCCGTAACTCAATCACTGCCACCATCCCCCAGCAAAAAAGAAAAGAAAGAAAAATAACCTCTGAAATGACCAAAGGAATATAAATGTACATAGAAAAGAAAAAACAAAAAAACAAAACTTGCATTCATTTAGGAAACTAAGAGTCACAAATTTTGAGGAATGTCTACATTTAATGGGATCAAATGAAAGGAAATCATTGTAAGCCAATTCTTACATTTGCTTCTGAGAAAGAAGTCTAGTGACTTGTCACGGGGAGTCATATAAAGACTATTATTTAACTGGCATTGCCATTACACAATGGGAGCATTAATATTGAACTTTTCAAATGTAAATGCTTACTAGTGATTTTCTTTAACATATGCTATCTTAGGACAAGATAGAATGACTAAGACCTCCAGTAATTCTCAGAATAGCTTTTATTAATGTATGCTTTAGTGTTATCTTTCCCTTATAATAGCTCCCTCTGTCCTTTTATAGACAGGGGTAGGGTAGATAGAGTGACTTGAGTCTATGGTTATTGAGATGTTTCAGAGGAAAAGGAAGGAGAGGAAAGATAATGACCCACTATCTTCTTTCTCCTCTACTCCCACCCACCACCATATCCCACCCGTCTAGCCTCGAGTATTTTCCTAAGTGCATAACTGAATGGAAACTACCTAGAGGGTTCCAGTGACTAACCGTGAATACTATTCTATAGTAGACCATCATTAATATGTAATTCACCAACCTCAAACTGCAGGTGAGAGCTGAGGATTACTAAATGGCTATGCTTTCATCTGTATATTGACCAGGATTAGATGTTACTTGGTATCCCCAATTCTCAGTACAGTATCTTACACCACGTAGTTACACAATGTGCATTTATTGAATTAATGCTGAATGTTAGGTCTTTCTCTGTAAATTAGGTTAAAATGTGTGCAGATAAAATCTTTAAAGTGGTTGAGAAAATGCATTGTTAAATTTAAAACTAACACTTCTTTACCAAAAAAACACACAAAACTTTGTAATATTCTAAAATCACTACTGTCTGTTCTATGAAACATCTTTACTCAAGTTCAGATGTAGGGGGTTTAAACACTTGAACTTAATAAAAGTAAATGTTTCACATACTTATTTATATTCTGAATGGCCTTTGCCCTTTCCATATTAGTGAAGCAGGCAGATTCTATTGCCTTTGCCCTGATATATCTGTAAAAGGGAACATGCTTCTTTTACAACGTCCAGGGAACGATCTGCTTAAACAAGAAACTTGAATTAAGCACTAAAGGAGTAACACAACTTTATTGTTATAAAAGATATAGGGAAGCCTGCATACATAGTTCTATTATTTTTGTATTTCTACTAAGAATCAAGACAGTTCCTATTTAGTGGGCTTCTATATAGAGTGTGTTCTTTCCCAAACCTAAGGGATGTAGGGTAGAAACACACAGATCTGGAGCATGATGACTGTATTTCATAACTACATTGACTACATTCCTCAAATAGGTAGAAACTTACCATTTGTGAACCTAAATGTTCTCTAAATTCTGTCAAGGCAAGGCAGTGAGATCCATTACTTTTTATTATGCCTAGTCATCTTTCAATGCATTAGAACATTACCTCACGCATTTCCGGCCTCCTTCTATCTCTAAGATTGATTATGGCTGACATCTCAGCAGTGAAAACATTTTGCAAATGACTTCTTAGCCTGGAGAGCCCAACCAGAATGTTGTTCACTTCACTGCCTGCCTACCTTGTCTCCCATCTAGCCATTGAAGCATTTACAAGAACACTTTTATTAAATTTGTTCCAACATGTGTTCAATTAGATGAAATCTTCTTAAATACTGCATTAGATGTGAATTGGGAAAATGCTAAATTGCCTCTGTATTTGTTAAGTGTATTCTCAAAAGTAGATGAAGCCATATTATATCACTGAATTCAAGCAATAAAGTAAATAGAAGAAAAAGATGTTCTTCTAGTCTGGTTATGTCTATACATTAAGTTTTCTTTTCTAGATATATTAGAATCCATTAAATAAATGTAATGTAAATCAGTAGCCCTGGATGAAATGTCATACTTCATTTTCAATGTGTTAATTTTATGGGAGAGTAGAAAAATATGCTCTCCCATCTAATATAAAGAATGATATGGGGGAAAGAACTAAGAGTCAACTTAGTGACATTATTTATTCTCCTTATTTGATAAATGGGAAACTAAATAGTTACTACTTGTTTTGTTACAAGGAGAATGTATTTAGTATCAATGCTTTATTCCTTGGAAAATAGAGTGGAAATTTCAAATAACACATTATACAGATTATATTAATACTACATACTGCAGATCAAATACATTTACTTTTCTTAATATTAGATATGATTTAATTACAAGTGTCCCTTAGAAGTTATTTAATATAAGTAGTAAAAATCTGGAATTTCTGACAGATTAAAATAAAAATGATCTAAAACAGGGTGGCTGGTAAATGCACAATGTTTATATCGGAGGGTGGCAAATTGCCCATGATTGACTGATTGATTGATTGATTTTGTTTAGTAGACTAATACTTGTACTCTTTTAATCTCACTGTGAATATGGATGCATTTAAATAATATATGGTGCTAGATGGAGCCATCTCTGTACATTTTTGCGGGTGGGGGTGTTCAAGTAAAAGGCTTTTAATTAAGGGTTTAGAATTGAAGAGCTCTGTACTTTTTAATAAGACACATTTCAACATTATTATCCCTTGCCACTCCAATATTAGATGTTTACTTGTATATTTGTTCACCTTTGAGGATCTTAATCACTGATGTATAAGCCAAAATTGAAATTATAGCTGCATATTTGTGGATTTTTTAAAATTATGTGCAAATTTTGATTATGCATTTTGAAGGGAGAATGTTAGAGCTTCCATGAGACTCTTTAGAGGTCTGTGACTCTAACATAAAGGATCACTTTTCTAAGTATTTTGTGAGTGATATTAAGTCTTGAATCATTTGGAATGTATTATAAATACTTTAATGTCAGATATTACTTTATTCCATATATTTAAAGCACTTTTTTCCTTTGTGCTTTTGTTAATTTGGCTTATCTTTATTCCAACTTACTGTAAACTAATTTTGAAACAGTTTGTATAAGACAATACTGAATATGATGAATCCAGAGCAATGACAGAACAAGGGTTTAAAGAAGAAAAATAACAAGCATCTTATCATACATTAAAGTGGTCTTAAGTTCAGCTCTCAGGTTCCTACTAAAGTGAAAAAAGTATCATCAATTACAGAAATCAAGATAAAATCATTGTAACTTAGCTTAGGGAATTATTTTCTATGATTTTTCCTAAGCATAAAACAATTAAATTACAAGGATTCTCATCTCCAGCTCTCCCTTGCTCTATGTAACTTGTTCCACTCCAATCTGTATTGTAAGAAAGAATCCCGGTTAAGAACAGCAAGCCAAACTTTTTCAGGATGGTAAGGAGGGAGAGAGAGATTACTCTGCTCATGAAAGGGTGAGAGATTGTAAAAGTTAGGAAGGAGAATGTTGGCACGTGAGAGGAGTTTGAGGAGAGAGACATGCATAAGGAGAAGAGCTGCAGTTATAATGAGAAAAATATAGAACAATGAGAAAGACCCTTTTAAAGCTTTTCCTCTGTACTTTGCAATGCCACCTTCGGAAGAAAACTAGCTTCTGGAGAACCCTTAGGGCTTTTGGAGTTAGACTTTGGGGTGAAGTGTGTTAAATTATTAAATAAGGCCTTTAGACTGAGGTGGCTCTAATGCCATGGCAGCCTTTGTAAGCAAACCAAAATCTAAGCATGTAAATGCCTCAAGAGAATAAAGTCAAAATCTAAAGTCAACCAGTAACAGACAGACAAGCAGGCTTTAAGCTACAGCCAATCAATAATTTCCTTTGTCTTTTCTCTGTAGGAGCGTCTTCTGGAGCTCCTATAGGTAGAGCCTTCCTAACCACTTCCGATTTGGCACTTCTTCCAATCGATTTTTTTTCTCAAAGTCTTAAAATTTTTAATATACCTCAGTTTATGTTTAACAAATAGTTGGCTACATCAAATTGCCTTAGACAAAGATTTGGGTTTACAGGAAAAGAATACTTGGGTTAAATGAAAATTGCTATTAATCTAAAATGTTATGTTAGCCTGTCCAACTTTTTTTCCACTAGCTCCTTGATCCTACTTTGAAGGGAAAAGTCAGTGTTTCCATCATTTAAATATATGCCCTCGGAAAATTTTAATAAAATGGGCAATGAATGGGTAGCAGATGTCAGAGGCCAGCAAATGACATGTCAGATAATAAACAATGGATATTCTAAAACTGCTTGCATAAAGATCTTGTTTATTTAGCACCTGTATTAGCAGATGTATATTTCTTCTTTGTATGCACTAGCACATATTCAAAGTAGATGGTTTTAATCTTTTTTAAGTCATTTTTTGTGTTAAATGAAATAATGAGTAAATTAAAAAAAGCATTTTGAACATTTTCTTATATTTCCTTTCAGTATTTTTTCTGTGTCTAGTTTGTAATATTTCTAGCTGCATGTTTGTATCCTTAAAATGTAACATATGCAGCTTAAGTAATTACAAATCTTAATTAATATAAGACAAATTGTGTATTATTTTATTCCATTGTCAAATGCCGGCCTAAGCTGTTATTTTGTTGATTGGATCTTAGCTTGATATAAGAACAACTAATTGTACTACTTATTTTATTGAGTGTGCAATTGCTTAATTATCCTTTCATTTGTTCAACTAATATATGTTTTGGAGAAATTGAAAATATTAACATTAAGAGGAACGTATTTTTTAATAACAGCAGCAAGTCCCCTGAAATTAACAGTATGAATAGTTAGTGATTTATTCTATTGGCAAAGTAGAAATTTAAATATTGTTCTTCTCAGATAACCTTTTATATATCAACAGCATATGCTTTATAATCATCTTATAAAAATCTTGTCAGTAAATATGAATAAAGATTTTTTATATAACTATGACTCTACAAAAATACCCAGCATTTATAAAGCTGTTCACATTTTAATTTAGAACATTTTCTTCCCTTTTTAAATTTTTAAACATAAAGGAACAGAAACACATGAAATGACAAAATCTTATGGGTTATGTCCTTTGCCCACCTTATATCAGCAATGTAACAATCTGAACATTTCTGTTCATTGTTTTTCCTTATTTATTGATAGAAGACACAGACTTGTTGCTATAAGTGGATGAGTCACTATCCCCTGGTTTTTCCAACATTTATCCTTTTGTTCTAAAATTATATATAAACTTGAATTGAAAAAGTAATTCAGGCAATCATATAATTTTACATTTTAGAGCACAAAATTCAGCACTTTTATTTTCACTTAATGTCTACAGTAGTTCCAGTTTGGAGTAAAATAATGAATATTTTGTAAATATCAATATAACATGGAGAATTAGATTGTGAAATAAGTCTTATAAGAACCAGATATAAAATTAAGATTAAGCTTCACTAATACAAAGACAAGTATTTTACAGTCACATACAAAACAGAAAGTAGTCTAAGACCACCAATACATCTCCCTAAATCTTCCCTTGCATCTTAGGATGTGCTCTGGCTCAGATTAAAATATGAGATTTCTAAGGTTGTTATTGCTTATCAAAAGAGTATTATTTTGATCATGAAAATCTCCATTTTTATATGAAGTTATATACCTAACTTGAAGTTATATACCTTACTTGACATTTTGTCATGTGCCACAAAGCCATAGATTCACGTTTATTTACCCTAAGCAATCCAGACAAACTAGGTACACACTGCCAAGGCATTCCATAAATAAGGAGAGTTTGCCAGGGATCTGTCATTAGCATAATTATAGGTCATTTAACAGGATCTTTTTTTCCTTTACTTCCTAGAAAGTCTATCCCAAAGAAGATGATAGATTGAAGGTCTTCTGCTAAACTTTTCCTTTATAAAGACCTATTTACTTGTCTGGCACTTAATGGATCATAATTCTAGATTAATTCTCAAAATATTCTGATATAATTTGGGTTTGCTTTAATTATCTTAGTTATTTTTTAAATTAGCAAATCGAGGCTCAGGGATATTTAGGGATTCATTCAAGGACAGAACTGGGATTGAGATACGGAACTCAGGTACACAGGATTGAGTAAATTTTCAAACATTTAAAAATATCTTAGACGAAATTAAATTCAGGAAAAATGTGCATTCTAGAGGACTAAATAATGTTTAGGTCTTGGCTTTCTGGACATTTGACATATCTTCTCTAGGTGGCTCAAAAAGAAGAAGAGACAAATAATAGACATAGATATGGGAAATGAGGATAATGGAGAAATCAAGGAATATGCAGAAATTCCTATTTTAATAATTTAGTAATTACACATATTGTAGAATTAGAAATAGTTTATAGCTTTTACTAATTAGCTTTAGCTTCCTGAGCTTTTGAAAACATAATATTACTAAATTTATTGAAAGTTATGTTTTATTTTAACATGGAATTATATTTTTACTGAAATCTTTTGAAATACATCATTTCTAGTTAATAGTTTTATTTTCTTTATTATGTTTCTTTATATTATTATTATTATTCTCAAATAATTTTAATTTCAGTTAAATATATTAATCTCGTATTCTTATAGTAGATAGTTTCAAATGAATTCATTATGCAAGTGTTATATAACCAGTGCTTAAATCTCAATTTATTTATAAAATAACATTAAATTTCATCCTTACTGATTTGGATAAATGTTAACAGGAAATCAATGGGAAACATTTTTTTTATACTTTCTGAAAATAAACTCACAATACTTTCCCAAGGTCGTGTGCATACATTATGCCTAATGCCAATCAGTAATTTCCCTAATACACCAAACATTAAGCAACAATCCTGGCATCATATGGAATGTTTGCACTCTGTGGGTCCAAAACGGGAAGAGAAGATTTCTTTCATTTTTTCTGAATTCCTTTAAAATCATAAATATATAACCAACAAAATTATGAAGGAATAATATTAAACCACATTCTGAACTTCATGAAAATAGTTGTATTTGGTTAGTTTGTTTCCTGAAAATTCTATTTTATAATTTCATGGTAGATAGTATTATCATTTATACTTATTCTCTTCCTTCCCTTGGAGAGAATTTTAGATTCTATCTGAAAGGACAAGACTTGACAACATGAACTGCCTTAGCTATGGAATATGAAGGGAAATGACATGTCTCACCTCTCAGTACAACTCTCAAGAGCTGCTATTTTCTCTCTTCAGTTTAGGTCCCAGATTGAAGATGTGGAACAACACCATGGCCAAATCTTAATAGATATGTAGCTTGATGAAATCTTTATTATTTTAAGTCACTGAGGTTTTTTTGTTTCTTTTATTACAATACAACCTAAGCTACTATAAATTACAGTCATGTTTATATATTCTATCATCTCAACTTTTCCTGCATGGGTCCAGGATTCTCCAATTCCCCACTTAAGTGATTTATCCATGAATACTAACTTTGATAGAGGACATAATAAGGAACCTCCTTTGTTAAGGTTGATGGAACTCTACTAATGGTGATGGAACTCTACTAATGGTGATGGTGTCATAAGTGTCTACTGAACAGTAGAAATCTCTACCAAACAATTTCCAATTCCAATATCATAAGTGTTAGTCATTAACTGACAATTTCAGGTTTGCTACCTGAATCTGATTCTCACATCCTTGATAACTTATCTGTTCTATATTTGGAAAGCTCTGCTGTGCATTTGAAACTTGAAGTAGAAGCAGGAAGATGAGGCTAAAGAGATAGCATCAAAATGCTCCCTTTATGTGAATGTCAAGGGTAGGGTCTGAAGGCAAGAACCAGGCTGAGGAGTTATACTGGTGTAGTCAGCAATGAAAAAAGTCAAGAGGGAAATATAAAACAAAATAGAGAACAGTGCAAAACGCAAGAGAGATGTTGATAAATTCCAAATAATCAAAGGCAGAATCAGAATGAGATTGGGAGTCAAGGCATGACTTCAGAGTAGAAACAAAGGTGGTGTAGGGATAAGAATAGTCCAGGAGAGACAGAAATACTTAGTGCAAATGACAGAACCAGCATGGTAGATTTCATAATATGCCCCTAGTGGTTGTGAAGCTAGTAAAGGGCAGGCATCAGAGTTAGATCATGAACTATCTTGTGGCCAAGCAATGGAATCTGCACTTTATTTGGAAGGCAACTGGGAGCTCTTGAAGGATTTTTAGCTAGGGAGTGACATGATTAGCTCTGTGTTGTATAAAGGTCACTCTGGCAGCTGTGCAGAGCCTGTAACTGAGAATGGTAATAAACTTGGAGAATAGAATTTAGACTTTCCTGGAGTAATTAAATTAAACCTTCTTTAATGAACAAGAACACTATTACCCAACATCCAGATCAATATATAAAACTTAATCAATAAAAGCACAAGAATTTCCTCTCCAGAAATCAAATCAACAGGCCTGTTAATATAAGCTATTTTATTGTGTATTTAAAACCAGTGATGCATATAATAAACATGTTCTGTCTTTGTCTTACCCTAACTCCAGCTCTGATTTATATGTTACTTCAGACTGGTTACAAAATTAATATTATGAGAGGTGATTTAAGTACTTGTAAGGAGCTTGTTCCACAGATGTTCAAGCCCCTTAGAGTACACATATATCTTCATCCTAAGCTAAAATTATTAAGGACTTCAATATGGTAAGGACTCCAAAACCTTCATGGATAGACCATTCCTTCTTGAATCTTACCAAGCTCTCGAACTCTTTCTTATATTAACAGAAACATGGTCTTTTTTCCCCCTTTTACCCATTTTTTCAGAACTTGTGCTAGGGTTCAAAATACACTACTTTAGAAAGGAATCTGCTGTTGATTCCTTGAAAGCAGATGAAATATTTATTTTCCTTTCAAATAATACCTGTTTTTCAATAGCCCTTAAGTTATCTGTATATTTAAATATTTCAGCAATAATTATCAGTCATTATGCATAGTGCTAACAGAGGGAAGACTAAATTAGGTTGCAAAAAGTATTTATTTCTGGTCTGCATGGCTGACAAACAGTAAAATTTTCTTAAGGAACTTTGCAGTAGAGAAGCAAAGCTCCATGCAGATCTGAATTGTAGATCCATACAATTGTAGATCCATCTCCTTGTAGATCCATACAAGGGATGTCACTGAGCTCACCATTTTAAATTTTCCATTCAAAAATGTGCTGTAAAATACATCTTACAACAAACAAATCTTAACTAGACGTTTATTATATTCATCTCTCCTCTAAACATTTAAGGAAATGTGATATTGTGAAGTGTCCCACTTGGACAAGAAGCTGGTATAATCCAGTAAGATTAGGAATAGGAATACAGATCCTACAGCCCAAGGTTAATATTTTACTTTTTTTTTTTTTTACTCTTTGTTATTATTACTTTTTTTTCTAAACAAAACAACACTGAAAAAAGGTTTAGCTTCATTCAAAAGAATGGCTCAGTTTTTCTTAGGTCTAACTAATCTGCATACAAAGTAAACCTAGGTTGAAAGAACATGAGATGAACCTGGCATTAGGAACTAAGATGAAATATTATATATGGATACAATAATTTTACTTCATTTTTATTTTATTCCACCATTAGCAACTGCCTTACATGCCTTGAAAAGAAGAATTGACCTCATGTTCAAAGCTAAGAATTAGAATTACAACTATACCTTTTCCGTAGAATCAATATGAGGATTTGTTAGGGGCGTTGTTTAAGACGCTGTTGAGTCCTTGACTGAATGTGGTATTAAATAAGGCCACAGCTTGCTAACTCTAATTGCCTCTGGCAGGTTAAGCAGTAATTGTCCACTTTGAAAAACTTCTTAAAAGGTTCACATTTACCAAACTCAATTTACTTTTCGATGGAAATCTGAAGTAAATTGAACCTATCTCATTTCAAAATCCAATTTGAGTAGTTTTGCTTCGTTTTCCCAAAAAGAGCTTTCAATATATTATTCCATCTCGTGATAAAAGTGATGGGAGGGTAATAAAACAATTGAAACTTAATGAAAAACTATGAGCAACTTCTCTGAGTAATAGAATATTTTGTTTCTGAAAGTGTTCTTTTAATTTAATGATTAACATGAATGAATAAACACTTAAAAGTAAAGATTTACCATTTTAGGCATGAATTAAACTGAGTTTCATTAATAATAAAGTAACAAAATAGTCATCCATTTTACTTTTGGATATGGAATTACAAATAACTCCATGCTATTTTACAAAACAATTTTGAATGGAAAAAATTAAAATTGTGAACTTGGTGATATCCCTTGTATGGATCTAATTAGAAAAAATAAATAATAAATTTAATACCAAATTTCAGGATCTAAGATGTAATATGCTGAAAGTTTCTTCTTGATTTTGCCTCATGGTATTTCAAGGGCCCTGGTTCAAACACTTTACTTTTGGTTGGCAGCTAATCACCTTCAGTTTTTTGTTGCCTATCTTTGATGTATTACATCTACACAGTAAGTGCCACTAAATTCCACTGTATTTAAAATTACTACTTTTAACTTTAGCTTTAAAAAGGCTGTCAGTGATGGGCTTCTCTGGTGGCACAGTGGTTAAGAGTCCGCGTACCGATGCAGGCAACACGGGTTCGTACCCCGGTCCGGGAAGATCCCACATGCCGGGGAGCGCCTGGGCCATGGCCGCTGAGCCTGCGCGTCCGGAGCCTGTGCTCCGCAATGGGAGAGGCAACAACAGTGAGAGGCCTGGTCTGTCAGTGCATTATTTGCACTGGAATCCTTTCATAGTCTACTACCTTATTTATTTATTTATTTTTAATGCATTGTTACAGCATAAAGGCTTTCAGGACTGCATGTTTCACCCATAACATGGTCCTCGTTATCATTCACTTAGAAAGTGATCCAACACAAATCCACAAAATCACATTTTAGAGTTTGCTTACCCAGACCATGTCTGATACCACTTGTATGTCTCAGTTCCCTGAGAAAAGGATGCAGATTCACAGGCAGGAGGTATACTGAGGAGTGCCTCAGGCCTATGAGGAAGGGATAGAAAGGATACAGGGCAAAGGTAGGTACTGGACTGTGATGCAGGTTTAACAAAGACCTCACCTGATCTTGTTCATAACTGTCCCTCCTCAGTGAGGGGGGCTTAGCCCTTTTACTCCATGCTGTGGCCACTCAGTTGCTATGGACTGCTCTCTAGGGGGTTTGTATACTGGAAAGTGGTCTTTCAATTGGACAGTTTCAAAACAATTTGGCTAAGCCTGTCAAAGCAACATTTCTAGCAGCTCAGTATCTCAGGACTGATGGTGGAATTCCAGTGATGTACTGTATCACCTGCTATACACCATTTAAGCTTTCTTTAAAAGAATGGGGAAATTATACAAAACAGAGTAGTAAAAGAGGGCTACTAGGACGGCTCTAAACTTCCAGAAAGCATTCAAAATTATCTCTTAATTGTTGTAAAAGTAATAGCATCACTTTTCCATAGTAGTCTCTTTCCAGCAAAAATGATAAAATAAAATCTGTAAAATATAGCCATACTTAGAGTGACCAATTAAGAGGACTAGGCTTTCCATATTGCCCACTTATTTAGGGATAAAATTTCTGAACTCAATCTGTCCAGTCTGAAAATTGTAGAAGTCCTTGACTTTCTGTGGTGTGGGATAACCAGGGAAGGCCAAGAGAAAACAATTAAGAATACCTTACTTACAGAATTATACTTTTTTGTTGCACTGTAGCTTATTGTAACTAAATACCTATCTTCTAAAATTAAGAAAGCCCCATTGTTTCTTTTTCTTTTTTTTTTTTTGCCTAGAACTAATATTTTATTGTATCAAGTCTAGTGCTTCTTCCATGTTTCATTGCTTTGGAAATCCCTAGGAAATCTTCCTGAATCCTCATAACTCTGAATCCAGGGAGACCTCAAAAGGAATCTGACTGTTTTTCATGGTACTGGTTACGGTTTCCAGCTGGATAACACTCCAGGGCTTTTCCCTGATAGAGAAATCATCTTATCAGGACCCAGGAGGAGATTAGGCTATCTCACCCCTTCTCCACTGTAACTTCATCTTTGTACCACCAGGTTGTGAGGTCTGCCACTCTAGGTGCTGAAGTGAACTGTGCTTTCTGGAGCTCTTCTCTAAATTATTTCCTTTCTGGATAAATTTGCTTAAATAAGTCCTGTCTGAAAAGTACCTCCTTCCCATTAGCCTTCTTTAGTCTCTTTCCTCACCTTACCTTTGTCTTCCAGACCTTAACTCTTTGTATTTTAAGCACAATGGACACTGTTGTTTATTGAATCTGCATGAGAAAAGTGGGGACTGATGTATCACTTATGCAAACATATGCCACTGTTGCAGCCTGTAATATAGCAGGACATACACATTTTCATTTCTGTCACTCTGCATATTTCCCTTGAAGCCAGCCGGAAAGCTATGCTGCCTTTCAATATATGATAGACCTGGATTCTATTTCAGATGCATAAAAATAAGAAATATTCTCTCAAGATCTGTTTCTATCATTAGTGGGCCACACTCTAAAAGGAAGATGACACTTGATATCCATCCCATACAAACATCAGCGGTATTTAGTTTTCAGAAGCAAACACCCTAGCTAGGCAAAGTGGTTATATCTAGATACCAAGGCTGTGGAAAGAACATTTATCTAGTACATTACATACTAAAACTCTTTTTTCTAGGCTTCTTATTCCCTCTCTAGAAAATTTTTTCATGTGTATATATATATATATATATATATATATATATATATACACACACACACACATATGCATATATATATATACACACATACACACTTTTTAAAGATTTTTCAATATAGGTTATTACAAAATATTGAATATATTTCTCTATGCATATACCTATTTTCAAATTATTCCAAAAGATTTAAGAGGGAACACTTGCAAATACCTTCTATGAAGTCACCATCACCTCAATATCAAAACCAGATGAAGATACCACATAAAAAGCAAATTATAGGCCAATATCTCTGATGAATATAGATGCAAAAATCCTCAACAAAGTATTAGCAAATGGAATCCAACAATACATAAAAATGATCATACATCATGATCAAGTAAGCTTCATTCCAGTGTTGCAAGGATGGTTCAACATAGGCAAATAAATGTGATAGGCCACATTAACAAAAGAAAAGACAAAAACCACATGATCATCTCAATAGACACAGAAAAAGCATTTGATAAAATTCAATATCCATTCATGATAAAAATTCTCACCAAAGAGGTATAGAAGGAATATATCTCAACATAATAAAAGTCATTTATGACAAACCCACAGCCAACAGAATACTCAATGGTGAAAAGCTGAAAGCCTTCCTGCTAAATTTAGGAACAAAAACAAGGATTACACTCTCACCACTTCTATTTAATATAATATTGTACGTCCTAGCCACAGCAATCAGAGAAAAAAAAGAAATAAAATTATCCAAATTGGATTGGAAGACGTAAAACTGTCACTGTTTGCAGATGATATGACACTCTGTATAGAGAACACATTGTTTCTTTTTTCATTTATTTCTGCTCTGATCTTTATGATTTCTTTCCTTCTACTAACTTTGGGTTTTGTTTGTCCTTCTTTCTCCAGTTCCTTTAGGCGTAAGGTTAGATTGTTTATTTGAGATTCTTCTTGTTTCTTGAGGTAGGCTTTTACTGCTATAAACTCCCCCCTTAGAACTGCTTTTGCTGCATCCCCTAGGTTTTGGATCATCGTGTTTTCATTGTAATTTGTCTCTAGGTTTTTGTTTGTTTCTTTTTTGCGGTACGCGGGCCTCTCACTGTTGTGGTCTCTCCTGTTGCGGACCACAGGCTCCAGACGTGCAGGCTCAGCGGCCATGGCTCACGGGCCCAGCTGCTCCGCGGCATGTGGGATCTTCCCGGACCGAGGCACAAACCCGTGTCCCCTGCATTGGCAGGTGGACTCTCAACCACTGTGCCACCAGGGAAGCCCTGTCTCTAGGCATTTTTTGATTTCTTCTTTGATTTCTTCAGTGATCTCTTGGTTATTTAGTAATGTATCATTTAGCCTCTATGTGTTTGTGTTTTTTACGTTTTTTTCCCTGCAATTGATTTCTAACCTCAAAGCGATGTGGTCAGAAAAGATGCTTGATATGATTTCAATTTTCTTAAATTTACTGAGGCTTGATTTGTGACCCACAATGAGATCGATCCTGGAGAATATTCCATGTGCACTTGAGAAGAAAATGTAATCTGCTGTTTTTGGATGGAATGTCCTATAAATATCAATAAAATCTATCTGGTCTACTGTGTCATTTAAAGCTTGTGTTTCCTTATTAATTTTCTGTTTGGATGATCTGTCCATTGGTGTAAGTGAGGTGTTAAAGTCCCCCACTATTATTGTGTGTCGATTTCCTTTTATGGCTGTTAACAGTTGCCTTATGTATTGAGGTGCTCCTGTGTTGGGTGCATATATATTTATAATTATTATATCTTCTTCTTGGATTGATCCCTTGATCATTATGTAGTGTCTTCCCTTGTCTCTTGTAACATTCTTTATTTTAAAGTCATTTTATCTGATATGAGTATTGCTATTCCAGCTGTTTTTTCATTTCCATTTGCATGGAATATCTTTCTCCATCCCCTCACTCTCAGTCTGTATGTGTTCCTAGGTCTGAAGTGGGTCTCTTGTAGACAGCATATATATAAGGGTCTTGCTTTTGTATCCATTCAGCAAGCCTGTGTCTTTTGGTTGGAGCATTTAATCCATTCATGTTGAAGGTAATTATCGATATGTATGTTCCTATGACCATTTTCTTAATTGTTATGGGTTTGTTTTTGTAGGTCCTTTTCTTCTCTTGTGTTTCCCACTTAGAGAAGTTCCTTTAGCATTTGTTGTAGAGCTGGTTTGGTGGTGCTCAATTCTCCTAGTTTTTTTTTTTTTCTTTCTCTTAGCTTTTGCTTGTCTGTAAAGCTTTCGATTTCTCCGTTGAATCTGAATGAGATCCTTGTCGGGCAGAATAATCTTTGTTGTAGGTTCTTCCCTTTCAGCACTTTAAATATATCATGCCACTCCCTTCTGGCTTGTAGAGTTTCTGCTGAGAAATCAGCTGTTAACCTTATGGGAGTTCCCTTGTATGTTATTTGTCATTTTTCCCTTGTTGCTTTCAATAATTTTTGTCTTTAATTTTTGTCAATTTGATTAATATGTGTCTCAGCATGTTTCTCTTTGGGTTTATCCTACCTCAGACTCCCTGCACTTCCTGGACTTTGGTGGCTATTTCCTTCCCCATGCTAGGGAAGTTTTTGACTATAATGTCTTCAAATATTTTCCCAGGTCCTTTCTCTCTCTCTTCTCCTTCTGGGACCCCTATAATGTGAATGTTGTTATGTTTAATGTTGTCCCAGAAGTCTCTTAGGCTGTCTTCATTTCTTTTCATTCTTTTTTCTTTATTCTGTTCCATGGCAGCAAATTCCACCTTTCTGTCTTCTAGGTCACTTATCCGTTCTTCTGCCTCACTTATTCTGCTATTGATTCCTTCTAGCGTATTTTTCATTTCAGTTATTGTATTGTTAATCTCTGTTTCTTTGTTCTTTAATTCTTCTAGGTCTTTGTTAAACATTTCTTGCATCTTGTTGATCTTTGCCTCCATTCTTTTTCCAAAGTCCTGTATCATCTTCACTATCATTATTCTGAATTCTTTTTTTGGAAGGTTGCCTACCTCAACTCCATTTAGTTGTTTTCCTGGGGTCTTATCTTGTTCCTTCATCTGGTACATAGCCCTCTGCCTTTTCATCTTGTCTATCCTTCTGTGAATGTATTTTCTTCCCCACAGGCTGCAGGATTGTAGTTCTTCTTGCTTCTGCTGTCTGCCCTCTGGTGGATGTGGCTATTTCCCCACTGTTTCTCTTATTCACAGTAACTATAAGGTCTAGGAAAGTGGAATTAGTCTTTGAAAAGTGTTTAGGGGACACCTTTGGCAAGATTCAAAGAGACAGCTATCTACTCAGATGCAGGACAGAAAAAGCTAAAGATTGGAATAGCAGATGTCCATAAAGCATTCAGTTTTAAATCCTGCCAAGTCTACTATTACTAAGTTAGAGCTCACATGAGTTCATTCACTCTGCCAATCTCTGTCTTTTTATTGATGCATTTAGACCATTTTCATTTAAGGTAATTATTAATATGTTTGTGCTTAAGTCTACCCTTTTATTATTTTTCTTCTGTTTGTTTCCTTTGGTAATTTTCCCCCCTGTTTCTCTTTTTGCTTTCTTCTTACTTTAACTCTCCCCTCTGCCTTGTATTTGATCTTGATTTATTTATAGACTTTTCTGAGTATATCTCTGTGTATGGTTTTGTATACTTTCTCTGGGTATATTATATGTATATATATCTTATGCAGTCTCCTGCTGTCAACAGTTTACCACTTCAAGTGAAGTGTAGAAATGACACTTCCATTTAGGTCCCTTTATCTTCCTCACTTTTAAATACCAGTGTTTTGAGTATCCAATGATGCTTCTGCTTTTGTTTTAATCATAAAATGTAATCCGTAAAATTTATGAGGAAAAAAACAGTCTATTGTAAGTACAAATATCCCTTGTTCTTTCCAATGTTTATTCTTCCTTTCTGATGCTACAAGATTCTTTCTCTCTTCATTTCATATTTGCTAGAAGAACTCTCTTCAGCCAATTTTTTTTTTTTTTTTTTTTTTTTTTTTTTGCGTTATGGAGGCCTCTCACTGTTGTGGCCTCTCCTGTTGCAGAGCACAGGCTCTGGACGCACAGGCTCAGCGGCCATGGCTCACAGGTCCAGCCACTCCGTGGCATGTGGGATCTTCCCAGACCAGGGCATGAACCCGTGTCCCCTGCATTGGCAGGCAGATTCTCAACCACTGTGCCACCAGGGAAGCCCTCTTCAGACAATTTTTAAGGACAGTTCTACTAGTGATAGATTCTTTTTATTTTCCTTTCCCTGAGAATGTCTTTATTTCTTCTTTATTTTTCAAAGATGGTTTTAGTAGATATAGAATTCACAATTGACAGTTCTTTTCCTGTAGAGATTCCTTCTGGCTTCCATGGTTTCAGATGAGAAATCAACAGTTATGTGAATTGCTATTGCCCTATAAGCAATACATTGTTTCTCCTTAACTGCTTTCAAGACTTTTTCCTTGTCTTTAGTTTTCAGAACTGTAATTATGATGTATCTTGGCATGGATTTATTTGGGTTTATCCTCTTTAGAATTCACTTGGCTTCTTAAATCTATATACTTTTGTCTTTTGCCAAATGTGGGAAGCTTTTAGCCATTATTTCTTTCAATACTCTTTTAGCCTCACTCTCTTTCTCCTTTCCTCTGGGACTCTGACGATATAAATGTTGGATCTTTGTTGCTCCACAGGTCCCTGAAGCTCTGTTTTTTGTTTTTTAAATTTCTGTTAGTATATTTTTTAGTTTCCATAATTTCCATTTGCTTCTTTTTAAATCAGAATTTGAGAATGTGCATTTTATTTTTTTTGAGATTTTTATTTTATTTAATCTTTAAAACCATTTTTTAATTGAAGTATAGTTAATTTACAATGTTGTGTGAGTTTTAGGTGTACAGCAAAGTGATTCAGTTCTCTCTATATATATATATTCAGTTCTCTCTCTCTCTCTATATATATATATATTCTTTTTCAGATTCTCTTCTATTACAGGTTATTACAAGATATTTAGTATGGTTCCCTGTCCTTGTTGTTTATCTGTTTACATAATGTGTATATGTTAATCCCAAACTCCTAATTTATCTACCATTTGCTTCTTTTATATTTCTTTGCTCAGATGTTCTATTTTTCTCATGTGTTTCAAGGCAATTTGTAATTCATTGCTGAAAAATTTCTATGAGGTCTTCTTTAAAATTCTGTCAGATAATTCCATCATATGATTCATCTTAGTGTTTGCATGACTGTCTTATATGCAAGCTGTGATTTTCTTGGTTCTTGGCATAATGGATGATTTTCTATGTATACTGGACATTTTTTTCTCTTATGTTAGAGGAGACTCTGGCTCCTGTTTAAATATTTTATTTTAAGAGGAAGTCACCCTGTTTAAATTTAGCAGACAGGTCTTGGCCTAGTTTTGTGTGCTGTGGTTCCAATGACCCATTTAATTTTCAGAGTTTTTTCAATGTTCCTTTCATCTTCTTGGTATCTAATGCTGCTGGGGATCCCACTTATATTATACTGAAAACAGTAACTATATGATAAGGTAGTTTCCTCATGGGGGCCTCTTATGTAAAATAAAAGATACCTCTCAGTTTTATGTACCAGAGTTTGCTGTACAAAAATGCTCTATAAAGACTTTCCACATGTCATCCTCATAGCAACCCAGAAAGGTGGAAGAATGAGTCCAAGTGCCTGCCACTTAAAGAAACGCAGCAAACTTTTGCTTCAAAGTTTAAGGCAATATTCAAAATTCTTTCAGATGCAATTTTCTTCAATCTCAGCCTTCCAATGTCCCCAGGTCTATCTCTGGAGCTTGTCCAAAGACATGATTAGTTATTGTCAATGCCTAATAATAGTAGGTCCATCTGTCTTTCCTCATCTTGGTGACAAGTGAAAACTAAACTGCAACTAAATTCACAGCAATATAAATTAAGCATCCCTGTTAATTGGGAGGAAAAAACAAAAAAAAACAAAAACCAGAAAGCCACCTTGTGGCCCTAGGGAAGTCTGTGCACCAAATGATAAAAGACAGAGGATTAGAGGACATCTGTGTCTGGGTCAAAAAGAGATATTGCTGGGGGGGCGGTGGAAAGATGGCGGAGGAGTAAGACGCGGAGATCACCTTCCTCCCCACAAATACACCAGAAATACATCTACATGTGGAACAACTCCTACAGAACACCTACTGAATGCTGGCAGAAGACCTCAGACCTCCCAAAAGGCAAGAAACTCCCCATGTATCTGGCCGAGGCAAAAGAAAAAATTTGCTGCTCTAGCCAGGAGTCAGGACTCTGCCTCTGAGGTGGGAGAGCCAACTTCAGAACACTCGTCAAGAAGAGACCTCCCAGCCCCACATAATATCAAACGGCGAAAATATCCCAGAGATCTCCATCTCACCCCCAGCACCCAGCTTCACTCAAC
>NW_006780420.1:79688-136775 GCF_000442215.2 Lipotes vexillifer
GGTGGGAGGGAGGGAGACAAAGAGGGAAGAGATATGGGAACATATATATATGTATAACTGACTCACTCTGTTATAAAGCAGAAACTAACACACCATTGTAAAGCAATTATACCCCAATAAAGATGTTAAAAAAAAAAAAAAAAAAGAGATATTGCTGTGCCCAAGCTATGGTTTGGCTTAAAATGTTTGCTATTTGCATATCATGCTTATTAATGCTTCAAATAAAAAAGCACACTTGCTGATCCTAAACTAAGATTAGACTACTGTGATGTTTGATAATGGGTCAGAAAATTTAGAGTGTGAACAGGGCTTAGATCTTGAAATTCGGTATTTAACTTCTACATTCAGCTTCTCCTGCCACTAGCTGGCATGCAGTAGGTAGTCCTTTACATATCCCAACCAAGTGAGGGAATAAAATTCAACTAGACTTCATTGAATCATCACCTGCAAATGACAAGGAAATACAGAGACAGGTTTCTTGAACACCATCTTTAGGTAATGTTGGCAAATAAGAGGGTAAAGGGAGAGGATCATATTCCACTTGGAAGCCTAGGTAGTAACACAAATGTCCATCTGCCTGATGTAGTTTATAGACTGCCTCTGCCAATGGGATGGTCAAGGTAACCTTGGACTTTATTCCAGTTCAGTAGTTTCTGGTTCTTCAGCAAAACAGAAGATGAGTCAGGGCTCACACTTAAGAAGGCTGAGCCAACAATTCTGTGATGCTTATCCTGAAATCTCTCCGGAGGAACACCACCTGTCTATGTCTGCCTGAAACTGGAACCTTGTTATGTCTCTGCCTCCTTTCCATATCACATGCATTTGACGTTTTCCTCAAAGTCACATGCGCTAAGCTGTGATACATGCACAATTACCTTATAACAATTGGTCTGGATTGCTTTTTAAAAATAGTTCCCAGTGCCTATGCCAACATTCAGGTCAAACTGGCAATATTTCTTGATATTCCTGTAATGTGAGGTGACTTCTCTGAAGCCAATATTTCTAAAATGTTCCCAAGTTCCTCTAGTCCCCTCATATCCTCAGGGATATGAGCCATAAGGCTTAGAAGCCAGGGCACTAAGGCTGTAGCCTGCTGGCCAGCAGCCTGAGATTGTGCACACTGCCAGATAGCTTACTCAAGGCCAGCTGGCAGAGCAAGATGTGGGGACAGATGCATCTTATAAATGGACATCTGTAGAAAGGCTGCACTCCAGGCCTTCCAGGCTGGCATGGAATCAAAGGGACCATTCTTCTTCCTCGATGATGGGAAGCAAAACCTAACCAAAGATGCGATACCCAGTCGGCAGAGAAAAAGAAAGAACATACCAAAGGCTGAGATATTAAATGGATTGACGTTGCAATCTGTCAACCCTGTGAGTTTAAGAGGAAAAAAATCCTATTAGAATCGTGTTTGTTTGTCTTTTTTTTGTCCCATCCTTCATCTAGGATCAAAACAATAGTGAACTGCAGAGAGAAAAATCAATTTTATTGTTTTGTGTAGTTCCC
The DNA here is from genome assembly GCF_000442215.2 of Lipotes vexillifer. Classification (NCBI taxonomy): domain Eukaryota; kingdom Metazoa; phylum Chordata; class Mammalia; order Artiodactyla; family Lipotidae; genus Lipotes; species Lipotes vexillifer. The sequence continues at coordinate 81,195 of NW_006780420.1, forward strand.
CAAAGAGCAGACATTATTTGGGTGTTTTTACATACATTGCATGTGTGGGTATATAAGTATATGTGTTAGTGTATATAAATAAATATATGCATAGCGATAAATACATATGAATACATATAGACACATATGTGCACACTTACATATGCATACATATATATGTGTGTGTATGCATAGAGAGAGAGTATATATGTATAAAATTTCATACAGAAAATCTCAGTTTGTTTAAATTCTTAAGTTTTAACCATGTCTGGCAATAACTGGTGAATGGCTTTGTGGGTTGGAATTCTCAGAAATCTTTCTCCAGGAGAGATTGCTTATATTCCTATGAGAGATTAGTGTTAGTAGAGAAAATTGTCCAGAAGACAATGAGGCTCCATAGAAAAGCCCTAATGCCACGTTTCCACAGACATTGACTCTATCAATACGCTTAGGTATACACACACACAGAGCATCCTGGGATAAAATAACTATGCAATGTAATGGATGAAACAAAGACATTCTGATTTCCTCTCACAGCATTTCACAAAGGCTTTTACAAGCACATGTGTGTGTGTTTGTATAAAGAATGTCCATGATTATGCTATAGTATGCCATATCCCAACTAACTGATCTGATGGATAGTATGTCACAAGACAACATTTAGGAAATGCTGTCCTGATCAATAGAAGATGGAGTGCGTCTTAACATGGCAGGGATTTTTAAGAATAAAACGTGTTTCTTGACTCAGTCCTGTAAGAACTCGTGTCTGAGTACAGGTTACAGGAGGAAGAAGCAATGAGGGGAAAGCAGGAGAAGATACTGAGTTATTCATAGAACTGTGTGATGATGGGGCATAAGCGTTGTTATAAAACTCTGTTTGCGGGCTTCCCTGGTGGCACAGTGGTTAAGAATCTGCCTGCCAATTCAGGAGACACTGGTTTGAGCCCTGGTCTGAGAAGATCCCACATGCTGTGGAGCAACTAACCCCGTGCGCCACAACTACTGAGCCTGTGCTCTAGAGCCCATGAGCTATAACTACTGAGCTGGTGTGCCGCAACTAATGAAGCCCGCTTGCCTAGAGCCCATGCTCCACAAGAAGAGAAGCCACTGCAATGAGAAGCCCGTGCACTGCAATGAACAGTAGCCCCCACTCGCTGCAACTAGAGAAAGCCCATATGCAGCAACAAAGACCCAACACAGCCAAAAATAGAAGTAAATATGAATAAATAAATAAAAACACTGTTTGGACCAATGTTGCTAGGTTTTTAGTGCTTCCCTGCAGAGCTCCACTTCAGGACAATGATGACTCCAGAGAACATCTCCTTAGCACCTAGGAAGGTCCTGCACAGCAGTGGAATGCCTAGTGAAAGCTGGCAGCAAACAACAGTACTGATTCTGTGCCCACCAAAAACTGAGATACACAGGACCATGCAGTTAGAACCAGGTGTACTGATTCTTGGTAGACCTCTTGGTCTTCAGAAGAAGTCTTGGTGCATTGAAGAAAGAAAGAGCAAGGGCAGCTAGCCATTGTGATGGTGCCTAAGAAGACATGGTCCCTAGTATGATGCACCAGTGCTCTGCAAAGCAGTTAGAAGTCTTCTCTTTGACCTCTGGAGTGGTGAACCTTCCTGGATGAGGTTAGTGATACCTGGGGATGTAATGCTATCTAGCTGCAGGGTCAGTGACCATAGGAGGTGGTGCTGCCTGTCAAAACAGCCCATTCAGGAGCAGCAGCAACAGTCCATAGCTGGATGTTTCCCTCTCTTTTTATGGTGTCGACTGGATGGCTTGCGGGATCTTAGTTCCCCGACCAGGGATTGAACCCGGGCCATGGCAGTGAAAGTGCCCAGTTTTAACCACTGGATCATCAGAGAATTCCCACAGTGGATGTTTCAAGCACAAACAGGCATTAGTGCCCAGGAGAGTGTGTCTTGTCTAAGTAGATCCATGGTTACATCTGTGGTAGGATAACAGTTGCCACCTGTGTGCCCTCTGAACTATTTTTTTGCCTGGCAGTGGGATGGAATCTAACTTTGCAAATAGTTCTATAGTTTTATACATCAAACTCTAAGGAATTATTTTTTCTCCAGCGAAATTTTATTTCTTACAATGTAATTTTAATAACACGACTTGATATGGAAATTGTTAATATAACAAAAGGTTATAAAATATACCTGGGATGTTATTCTAGAAAATAGATTAAAATAAAATTCTGAAAAACTTAAAAATCAATGTAGATAAAGTTGATATTGATAGAATTCTGTCTGAAAGATGATCATTTATTATGCATGTAAAGTGGGCTATTGCTTCAGAGAAGGAATATTTGACCATAACATAGCATAGGAAAGCCTTATTATTTAAAAAAAATTTGTGAAGATTTTCAAGAGCTTCACTGTTTGTCTACACTGGAATATATTAGGGACAGGAAAGCAGGCATTTGTTCATGCATTCATAAAACATTTCAGTCATTAATTTAGAGCTTACTCCGTCTGAAGATCTCTGCTTATCCCTGGGGAGAAAAAGTTGAACAATATATAGTCCACACATGCCAGAACCTCAGAGAACAGCAGAGCTGTCAAACTGGGAGAGGGTGCATAAGCAAGCCACTATGATGTGTTTTGATAGTTTCCATGGTAGATATATGTACAGACTACTCTGAGAATACAGAGGAAGGAAACACTATTATTGGCAAGGGTACTAAGAAAGATTTCAGAGAAAGGTGATGTTAATGCTGACTCCTGAAGGGTAATTAGAAATCTTGCCAGCAGAATGTGAATGTAAAGTAGGCCAAGCACTGGGAACATTGCTTAATGGGCATAATTCATCAAAGGGCACAAGACACTCAGGGAATCCTAAATAGATAAATATGACCAGAACACAGACTATGTCTAAAAGGGATAGAGGGAGGGGGAGTTACCATGAAACTATGGTAAATGAGAAGTAGGATAAAATTTAAATTATATTTAAATGTAAGCAGAGAAACTGATTGGAGAATTACTGTAAAATACCGTGTCAGAAATGATAAAGGGCTGAGGGACTTCCCTGGTGGTGCAGTGGTTAAAAATCTGCCTGCCAATGCAAGGGAAACAGGTTCGATCCCTGGTCCAAGAAGACCTCACATGCCACAGAGCAACTAAGCCCATGCGCCACTACTGAGCCTACACTCCAGAGCCCGTGAGCCACAACTATCAAGCCCATGTGCCACAATTACTGAAGCCCGCGAACCTAGAGCCCGTGATCCACAACAAGAGAAGTCCCCGCTTGCCACAACTAGAGAAAGCCCATGCGCAGCAACGAGGACCCAATCAGCCAAAGATAAATAAATAAAATAAATAAATTTATATATAAAAAAAGAAATGATAAAGGGCTGAAATAAGATAGAAGAGATCTGTGAAGGGCAAAGAATCTAGATATACAGATGAGGTAGAATACGTAGATGATATGGCATTTGAAAGATAAATATAAGTTCAGTTTTGGACATGCTAAGTTTGATATTTGTTAATTTAATGCCTTTGTTTGTACTGTCAATTAAGCATGTGTTGAATGGTAACTAGATTTACTGTGATCATTTCACAATGTATACAAATGCTGAGTCATTATGTTGTACAACTGAAAATCAAGACAATAAAAGAATATAAAAAAGAAGACGAACAAAATAAAAAATTAGTTTCCAGGAAAATGATGAAGGTGTTCAAATCAGGAATTGAAATCTGTAATCCAGGAGGGTTGTGATTATGAGACAAGTAGATTTTGAAATCATTCAAATGCGTACATATACACAGTCATTGAAGACACAGGGAGAGATGAGACTGTCCAGGAGAAAGTGGGAAGTGCGAATGAGTGTTATGGGCTCAAGTATGATCCTTCCTCCTGCTTTTTAAATTTACCTCCTTCCCAGTTGTGTTTGGACAATCCTGTCCTCCTCTTCATGGCCCTGGGTTTGCCTGTGCAGTGATGGGTTTAGGAATCAGCATGTGATTAATTTCTAATCAGTGGCAATGGAGAAGAATCCATGCATGTTTGGGCAGGACAGGAAGGATTGGTGCTGCTTATTGGAAATCTTCCTTTGCTACTAAAAGAGATAGAAAGGAAGAGATGAAAACTAAATAAGATATTTTTAATTCTTCCCAAGAAATGTTACATAAGTTTATTTCAGGAATATACATCTATAATAACTAGTAGTTTCAACATTTTCTTTTATTAAATGATTATATGTATATGTACCGCGACTATTTACATCAGTGGCAGAGATGAATGATCCATAACTCATGCATGTATTCAGAAAATAATGCTCTCTGAGTAGAAGCAGGGCTGGATTTTTACAGGATGAGGAGAAGAGAGGGGTACTTATTGTGGTGATATAGCTCAGGTAGCAGTTTTCATCTTTAACTGCTAGGAAACTTGTGGTTGAAATGTTTGCAGATTTGTGTATTTTTCCAGTTTTTCATGCCTCTTACTTGTTATCTCTGACACAGTCCCATCCTGCTAATTGACAGAATAATCCTTTCAAGAGCTTTTTAAAAATGTTTATCTATCTATCTATTTATTTCTGACAAGACTTATGGTTCATCAAAGTTCAGAAGCAGTGAGGGGGGATTTCAAAAATAAAGGAGGTGGGGAAGATAAATTTTTTTAAAAAAGGAAAAAGTAGCAAGGATTCAAGGCAAGGGGACCTAGAGACCCACTATCACATCTGTTTTATACTCTTGCAGTTTGATAGCAAATCTCTTTTCTCTGATGCTTCTCTGCCACACTGCTCTGATATTAGCCTTTGACTTCTAGAATCTGCAGTGTGAATTGAGAAGCAGTAACAAATAACTACCTGAGAGAGAAGCCTTAAGCTTTAGAGATGAGATGACATAGGGTTTAAAGCTATAGAGAAAAGTGGCAGTTCATCACTTAGATAAAGTGGAAGCAGAGGCACCTCAACCAGCATGGTATCTTGGAGAAAAAGTCCTGAAATTACAAGCATAAGGACATCAAGTTGAATGACAGAAAATGAGGTCAGAAATATTACTTGGAACCACTGAAATAGAATGTGACAGAAATGAAGGCTGGAAGCATGCTTGGGAATTAATAATTTTCTGATCACAGTCAGATTTAGTATGTGACTTAAACTCCATTGCCCTAGGCAGGCAGTGAAGGGTCAATAAAAACTTTGAAGTGATTCATTCCAGGGGTAATTTGAAACCAGGTGCAAAGTTGAGCTAGAGATATCAGAGGGAAGAGAAATAGCACATGGGAGTAACCTTCAGTGAGGGGTTTACTCAGATAAATTCTTCTGATGCATGAAAAGCAGCACAAAGTCATGATAAAGCACATGGAGTCCTGTGCTCTGAAAAGATTCTGAAGCCAGATTGGCTGGGTTCCATTCTTAGCATTGGCATTTACTAGCTAGCTAAAATTAGGTAAGTTATTTAAATGTAGGAAAATCACATAAAGTTGTAATGAAGGTTCACTGATCTGATATAATTAAAATTCTGAAAATACTGTCAGGCAATTAATACTGTCTCTTATTAGTTTATCATAGTGATCATACTGACCTGAAAGCAGTGATTCCCAAAGTGTAATCCCTGACCAGGAGCATCAGCATCCATCTGGGAACTGTTGGAAATGGGAGTATTTGGATCCATTCAGAGCTATGGAATCAAAAACTGCAGGGTGGAGAGGACAGCAATCTGAGGTTTAACACACCCTCTTGGTGATTTAGTAAACCAAATGCTTGAGACCCACTGCCTTAGAGCACCTTAAAGTTCCAAGAGGACTTACACCTAGAGGAAGTAGAATAATTTTTAAGCAGGTTTCAAGCAAGAGTGTGATAATATGACTAATTATGTCATTTTATGGCCGCAATATTGGCATATGGAAATACATAAAAAGATGTATGTCCTTCACTGTCTAGTGATTTGTGGCTTTGAGTTAAGTAGTGCTCACGACAGATATCCTAATTTTAAAATGCAAATGGTTCTGGAGTAAATAACAGTGTCAGGCAAACTGTAAGACAAATCCAACTTAACACTTAACAAGAATATTATAATTTACAAAGTGATTTCTCATAATAACTTTAAGATTTACACAGGGGAAACATTATTATTACTCTATTTTTATAATGAGAAAACTCACAGAAATTTAAAATGATTTAACAAGAATTACTTCCATGTCTGCAGACTCTAAATCTCATGTTTATTTTATTTTTATTTATTTAATAAAAATAATCTAGCACTTACAATGTACAGCTAACATTTGTTCTTAATAATTATTCATACATTTTTCTACTACTCCTCTAAATTCTTAGTATTACTTGGGTATTCAGCTTTCCCTCCTTGCAAGAGAACAACTGAGGTTCTGGGGATGGAAGATACGAAACCTGGGTTCAATTAATTTAAACAGAGATTAATTATATACTTCATACTAAACACTGAGTATACAACGACTACTGGACATAGCGTTTTCCCTCAGAGAGCCTATATATTGATACAAGATTTTACAGTGTAATGGTAAATGTTAGGGAATTGAGTAGAAAACATTACTGGAGGTAACAGCTATTACTAACTTTATTATGTTCCCTTGATGTTGCCACAGACAATGTTTGGATACCTTCCACCAATTAATGTTATGGTTCATTGCATTAAGTTGACCACTGGACCTAGGGTATTTGGTTAACATATCAAGAATGTGTGACTTTATAGATAAAACATCTCCTTTTAATCCCTTCTGAGTTCCCTATATCCAAAGTTTACTGGAACTCTAATTTTAGTTTCTTTCAGTAACTTTAGGTGCTATAATTGGGTAGATTTCATGTTTTGGGAAGGCATTGAAGACCTTGATTCTTTAAAGGCCAGCTTTTCTTATAGCTACTGCCTTATTTCCTCTTACAAGTCTCTGCATGCATGCAGGTGACTGCGAGGGATAAAAGTTGTCAGGTTCTAGTTTTGATTTTGTATAGTATTCTTCTATTGCTATTTAGATGGTAAATAGATGTTATTCTATTAGATGCCATGCTATTTAGACATTCAACTTTCATGTTGACTAGTTGCATGTATTTGTTATTTTTTGTCACATCTCACATTAGATGTTTCTGTACAGTGACTGTCATCTGCCAGTGTTCAATCTAATCATCCAAACTGCTCAAGTGACTGAGTTAATCGTTTGATAAAAAAAACATATTAAGTATATCAGGTGCCTAGAAAACTAAAGAACTGATAAGCAATTCCACTCATATGGCAGATTGAACTGACAAAAAGAATAAGAATCCCTCTCATTTCAAACACAGCAGACTTCTGCACCAAAACTCCATGTGCCTAGAAATTGGAATAATCTCCTCTAAAGCCTGAAGGGAGAAATAATTATAGACCTACAGTTCTATACCAATTGTCATTCAAGACTGAAGATAAAAACATTTTTAGACTAACAAAAACAGTCTTCTACTCAGAGATCCTTGCTAAAGGAGCTAATAACAAATATTCACAGAGGGAAGGAAACAAGTGAGGAAGAAGCCATTACAAGAACCAGTGGTGGATAATAAAACTGGCAAATATTGGGGACCCTAAATTAATATTGGCTGTAACAATGTATGACTAGTGTCTGGGATATGCTGCTAATAAAATGATGTGAATGAAGGTGATCAGATTTAAAGTATTCTAAGGTCCTTACATAAATTGAGTAAGATGAGAGCAATTTGCTTAAAATATTCAGGTTAAAAATTATAAACATAACCACTTGTAAATGAGAAATAAGTCAAATGACTTCCAAACCAGTATAAGAAATAAAAGAGGAAAAGGGAACATTGTCAAATAGAACCCTGAAAATATTAAAATAAATATTAAATGTTTATTTAATATCAAATGTTAAAATAAATAAAGGTAGCAAGGAAAGTAGATAGTAACTATTATTATTTATGTATATATATTTATGTATTAAATATACAAAGTTGGGCTTGCAAGACTCCTACAATGTCTGAGGGTTATGTTGGGATTGATAGGAGGGGAGTAAATTTAGGGAGGGAAACAGTGTTATTTAGACTTTGTCTGCAATATTTAGAATATGTATTTAAATAATATTTGAAAAAATAAAATATCAATATTCATTAATTTGGGGCAATCAATATTCTGTAATTCATTAAATAATTCTCTATATTTTTCTAAATTTTAATTTTTAATGCTATCAAACCTGTGGTACTCTTTTTTTGACCAAATAATATTGTTAAGTTTATATATGACAAAACAGTCATATGGTTAGGTCTAAATTTGAACCCTACATAAATTTATTTTAAATAATTTTAGTTCAAATTATATTGAGGCTGGCCAAAAAGTTCATTCAGGTTTTTCTTAACATCTTACGAAAAAACAGAAGGAACTTTTTGGCTAACCCAGTAATATTATTATCTGATAGTAACAACAAGACATTTCCCTGGACCTGGCAAAAGTCAGAGCTATCAATGGCTACATTCTAACCTCAGAATCCCTGAAGTGTAGTAACAAGATTAGAAGAAAACAGGCATAAACTGAATCTCTGCAAACCCCAAAGGTAAAGGGTTTTCTTACTTCTCACATTTTCTAGATGGTGCCACTTCAATAAAGTTAAAAGAGGACAGGGTAGGTTATGTTTTAACCAAAGACAGGAACTCCAGGAAATTTTAAAATTAAAACAATATAAATTGTTGGTATGGAAGTACTTCCAGTTATTTTATTTTATGCATTATTGACCATAGGAGTTAAAGAGATTCACAGTAGAAGGGTTAATCTAACAGTCGAACAGCTTATATTTCATAATGTTTAACTTGGTAATTTCCAATATTACTGTAGGTAAAATCCAACTGGAATAAGAGAGCATTTATTTGTTGTGCTTGATTATTTAAACCATTTATGCATACCAGACTCAATTTCAAGAAATGATTTGAAGCCACTTTCAATAACTTCATATATATAAATAGAAAAAAATATAAATTTAAGTGTCTAGGACATGTAAAGGTAGAATAGGAGCCAGAATTGGGGCAGGAGGAGGGGCATTCATACAGATTTAGAATATAAGGGTTGGTGGTATTTTTATATTTGAATCTCAAATTTAAAATGGTCTCACTGAAGAAAAATGCTTATATGTATATACACACATGTATGTATGTATGTATATATGTGTATGTGTGTGTTTGGTGTGCATAGATCATAGATATACATTATTTTCCTCAGGGCTATATAATGGGTACACACACACATATATATACATACATACACAGAAACATACATACACACTAGCATATACTTATTCACACACATGCACATTGTTTAAGAGAAACAAAACTTTATGTAGACTGATTTCTAATTTCTAAAATAGGTTTTTTAAATGAAAGATTCCATTTAGAGGAACTGAAAGGTTCTCTGTTCCTGTTTTTGTTGTTTTTCCTAAAGCTGTTTCATATACTGTTGATCATACATGTGAACATTTATTCATTCATTCATTCATTCAGGTATCAGGTGTTCATCATCTACTCGCAGATTGGAAGCAATATACTAAGTACTTAGATGCAGTAGTGAGCAAATTAGACATGTTTTTATATTTATGGAGTTCATCTTATTTGGAAAACTAATTATAGAATCACATAGATACAATATAATAAAATTAAAGCATATATTTATATCCACATAGATCTATGTCTACATATCTCTGTATATCTAGGTCTATCTCTCTCTCTCTCCTTTTCTATCTGTCTGGTTCTCTCTTTCTGTTTCTCTATATTTATATATAGATCTATTTTGATAGCTATAGATAAAGGTATAGATCTATATCTATCTATCTATCTACCTACCTATCTAAATATCAGCATGTTGCCACAGACCTGTGGTAGTGTGTGTATATATAGAAATACAGATATATACCTACATATACCTATATCTATATTTATGATCTTGTTAAATCCACATCACATTTTTCAAGGAGCAGAGTCTATACGGTATGTCTTTTCATCATAGAATATGAGATCAAAATAACAGCAGATGTTGAATTCAGCGCTAAAATGGAAACCAATGATAAATTGTTCCTTATTTTACTGTAACCCACTTTATGTTTTCACTTTTGTCATTCACCCTTGACCAGATGTGTTACTCCCTGTAACATAATGCACACTCCGAAAGCGAAGACTCTATTCTCCTAGTAGTTCTAAATATTGTTCACAAGTAACTATTAGATACCTAAGCATATGCATCAGTTAAATTGAAACCAATGATTGTTAGTCAAGTTGACTGAATGAAAAACAACCCTTAACAATTCACTACAGGAAACATGGAGCTCATATACAGTCCACTGGGAAAAACAGAAAGTCCAAGCCATGGCCATTTCATTCAAGACAATAATAATTAAGACGATAATACATAGATCTCCTTTAAGTCAGCCAACTTTCAATGTAAGTATAAAAATCCAATAAGTAATTAGACAGGGAAATTAATACAAAGCAGGGAGACAATGAAAGAAAAGGGTATTAGAATTCAAAAAATGCTGTTTATAACTCAGTCATCTTTTCCCAGCTGTTTCTGTGTGTTAGCCTCTATTTTTTTACATTTCTGAATAAGCAAACTGATGGTTTTCTCTTGCTTTGAAACTTGATATTTTGGTTGTTGCTGTCAGCATTGCATAGCCAGACTATGACAACCAAGATATTTACTTATTCTGAAAGCTAATCACATTAATATTCTTTATCTCATTGCTCAGTGCCTAAGGACAAACATGTCATAAAACATTAACTATAAATCAAATTTAAGTGTACTACAGAGGTAATGGAGACTGTAAAAATGTCATACTTTGGCAGTGGTTGAGTAGAGAATGACCCATTATCATATTAAAGTGATAAAACCCTATGTGGTAGGGCTTTCCTGGTGGCGCAGTGGTTGTGAGTCTGCCTGCCGATTCAGGGAACACAGGTTCGTTCCCCGGTCCGCGAAGATCCCACTATGCCGCGGAGCGGCTGGGCCTGTGAGCCATGGCTGCTGAGCCTGAGCTTCTGGAGCCTGTGCTCCGCAACGGAAGAGGCCACAACAGTGAGAGGCCCGCGTACGGCAAAAAAAAAAAAAAACAAAAAAAACCTATGTGGTAAAACACATAAACAGTGTAACATTTCTGATTCTGGGTAACCCAGCAAATTTTTTTTTTTTCGGTACGCGGGCCCCTCACTGTTGTGGCCTCTCCCGTTCCAGAGCACAGGCTCCGGATGCGCAGGCTCAGCAGCCATGGCTCACAGGCCCAGCCGCTCCGTGGCATGTGGGATCCTCCCGGACTGGGGCACGAACCCGTGTCCCCCTGCATCGGCAGGCGGACTCTCAACCACTGCGCCGCCAGGGAAGCCCAACCCAGAAAATTTTAGATCAGAGTTATAGTGTCAGATTGAGTCCCAATAATTTAAAAGATAATTGAACCTTCAAAGGAATTGGGGAATTTAAAAGTATTTCTTTTCCTCTGCATGATATTTAAATTTATGAAAGCCAAATAACCTATATTAATGTGTAATACATTTAGGGGGACATGTTTGTGATAAAATTTTTCCACAATCTGTAAATTGCTGTACAAAAAACAAGGACCAGAGGAAATATTGTTGAGTTACCTTCAGAACAAAGTAGCATCCAGAATGAACCACTTTCACATTTAAAAAAACATACAGTTGTCCATGCAACATATCGACATATAGTTCAGTCAACACATAATGTTAATTTCTAGTTGAACTGGAGGCTCATAAAGAAATGAGAACTATTAATTACAAACAGTTAGAAATTTTTTTTGCACAACTTAAAAAAAATCACAAATGTTACTACAGACCAGCAGTGAATACTAACAAATTTCTCCCATCAATATAAAAGAGCTTTATAGGTGCTCCCCAAACAAATAGATAAAAAACAAAAAGCTACAACTTTTTCAGCCTCAAGTAATTTCATCCAATAATGAGATATTGCATCATTCATCATTGTCCAATTAGTTGGCTCATTTGGTCAACCAAATTAAAGCAGTTACATTGCTGACCTCACAAGCTTTAAGTAGAAAACAATTCTGTGGAAAGCATCTAATTGCATGGCATACATACACCCCATTATGAAATCAATATGAAATTAGAGTATGGGTACACAGAAACAGGGAAAATAGTAGCTTTCTTTCTCAAATATCTAATTAATTAAAAATTACAGCTTATTGTTAAATAGACAAAATAAGGAATGTACTTCCTCAATAAATAGAGATTTGATTTTGTGCTCTAACTAAAGGTAAGAAGAAGACTATTAGAGCAAAACTGATTCACATAAGACCTTATCCAAATATTACCTTTCAGATGAAGAGCCGAACTAAATGATGCATTAACTATACACATGAATTTTGAAATACAGAGAAACTCCTGTTTGCCTTTTATACAGGGGTGTGCATGAATAAAATAACCTCTTTATAACAATTACTGAAGTTGTAATATATTACTTTTTTTTTGGTTGAATACTTCAGAAATGGCTTGGTTTTCAAATCATTCAAACCTGGCCTAAAAGAAGCATTAAATGAAGAATAAGCTATTTACTTTTTTGAACCAAATTTAATCAGAGTGGGCAAATACTAGATGATGCATGACTGTTGATGAGCTGTTACAAGATACCTTTTATTAATTTAAGCTTCTCCATATTGGGACACAATTCTCTATTGTTTTCTTGCATTTATGCATATCTTACAAGCAGAGGCACTGACAACTTCCAATTCACATTGTCTTTTCAAGAACTTTTGAATAGTGAAAACCTGGATGATAGAAATAGGGTTACTTTCCAGACCAAAGGGCTCATATTTCCCTCCAGGGTAAAGATCAGGCAGTGTTATCAAAGCCTATTATCAAATGTCTGTCAGCTGCATTAGGTTCTTTAGCTGTGACACAAATCTATTGTGTGCACAGTACCTACATACTTTCGTCCGAGTCTCCACTATGGGACTGAGGAGACATGAAGAGCCACCATGAACATGAGGCTCATGCTGCTTGCTGTGCAGTGAGAAATAAAAATCTTTGTCTCTGACCCAGGAATCTCACATCTCTTGTCAGTATCTTATGAAACTGTCAAGGTAACATGTTATCTTGTAAGTAAAGTAAAATCTCAGACGCTTTGAGGTCCTTGAAAGTGCCCATATATAAATTCCTGAAATATGCAGTGGTTGCCAGATGATGGTAAACTAGAAAACTGGGACAAAAACCACCCAATATGACAACAAATTTGGAAAAAAAGTTCAAATAAGTGGTTATAATGTATACAAAGCCTGCTGCAATTTACAATCTAAATATGAAGTTTTGAAATTTAGTAAAAAACAAATGGACATGTCATAGTAAAAATAAAAATTGCTTCAGCTGAATGACAAACTGATTAAGATCTGCATAATAACATGAATTACTACTTCAGAGCCAGAATTCAGCGGAGCAAGTCATCTTAAGAATTGTCCTATTTTGGAATGCATATTAAAAACAAACAAACAAACAAACAAAATACAATGCTTTTGTTTTAGCCTTTTTTGATATGGAAAAGTATAAACTGCATATGCTAAGGCAGAAACTGTCATTAAATGATTGGCAGAAATATCCCCAGTACGTATGGGCTAGGAAATAATTGATAGTTTACTTTTCTCTTAATGAAGAGAAAACACCCTAACCTGTACTTTAGTGATTATCAAGAGGGACTGTTGCAAAGAATTGTGACTCAGTCTGGCTCTACCATTTTCTGTCTTTGACAGTTTGTTGAAGAAATTTGATCTCTTGTTATGGGCTGAATCGTCCTCCCCAACCTCCCCAGGCAATTCACATGCTGAAGTCATAATCTCCACCAGCTCATAATGTGACTGTATTTGGAAATAAAGTCTTTAATAAGGTAAAATGAGGTCCTTAGGGTGAACCCTGATCCAACGTGAGTGGAGCGCTTATAAGAAGAGATTAGGACATGGATATGCACACAGGGAAAGACCACGTGAAGACACAAAGGTGGTGGTCACCTATAAACCAAATGACTGAGTACTCAAGAAAGCAACCCTGTTTACACTTTGATCTCACACTTCTAGCCTCTTGAACTGTGAGGAAAATAAATTCTCTTAAGTCCCCCAGTCTGTGGTACTGTGTTATGGCAGAGCTAACAAATGAATACACCTCCCTTATACCTTAATTCTGGCACTACAGATAAAGAAATAATATTAATATTAATATTAATATTTCTGGGAAATTTAAATAAGGCAATATAGTTCAAGCACCTACTATATCTCTAATTAATAGAAAAATGAATGCTCAGTGACATCTCAGAACACTCTAAGAATTTAAACAGCATTGTATACTCAAGGAGAAAATCCTGAAGATGAGTAGCATGTGCCCTGCTGACAATATAGTCAAGGGAAACATAAATGTATGTGTGGAATGAGTAAAGATATTGTATACATCTGATATTGTCATTTAGACCACAAAGGAGAAGAAGGACATTTTGGGTATCATACCAGCAGAGAAAGCATGGGTGTTGATGGGTATTCTGAAGTTTCAAGGGTAAAATATTTAGAACTATAAAAGAAAGTCAGGATTATAAGAGAATTTTTGAGTACAGACTGATGAATGTGATGTCTACACAGTTCAAATATGATATGTAAGTAACTAAATGAATATTTATTAAGCCATTCAAAGTAATTGCCCAGAATTCTATAAAGAGGTATGGGCAACTTACAAAAATTGGGAATTTAATATTTACAGAGAGGGGTTTATTAAAGTTCTAAGAAGATCAGGTTGTCAGAGGAAGGGAGTTTAAAAAACAAAATCCTTGTTTACAAATAGAATTGGGTGATGTGAGGACACAGCAGTAGTCGCACAAATAATAAGGCTTAATGAAATATGACACAGTATAAGACAATACAAAATTAAACTCTAAACAAAGAAGAGAATCCTCAAGAATTTCTAAGCTGCTGAAGTAGAACTGTAGTTCTCAAAATGTAGAGCAGGGGTCCCCAACCCCCGGTCTTCAGCAGCCTGTTAAGAACCAGCCCGCACAGCAGGAGGTGAGCAGTGGCTGAGTACACAAAGCTTCATCTGCCGCTGGCTCACTCCCCATTGCTCTCCAATGCTCGCATTACCTCCTGAACCATCCCCCCGCCCCCCCATCGCTCACATTACTGCCTCTACCATCGCTCAATCTCCCCCCCACCATCCATGGAAAAATTGTCTTCCATGAAACCGGTCCCTGATGTCAAAAAGGTTGGGGATTGCTGATGTAAAGTATTAGAGAAATATCTCAAGATTACTGTCTGTACCCCTGTGATAGAAAAAGTTTTGTCATTGTTTTCTTGGTTTGCTTTTCCATCTCCCACTCAATTAATAGGAGGAAAGAAACTGATGTCATGAAGAGCTCTGTTTTACTGAGCACCTCATTGGGTTTATACACACAAATCTGAAAGTAGAGGATTTCCCAACGAAAATCCAATCCCAGTGAAATTCCTGGTGTCCCTTGATATTAAAGCTTCAAGGGAATGGAAAGAGTTCTTACATAAAATACATAAAATGGGGGAAAATTCCAAGCACCTGGAAAGTGAAAGGAGGTAAATGAAAAGAAGGCATAAGGAGCAAAGTGAAATCCAAAGAAGGCTGAACAAACAGTTATCAGTACCTCTACTTAATCCCCCAAATTACAAATAAATTAGACTAAAACTCACACAGTGGTTTTCACACAAACATCTCTAAAGGGACTGACTGCACAGTGTGATGAAATTTGAAAATAAAGAAGACCTCAGGATACAAGGATGCAGGCATCATCCCCATAGAAAAATGAACACCAGAAATCCCAAAAATGCAAAGAGAGGGTTACACATTTACAGGCTGTGGAATTAGATGCAATCTGGACCAATCATTCTTTGATTTTACAAAGGGATGCCAAGGTACAACTTCCTGATAGCTAAAGTAGAATTGAAAGTGAGGTGGAAGGCAATAGGGTAAGATGGCTGATGTGGTATCCCAGGGATGGTTGTTTATGCTTTAAATACTAATATTTGAAAACATGTTTAAATTTCCACAGTTGATTTTTGTTGTTGATGGTGGGGGTAAGGTAGGAGAAGGATGGTTTTGCTATGTATATTGAAATTTATTGCTAGAATGCTAGCTATTCTGAAAAAAAATAAAAGTGCTGCTTAGCTCAAAATAATATTCTTTTTAAGGACCATGAGACTCCATTGTTCCAAATCCAAGAAACAGATTAGGTCATAATTCTATACAAAACTATTCTTTATCCATGCTACAATTTGCATGCATTTGAATTTTCAGCAAAAGTGTTCCTTTCCAAAAAGCACTAAACACATAGCTATGAGAAAAAATAGAACTGATTTATTGGCAAGAACTACTAAGTAAAGGACTCTTAATTTTAAATGCACTTATATATTTGCAAAGGTAATTCACACATTCTATTATCATGAACAAAGAAAGCTGTGGGAGAACAAGAAAAGTAACTTTCTTGTAGAAGAGGATACTCTGATCCCTGGTATGATTAGGACAATATTAGCCATGTCTTCCTTTGGTGACCAATCTGGAATTTTTCAAAATTTAATGACATTAATTTTTGGACCACTGATAATTCACCCTCTTAGGTATCCCTCCTATGTTTGAATATTCTCCAGCACATTAATCTAGTCTTATTCATGTGCACTAACTAATATTTATACATACACAAATACAAAACACATGCCTAAATCTTAATGTACAACCAGTAACAGGATTTCATCTTTTCTTTGTTGGCTATCAAATTTAGGATAAAGCTGCTTATTAGCTACATTTTTATACACTGTTTTTGTGTTATTCTTCCAGAAACCAATATGAATGTAAAATAGCTTTCCCTTGTCATTGCTCAGGATCTGTACAGGAAGTGCATTTTGCATACAAGTCATTGTAGTATTTTTTGAACTATGTCTGAAAATGGAGTTTGACTCACAGGATGGATGGAATAGTAGGACAGATTAACTGCCATATAAATTGATACTCTATAAAATAAAAATTATTTCTATTAAAATTTTCAAATATTGAATTGAAAAAAAAACTAAGAAATAATGATTACTTTCCTTGTCAATATCCCTTCAATATATACAAGATAAAAAGAAATGGCAGAAACTATAAGATTAATTAATTGATTAAACAAATTTTTTTTGTGCTCTAAGTTCTAATTTCTATGTTAGTTAAAACATGAAGTAATAATTTTCATGTTTTTTTATGTTTCTACTACAGATAATGACAGAAAAGTAAAGGATTAATTATAGTTTAGTAGAATAAATAATACTGGAAATAATTTGCATGGGGCTGATTATTATATTGGGAAATGTTTATAGGAAGTAAAACCATGAGTGTGAAATGATATTTATAGCCATAAATACATTTTAAAATTAATTATTTTGAGATACATATTGGAAAAATTTTCCCTCAAACTTTTATCATATTGAAATCATTACTGCCTGTCAAGTCTGATATAATGTAAAAATTAGAATTAAAAAGCAAGAATCTGGCCTCCATACCTAGTCCTGCCAGTCAGTATCCATTATGTTGCTGTCAGGAAGACGGTTTCCTCATTTTAAAAAAATGAGATCGAGAGGGCAGACAGCAGAAGCAAGAAGAACTACAATCCTACAGCCTGTGGAACAAAAACCACATTCACAGAAAGACAGACAAGATGAAAAGGCAGAGGGCTACATACCAGATGAGAGGAACAAGATAAAACTCCAGAAAAACAACTAAATGAAGTGGAGATAGGCAATCTTCCAGAAAAAGAATTCAAAATAATGGTAGTGAACATGATCCAGGACCTCAGGAAAAGGATGGAGGCAAAGACTGAGAAGATGCAAGAAATGTTTAACAAAGATCCAGACGAATTAAAGAACAAACAGAGAGATTAACAATACAATAACTGAAATGAAAACTACACTATAAGGAATCAATAGCAGAATAACTGAGGCAGAAGAACGGATAAGTGACCTGGAAGACAAAATGGTGGAATTCACTGCTGCAGAACAGAATAAAGAAAAAAGAATGAAAAGAAATGAAGACAGCCTAAGAGACCTCTGGAACAACATTAAACGCAATAACATTCGCATAATAGGGGTCCCAGAAGGAGAAGAGAGAGAGAAAGGACCAGAGAAAATATTTGAAGAGATTATACGTGAAAACTTCTTCAACATGGGAAAGGAAATAGCCACTCAAGTCCAGGAAGTGCAGCAAGTCCCATACAGGATAAACTCAAGGAGAAACACACCAAGACACATAGTAATCAAATTGGCAAAAATTAAAGACAAAGAAAAATTCCTGAAAGCAGCAAGGGAAACATGACAAATAACATACTCCCATAAGGTTAACGGCTGAATTCTCAGCAGAAACTCTACAAGCCAGAAGGGAGTGGCATGATATACTTAAAGTGATGAAAGAGAAGAACTTACAACCAAGATTACTCTACCCAGCAAGGATCTCATTCAGATTCGATGGAGAAATCAAAAGCTTTACAGACAAGCAAAAGCTAAGGGAATTCGGCACCAACAAACCAGCTCTACAACGAATGCTAAAGTAACTTCTCTAAGTGGGAAACACAAGAGAAGAAAAGGTCCTACAAAAACAAACCCAAAACAATGAAGAAAATGGTCATAGGAACATATATATCAATAATTACCTTAAACGTGAATGGATTAAATGCTCCAACCAAGACACAGCCTTGCTGAATGGATACAGAAACAAGACCTGTATATATGCTGCCTATAAGAAAACCACTTCAGACCTAGGGACACATACAGACTGAAAGTGAGGGGATGGAAAAAGATATTCCATGCATATGGAAATCAAAAGAAGGCTGGACTAGCAATACTCATATCAGATAAAATAGAATTTAAAATAAAGAATGTTACAACAGACAAGGAAGGACACTACATAATGACCAAGGGATCAATCCAAGAAGATATAACAATTATAAATATACATGCACACAACATAGGACCACCTCAATACATAAGGCAACTGCTAACAGCTCTAAAAGAGGAAACTGACAGTAACACAATAATAGTGGGGGACTTAACACCTCACTTACATCAATGGACATATCATCCAAAATGAAAATAAATAAGGAAACAGAAGCTTTAGATGACACAATAGACCAGATAGATTTAATTGATATTTATAGGACATTCCATCCAAAAACAGCAGCATACACTTTCTTCTCAAGTGCTCACAGAACATTCTCCAGGATAGATCACACCTTGGGTCACAAATTAAGCCACAGTAAATTTAAGAAAATTGAAATCATATCAAGTACCTTTTCTGACCACAACTCTGTGAGATTAGAAATTAATTACAGGGAAAAAAATGTAAAAAACACAAACACAAGGAAGCTAAACACTACATTACTAAATAACCAAGAGATCACTGAAGAAATCAAAGGGGAAATCAAAAAATACCTAGAGACAAATGGCAATGAAAACACGATGATCCAAAACCTATGGGATTCAGTAAAAGCAGTTCTAAGAGGGAAGTTTACAGCTATACAAGGCTACCTCAAGAAACTAGAAAAATCTCAAATAAACAATTTCACCTTACACCTAAAGGAACTAGAGAAAGAAGAACAAACAAAACCCAAAGTTAGCAGAAGGAAAGAAATTATAAAGATCAGGGCAGAAATAAGTGAAATAGAAACAAAGAAAGCAATAGCAAGATCAATAAAACTAAAAGCTGGTTCTTTGAGAAGATAAACAAAATTGGTAAACCATTAACCAGACTCATCAAGAAAAATAGGGAGATGACTCAAATCAATAAAATTAGAAATGAAAAAGGAAAAGTTACAACAGACAGTGCAGAAATACAAAGCATCGTAAGAGACTACTACAAGCAACTCTATGCCAATAAAGTGGACAACCTGGAAGAAATGGACAAATTCTTAGAAAGGTATAACCTTCCAAGATGGAACCAGGAAGAAATAGAAAATATGAACAGACCAATCACAAGTAATGAAATTGAAACTGTGATTTAAAATTTTCCAACAAACAAAAGTCCAGGACCAGATGGCTTCACAGGTAAATTCTGTCAAGCATTTAGAGAAGAGCTAACACCCATCCTTCTCATACTCTTCAAAATATTATGGAAGAAGGAACATTCCCAAACTCATTCTCTGAGGCCACCATCACCCTGATACCAAAATCAGAAAAAGATAGGACAAAAAAAAAAAAAATTACAGACCAACAACACTGATGAATATAGATGTAAAAATCTCAACAAAACACTAGCAAACAGAATCCAACAACATATTAAAAGATCATACACCTTGATCAAGTGGGATTTATCCCAGGGATGCAAGGATTCTTTAATATACGCAAATCAATCAATGTGATACACCATATTTACAAATTGAAGAATAAAAACCATATGATCATCTCAATAGATGCAGAAAAAGGTTTTGACAAAATTCAACACGTATTTATGATAAAAAGTCTCCAGAAAGTGGGTATAGAGGGAATTTTCCTCAACATAATAATGGCCATATATGACAAACCCACAGGAAACATCATTCTCAATGGTGAAAAACTGAAAGCATTTCCTTTAAGATCAGGAACAAGACAAGGATGTCCACTCCCACCACTATTATTCAACATAGTTTTGGAAGTCTTAGCCACAGCAATGACAGAAGAAAAAGAAATAAAAGGAATACAAATTGGAAAAGAAGAAGTAAAACTCTCACTGTTTGCAGATGACATACTATACATCGAGAATCCTAGAAATGCCACCAGAATACTACTAGAGCTAACCAATGAATTTGTTAAAGTTGCAGGATACAAAATTAATGTACAGAAATCTCTTGCATTCCTATACACTAATGATGAAAAATCTGAAAGAGAAATTAAGGAAACACTCCCATTTACCATTGCAACAAAAAGAATAAAATACCCAGGAATTAACTTACCTGGGGAGACAAAAGACCTGTATGCAGAAAACTATAAGACACTGATGAAAGAAATTAAAGATGATACCAACAGATGGAGAGATATACCATGTTCTTGGATTGGAAGAATCAATATTGTGAAAATGACTATACTACCCAAAGCAATCTACATATTCAATGCAATCCCTATCAATTTACCAATGGCATTTTTTACAGAACTAGAATTAAAAAAATCTTAAAATTTGTGTGGAGACACAAAAGACCCTGAATAGCCAAAGCAGTCTTAAAGGAAAATAACAGAGCTGGAGGAATCAGACTCCCTGACTTCAGACTATACTACCAAGCTACAGTAATCAAGACAATATGGTACTGGCACAAAAACAGAAACATAGATCAATGGAACAAGATAGAAAGCCCAGAGATAAAACCACACACCTATGGTCAACTAATTTATTACAAAGGAGGCAAGGATATACAATGGAGAAAAGACAGTCTCTTCATAAGTGATGCTGGGAAAACTGTACAGCTACATGTAAGAGAATGAAATTAGAACACTCCCTAACACCATACACAAAAATAAACTCAAAATGGATTAGAGATCTAAATGTAAGACCAGACATTATAAAACTCTTAGAGGAAAATATAGGAAGAACACTCTTTGACATAAATCACAGCAAGATCTTTTTTGATCCACCTCCTAGAGTAATGAAAATAAAAACAAAAATAAACATATGGGACCTAATGAAACTTCAAAGCTTTTGCACAGCAAAGGAAACCATAAACAAGACAAAAAGACAACCCTCAGAATAGGAGAACATATTTGCAAATGAATCAATGGACAAAGGATTAATCTCCAAAATATATAAACAGCTCATGCACCTCAATATTAAAAAAACAAACAACCCAATCCAAAAATGGGCAGACGATCTAAATAGACATTTCTCCAAAGAAGACATAGAGATGGCCAAGAAGCACATGAAAAGCTGCACAACATCACTAATTATTAGAGAAATGCAAATCAAAACTACAATGAGGTATCACCTCACACCAGTTAGAATGGGCATCATCAGAAAATCTACAAACAAATGGTGGAGAGGGTGTGGAGAAATGGGAACCCTCTTGCACTGTTTTGGGAATGTAAATTGATACAGCCACTATGGAGAACAGTATGGAGGTTCCTTAAAAGACTAAAAATAGAATTACCATATGATCCAGCAATCCCACTACTGTGCACATACCCAGAGAAAACCATAATTCAAAAAGACACATGCACCCCAATGTTCATTGCAGCACTATTTACAATAGCCAGGTCATGGAAGCAACCTAAATGCCCATCAACAGATGACTGGATAAAGAAGATGTGGTACATATATACAGTGGAATATTACTCAGCCATAAAAAGGAATGAAATTGGGTCAGTTGTAGAGACGTGAATGGACCTAGAGACTGTCATACCGAGTGAAGTAAGTCAGAAAGAGAAAAACAAATATCATATGTTAACACATATATGTGGAATCTAGAAAAATGGTACAGGTGAACCAGTTTGCAAGGCAGAAATAGAGACACAGATGTAGAGAACATACATATGGACACCAAGGGGGATAGTGGGGTGGTGGTGGTGGTGGGATGAATTGGGAGATTGGGATTGACATATATACACTAATATGTATACAATAGATAACTAATAGCCTGCTGTATAAATAATAAATAAATAAAATAAAATTCATTAAACAGAACAGAATGCAGAGAAGTGGAAATGCAATAAAGATTATAACTCTCATTGGAAGCTGTAAAACCTTAAATGAAAGTTGAAGAAATGGGAATAGAAATTTTAGAAGGTAAACTTAATTAATTCCCTTAGAATCACTGCAATAAAAAAGAGACAAAAAAGGGCCGGTTTGCAGGGCAGAAATTGATAAACAGATGTAGAGAACAAACGTATGGACACTAAAGGAGGAAAGCGGCGGGGTGGTGGGGATGGTGTTGTGCTGAATTGGGCGATTGGGATTGACATGTATACACTGATGTGTATAAAACTGATGACTAATAAGAACCTGCTGTATAAAAAAAAAATTAAATTAAAAAAAAATTTTTTTTAATGGGCTTACTGAAATTGATCAGTGTCTGAGGAGCTTTAGGAGTGCCCAGAGATTCCCAAGTCCCCAGAGAAAAATTAATTTCTACCCTTGCTTTAATAAGAGCAAATCTGCTTTGATCTATCTTTGTAATGCCTGGAAGTTATTTCACTTGGAAATAACAGTTCCATTGGTTAAATTAATTTTAAAAGCGATAAATGATATCTATGTCCTTGCTGATCTAAACAGAATGAGATTCTAACAAATTGCACAATGAATTTCTATGACAATCAGGCCAACAAAATTCAGATTAGGTAAATTTAATTTTTAGTTAAAACTTAACCTAATATCAAAAAGTAATATCCCTAATCAAATCAAGGACACTTGATATACTTTTATTGTGATATCTATTTATTTGCATATCCAAATTGGGAAAGCTGAATGAGCAAGTAAATGAATTAGTGGATCACACATATATTATTTGTTAGATAAGATTATGATTCACTCTGCCTTTGTTATAAGTGTAAGAACATGGATTTTTTTTTTCTTTCTTTTTTTTTTTTTTTGCGGTACGCGGGCCTCTCACCACCGTGTCCTCTTCTGCTGCGGAGCACAGGCTCTGGACGCGCAGGCTCAGCGGCCACAGCTCACAGGCCCAGCCACTCCGCGGCATGCGGGATCCTCCCAGACCGGGGAACGAACCCGTGTCCCCTGCATCGGCAGGTGGACTCTCAACCACTGCACCACCAGGGAAGCCTGAACATGGATATTTTTATTCTAAGTCTTTACTGTAAAAAATATACGTATCAAGTGCAATCCAACATTTAAAATCTTAGGGGGCAAGTCCCTGAAACTGCAGGGTTTATTACCCACTATCTGGCATCATGGCATCTAGAATACAAAGGCACCTCTGCTTAATTCCAGTCAATAAGCATGATGTTATTGCTATATTACATTAATGTGATATTACGATGTTTCTCAGGAAACTTAGGTGGTCTAGATCTTTTGTGACTATGTTAAGACAGAGGGTAAGCGACCCCTAGTTCAAAACCATGAATAAATACTGTTGTCTTTTCAGCACAATGGAAACTGATTCTGACTCTCTCTCCTAACTAGAAAGCTATACATTTGTCATATCAATGGCCACTTATCATATACCTGAGGTCTTATTAATCTGTTTGAGCAACAATACTGTGTTCTGTAGGATAACTCTGATGTGGATTATCATTGGCTGAATAGTTGCCCTCCTGGATCCTTCTGGTTTCTGCAGAAGTCAGGCTTGTTCACTAAATGTAAATATGATAAGGACAATCATCCTTACATCATTCAGATCTTTAAAGGTGGTACTTATGCCCATCATCTTCATTTTCTTCCACTCTGAGATGCAATATTACTTTTATTTACTATGTTGGCAGGTGAGAGGAATAGATTCAGAGGCTTCCATTTGGCCTCCTCACTATGACAGA
This sequence comes from Lipotes vexillifer, assembly GCF_000442215.2. Taxonomy (NCBI): domain Eukaryota; kingdom Metazoa; phylum Chordata; class Mammalia; order Artiodactyla; family Lipotidae; genus Lipotes; species Lipotes vexillifer. Next base: position 105,615 of record NW_006780420.1, read on the forward strand.
TCTTATACAGCATGCCAAAGACCCAATGTGAGGATTATTCATTTGGGGCCTAAGGAAATTACAAGTGGGTGGGTCATTGAACCAGTGAAGTTTATCTGGAACTCCATTTATTACTTGGCCCCTGTGTGCTCCTACTCTAACAGGGTGTGGGATTGATGTTTCATGTCTCTAATGGTCAATATCAACTCAGACCCATTGTGCAACTGTCTTGAAATGTCCTGGTGTTTCCCTGTACAAACAATAAATTCAACAAAATAAACGGCTGTAGATTTCTCTGGGGCAGAGCTGGAATAATCCTTATGAGATATACTTGCTGAAGTGTTGTGGGGCCATTCCTCTTGGGAACTGGCTACCTTTTCAGTCAATGAATTCCATATCTGAATATTGGCTCAGGCTAAGGAATTGAAAAAGGGATTGTGACATTATTATGGCAATTGCTCTAAACTTTTTGCTCCTAAATTTATGCTTTCTACTACTTGCAGATGTTAAGCAGCATCTTCATTTGTTTCACATGTTTTGCCCTAGAAACAGACTACCATGTTCTATTAACCATCTCCAGAACTCTCTGCAGGTGCAGGCCATGGCAGCACCTGCAACCTTGTCATTGCTATGATAAATGTGTCACTGTGGCTTCTGGCAGTTAAGGGCTGCCATTTGGCCTCTATCATTTTGGGGAGCTGCCAGCCCCGTTGCTATTAACAAGCCAAGCTTTGTGACTACCTCCCCTACCAGCAATCCTATTTTAAAAAGAACCAATACCAGATTCAGTGAGGCTGTCCTCCCTTACATCAGTGCATTCTCAGACTGGATCAGGTTATGGGAACTGCCTGAACCATCCTTGAAAATTTTCTGCAAATAAAAACTTTTCTAAAATAAAATGCTTATTAAATATTAAAAATCTATGGACAGTTGTTGAGCAGAATCGAAGTATTTATATTTAAAATGTATCTATTTATATATCATCTGAAAATATTTTACATGAGATGGAATATTTCTAAAGGGCAACTATGTATTTGGGTTATTTTATCTTAATTAAGCATTTGTGATATCTTGTAAGTAGAAAGATAGGGAATTTCCAGCTTGGAGAACTTGTGCAAAATGAGAAACACAAGCTCAAAATTGCCTCCTGTTAAATTGATCTTGATATTTCCTTTCCCTTTTATTCTTTTAAAAATATACTCTATTAGAAAACAAAGTTTGTAAATTCACTATTGAAATTATTGAAATTTTAAAGACACGGAAGTCAGGAAGTTCTAAATTAAATTGTCTTATCACTAAATTAAATGTTGCTGAATTTCCAATTACTTCATTTTAAGGACATTAGGGCTGGTTATAGCCTTGAAATTGCTTGGAATAATCAATCTTTTACTGAATCACTTGTTAAGACACAAAAAAAATGAGCTTTCTTCAGTCCATATTATGTGCATAATTGGTGGCATGTTTACGGTTTCTGAAGATATGATGCTCTAAGGAGAATGTTCTATGTCGAGAATGTTGGTAGAGTGAGGAATTTAAGAATACTTAATAATATTTGGTGAAAACTTTGAAAAATCTGTACTGCCTAAGAATATGATTTGCATGCTTTTCTATACTTGGTGACCTTGTAAATTGGTGAGATGATATGAAAAATTACTATAGTTTCAGTTCAATGTCTTGTAAAATAATTCACTAAAACATTGATGAAGTTCTATTTTTAGCTTTTTAAGGAACCTCCATACTGTTCTCCATAGTGGTTGTATCAATTTACATTCCCATCAAGAGTGCAGGATGGTTGCCTTTTCACCACACCCTTTCCAGCATTTATTGTTTCTAGATTTTTTGATAATGTCCATTCTGACTGGCGCGAGGTGATACCGCATTGTAGTTTTGATTTGCATTTCTCTAATAATTAGTGATGTTGTGCATCTTTTCATGTGCCTCTTGGCCATCTGTATGTCTTCCTTGGTGAAATGTCTATTTAGGTCTTCTGCCCATTTTTTAACTGGATTGTTTGTTTTTTTGACATTGAGCTCCATGAGCTGTTTTTATATTTTGGAAATTAATACTTTGTTGCTTCCTTTGCAAATATTTTCTCCCATTCTGAGGGTTGTCTTTTTGTCTTGTTTATGGTTTCCTTTGCTGTGCAAAAGCTTTTAAGTTTCATTAAGTCCCACTTGTTTATTTTTGTTTTTATTTCCATTACTCTAGGAGGTAAGTCAAAAAAGATCTTGCTGTGGTTTATGTCAAAGAGTGTTTTTCCTATGTTTTCCTCTAAGAGTTTTATATACCCTGAGAAAACCATAATTCAAAACGAGACATGTACCACATTGTTCATTGCAGCACTACTTACAAGAGCCAGGACATGGAACCAACCTAAATGTCCATTGACAGATGAATGGATAAAAAAGATGTGGCACATATATACAATGGAATATTACCCAGCCATAAAAAGAAATGAAATTGAGTTATTTGTAGTGAGTTGGATGGACCTAGAGTCTGTCATACAGATTGAAGTAAGTCAGAAAGAGAAAAACAAATACCATATGCTAACGCATATATATGGAATCTAAAAAAAAAAAAAAATGGTACTGATGAACCTAGTTGCAAGGCAGGAATAAAGAGGCAGACACAGAGAATGGACTTGAGGACATGGGGTGAGAGGGCAAAGCTGGGGCGAAGTGAGAGTAGCATCGACATTATACACAGTACCGAATATAAAACTGTTGGCTGGTGGGAAGCAGCAGCGTAGCACAGGGAGATCCGCTCAGTGCTTTGCAATGACCTAGAGGGATGGGATAGGGAGGATGGGAGGGAGGCTCAAGAGGGAGGGGATACAGGGACATGTATATACATATGGCTGATTCGCTTTGTTGTGCAACAGAAACTAACACAGTATTGTGAGGTAACTGTACTCCAATAAAGATCTATTTCTAAAAATTGATGAAAACAAAAGGATTTACTTTGGTAATTCTATTCAGCTTAATGTTTGCTCTATATGCTTTTTTATTTTAAAAAGTATGTAAAAAGTTTAGATCATGTATGTTATGCATATATACTCAACTTTTTTTAACATATATATTCTCATATTAATTATTTTATCAAAAAAACTTTCACTGAGTGCTCACTGTAGACTGTTCATTAAGTGTATTTTGGGGCATAAATAAACAACATATCTTGTTAATCTTGAGTGACTCTCAGTGTACTGGAGAAAAGAGAAATACAGACAAGCACCTCAGGTCACTAGTTTTCATGCTTAGCTAAAAACTACACCTTGAGAGATAAAATAAACTATTCTAAGAAATCCAGGAAAACTGTAGAGGAAGGGTAGAGTAAGTGTAATAGATGGAGAATACAGTAGGACAATAGGCAAAAATAACATTTGATGCACCTGATTTTCCTGACCCAGAAGTCTGGACTTCCTATCTATAGGAAATGGAAGACTGTTGAAAAATGTGTACAGTGCAACAACATAAATTTTAAGAAGTTAACTCTAGTAGTTGTGTAGATAATAAATTAGTATATCAAACATTAAAGGCAAAAAAGATAATGGTGCTTATTGCAATAAGCCAGGTGAACAATACAGCAATCTTAAATGTAGACAATAATTTTATAAAAGGAAAAAGAAAGAGCAGAGGGAAAAGAATATCTTGAAGGATATTTGGGCAGTAAACTGGAGAAGATATCATTGTGGAAAGAGAACATGACTGACTAAAATGACCACTTTGGACACGGAGCACCCCACACTAGTCAGACATAGCTGTTATGTCAACTGTGTTCAATCTTTTCTCATAGTTTATTGGCGTGTGTGTGTTTCTTAAAGTCATTTTGGTAGCAATATGTATGGTGGTTCTCAACATTGATTATATAATTTGTTTAAATTCAGCAAATCAAATTTTAGTTTGACTTTGTTTTACTTACAAATGGTATATAGATTTTTTAATATTTTAATTAATTTAGCTAGCAAAAATGAAAATTCCATTTATCAAGGTAGACCAGACTATAACATTTGTCATAATGTGCTGAACAAAATTTACATATCTTTTAATTTTTAAAATTAAGTATATCATATATTTTCCTAATGAATAACAAGTAGAAAAAATTCAGCTGATGTCTTAATAGAGGAAATTGTCAACAATAACTTCCTTGTTATGTAAAAAAGCAAAAGTACCTATCATGTAAAACGTAACCAAGTTTTGCTAATTCAGTAATGGAACAAACACACAATTTATACAGGCAAGTTGAGAAGAAAATCACATGTTTACTTCTATAGGATATGTGGAAAAATGCAAGAGTTTTAGACAATCATCATCACATGCAGTTGTATGCATAATTTTGAAGAGGCTTTTCATGGGTTCCTGAATTACCACATTGATACGCTGAAAAGTACCATTTTGATTTGTGTGTATTTATTAGGTGAACCAATGGTTTGGATTGTGCTTTTGGATAAATGTACGCATATTGTAATCCAGTATGGAAGTGTAATGTAGTAAAACATTTCTAGGTAAAGTTTCAGGAGACATGAATTTGAATCCTGGTTTTTAATTAATATCTGTGTGACCCAGGTAAGTCACTTAATTTTTGTGAGACAGTTATTTTAGAAAGTTGAAAATCCCTTAAGGAATTTGATAATGGAGACTAGGAAAGACAGTCTGTATTATTACTGGACAGAACTGAATACATATATTATATAAAATAACAGTACAGTTATTTGTCCTTCATGTAAGAAACAATTTCTCAGTGATTACTATGGACAGAGCAATACTGAAGTTATTGGTGACTCAGCAAAGAAATAAGACAAAGTTCATGTTTATATGGTCCACATATTCTAATGGGGAGCTTAACTGAACTTTGTTTTAAAATATCTTTTAAAATTTCTCCACACATTTCATTATCTGCAGTTCATTAAGCGTGTGCAAAATTACCCTAGATAATAAATATTCTTGGATTTTGTAGTTCTTAGTTCTAGCATATTTTTACTGTTGACTAGTACTCAAAAGTTTTTCAGCCCTGGGGACAACTCCCAAACTGTTCAGTTTACAGGTTCCCAGTAGTACTTCGTGGAACTATATGATGTTTCTTCCTAGGCATTATACCTTAGAATTCAGTAAAATTCTCAAGGGGAACCTATAGATTTCTGGCCTTGTTGTCTGTATACCTCTTTCTTCTTTAGTACTCCTTCCTGAAAATACAGCTAACTTAGCCTTTCCAAACTCCAAACTCTATATTTCTTCAATTCAATGAAATTGCCTTGTTCTGTTTGGTTTCTCTCTCCTGTGTTGAAATCTGGAAAACGTCTCTAGGGAGAAGTTAGGTGACCCTTGGCCTTCTAGCTGTCCAATATTTGAAAATATATTTTCTCTCCAATTTTCTAGCTGTTTAGACAAGGAGGTCAAACCTAATATCCCAGGATGAATAACCTAACAGTTTATTCATCCTGGTCAGACACAGTTCTTTACCTCTTTTTCAAGATTATCTATTTGACTATTTTTATACAATTAAATTTTCCTTTGAACTGATCAGTATATTCATTTAGTTTGTCCATTTTTATATAGTTTGATTGAACATATTGAGTATAGTTATTTTAAAGTTTTTGTCTGCTAAATATAACCTCTGAGTTACTACTTGTGAGTCTGCTTCCATTGTTTATGTTTCCTCTTACTTACCAGCAATAGTTTCTTGCCTCTATGTTTAGACATATTAGGTTGTATGGTGAAGTTTGTACATTGAAGACCCCTGATCAACTGCCAAGGAGGCCTGGAGATAGTGAGAAATTAATAATCTCAAAGTAGTTAGGCATTGAGTTTTGTTGTGTTTTCTTGCTATTTTAGGGAGACTAATGAACTTCTGACTCACACCTTTTTCTAGTGTGTGATTTTTCCCACGTTTTAATTAAAAGTTTACAGGTGTATCTCTCTTCAGCCCTAAATGCTGTGAGAAATGTAATTTTGCCCTTCAAAATTCTCCAGACACCTCACCCCTCAGTTTGAAAATCTGACAAATTTGTTGAGTGAAAAATCAACTATGTGCTTGAAGCAGGTCTCCTCCTTGGGCTGGTGTTTTCTTATCTGAACCTCAGGAGACTACAGGAGATTTCATTCTGCCTTTTCTCTACATTTGGCCTAGGTTTCCAGCTTCCCTTGCAGACCCTTATTCAGCAAATGGCTTGGGAGGAAATCAGTTAGTCTTAAATTGCCATATTTCTATAATTTATGTTTGAGTCCCTTGAAACCACTAGAAGATTTGCTAGGTTCTCTTAACCCCATAAGTATTAAACAGTTCATTTGGGGAAAAACCTTACAAATATCCTGTTCTCAGTTCTCCAAGCAATCAGGAAAGCAGAAGCCCAAGATCTCCTCAAAAGATTGCAGGGGGGCTGCTTACCTCCAAGGGTTTCTGTGACTTTGTATTGGGGTCCTAGGGATGCTTCAATTTGATACTGGCTTCATAATGTTATTATAGATACACAAACATTATTATACATGCATATGTATATACATATATCACATATATGTATGTACACTTATATATAAATAGTATACACATATATACGTTACACACATATATATACACATATATATGTAGTATATATAAAATATGAATATATATTTTATATTTATACAAAATCCAGTGTTTTGTTTGTACTTATTTTACTTGGGATAGTTTTCAAGTTATCTAATTACCCCTATTACTAGAAAGAGCAATTCATTTTTATTTAATTTTCATTATTTATCTGGTATATACCATTATTATAAACTATAATAATGAATAAATTGTAGACATTTGTAGTTGTTATACATTTGACACATGTCTCATTTCAGGGCTTATACTCTTAACCACCATACTACACTGGCTTGAATGAATAAACTCCATACATTTAGCCATTTTTATTGCAGTGCTTTTAAATGATGTACTTATTTCTAAAGTATAAGATACTATCTACTATGCCACAGATTCGAATAACGTTCAAAGAAAACTTCCTTAGACATTTTACGCCAAAAGAGTACAGCATGGGACCTTAGCTCCAGCCCAGCTTTTAACACTTTTCAAGAGTCATGTTTTATTATTAATGTAATTCTTTGTGCACTTACTATCTTTAATAAAATTTGAATTTAAATGTATATTAGGAGTCACCCTAGAGTTGAAACATTAAAAAATAAAATATTTATTTTATTATCAAAATTCAGGTATTATTTAATTATTTTATCTGTTAAAGCATCATTTCCCAAGAGGTAAAATTGTGACTCTGATAAAAATATAAAATAGGAACATAACAAGAATAGTATTACATACACTAAATCAGCAGTCCCCAACCTTTCTGGCACCACGGACCAGTTCTGTGGCAGACAACTTTTCCACAGACCAGGGGTTGGGGGGATGATTTCGGGATGATTCAAGCACATTAAATTTGTTGTGCATTTTATTTCTATTATTACTACATTGTAACATATAATGAAATAATTATACAACTCACCATAATGCAGAATCAGTGGGAGCCCTGAGCTTGTTTTCACTTGCCACTCACTGATAGGGTTTTGACAGGAGTCTGCAAGCAACTGATTTATTATGGTCTCTGTGCAGTCAGACCTCTCTGCTAATGATCATCTGTATTTGCAGCCGCTCCCCAGTGCTAGCATCACCACCTCAGCTCCACCTCAGATCTTCAGGCATTAGATTCTCATAAGGAGCATGCAACCTAGATCCCTCGCACGTGCAGTGCACAGTAGGGTTCGAGATCCTATGAGAATCTAATGCCGCCACTGATCTGACAGGAGGCAGAGCTCAGGCGGTAATGCAAGTGATGGAGAGCAGCTGTAAATACAGATAAAGCTTTGTTCACTCACTTGCTGCTCACCTCATGCTGTGCGGCCCAGTTCCTAACAGGCCACAGACCGGTATGGGGTGGTGGTGGTGGGGGCGTTGGGGACCCCTGAACTAAATGATGAGGGTCCCAGGAACATGTTAAAATCATTCCAAGGAACACTTAAGAATTAGCTGTTTATAGCCAATGTCAAAATAAGATTTGGGGGTTAGTTATAAATATGGCTGTGACCAACAGGACAAGAAGCCATGATCTTTGGAGGTTATCTGTCCCATTGGATAGAAATCCTTTTTTTCTATTCCAGACAAAAATCTTCATCTTTTTTGCTGCTACTACACATACAAATTCCCCTCAATAGTAAGACAAGCCCAGCATGCACTGAGAAAAGATCCTAGTAACATCTCTTGCCTATATTTATACGTGTTTTTTAGTTTATAAATTATATATTTTGTTGTATTTTATATATGTTTTCACTTACGTATAGCAAAATGTATGTTAAATGTATTTCTTGAGGACATTTTATAGCTTTATTTATGTATAATTAACATATACCACTAACACTGCACGTATGTGAAGTGTACAAGATGAAAATTGCAATATGTATAAACTCATTAAATAATCATTTGAACAAGATAATGAACACATCCATCACTTCAAAAGCTTCCTAGTTCCCCTTTGTAATCCTCTCTCATTCACCTGCATATGTATATCTAGTTGTTTCAGCATCATTTGTTCAAAATATTATCCTTATGCCATGGATTGCCTTTGAATCTTTGTTGAAAATCAGTGTCTGTGTATATATTTCTGATCTATTCTGCTCCTTTAGTCTGTTTTCTATCTTTACACTGTACTACACTATGATTGCTACAACTTTATAGTAAGTCTTAAAACCAGGTGGTTTGAGTTCACTAAATTTGATCTCTTTGAACGTGATTTGGCATTCTAGATTCTAGGTCCTTTGCATTTCTATGCGAATTTTAGGATCAGCTTGTTAATATCTTTTAAAAAACAATTAGGATTTTGATTGATATTGCTATAGATTGATTTTGGAATATTAGGTATCTTGAGTCTCATGACCTGTGAACTCCGTATATTTAAGTCATTTTAGTTTCTCTCAGCAATATTTTGTAGTTTTTAGTGTACAGATGTTTCCCATCTTTTTCAGATTTATCCCTTATACTACACATTTTGATATAATTGTAAATGTTATTTATTGTTGTTTTAATTATTTATCTTCTTGTTCATTGCCAAGTAGTTTTAAATGACAATTTAATTGGATGATAAAACTGAGCCTCAAAAATAACTCTCTATTTTTTTCTTCTAAGTTTAGTAGGCTGACTCTGCTATTATATGCTAAGTTATAATTGCCCTCAATAACACTCAGTTTGCTCTCAAGGATAATATATCTAAGTAAAAGTCATGTTTCAGTTTATTTGACATTATAAAATTTTCAAATTGCATATACTTTTAGCAAACTAGAATAATAAAGGAATAGAAATACCAGCTCATAGACAGATATATAACTACATATGAAAATTATCTATATACTGTTTTAAACATTTTTTAATTCTATGTTGCTATTCTTTCTTTCCTCCTCTTGAAATTCTCTTACACTGATTATTGACTTTTGTTTCAATTCCTCTTCTTTTTTTCTATAACCTACTTCCTAATATTTTACTAATGTGTTCTTTTTATTTTAATACACTTTTAAAATGTTGTGTAATTCACCTTGTGTTAAAACTACAAACATATCAAAAAGAAATTAAAGTGGAGACTTGTACAGATGTTTGTGCACTCATGTTCACAGTCAAAGGGTTGAAGCAACTCAAGTGTCTATTGACAGATAAAGAAAATGTGCCATGTGTTATAAGCATACAATGGAATATTACGCTCCCTTAAAAACAAAAAATGTTGACATATGCTACAATGTGGATGGAATTTGATGACATTATGCTAAGTGAAATAAGCCAGTCACAAAAGGACAAATATTGTATCATTTCACTTACGTGAGTCACTTAGTGTAATCAAATTCAAAGAGAACGAAAGTAGAATGGTGGTTCCCAGGAGCTGTGGGAAGAGGAAAATTAGGAGTTAGCGTTTAACGGAGACAGAGTTTTAATTGGAGAATAAAAAAGGTTTTGGAGCTGGATGGTGGTGATGGTTGCACAACAATGTGAATATACTTAATGCTACAGAACTGTACACTTAAAAATGGTTAAAGAAGTGCATTTTATATTATATATATTTAACCAGATTAAAAATGCAAAGCCAGCGTAGAAATAGAATATATTTTATAGAGTTTAGTGATGCTATCTTACATCCTTGTATATACTTACAATTTCAAGAGCCCTAATTTCAGATAAGGTCATCCAAGACTTCCCAATGTAGAGTAAAAGAAAGCTAAAAACAATCCCCATCATCAATCAGATTTGTTAGGAAAAAATTATAAAATTAGCTAATTTTGTTTATCATTATTCCTGTATTCTTATTTCTACTAATAAAAGTATGCAAGGGCTTCCCTGGTGGCGCAGTGGTTGGGAGTCTGCCTGCCGATGCAGGGGACGCAGGTTCGTGCCCCTGTCCGGGAAGATTGCACGTGCCGCGCGGAGCGGCTGGGCCTGTGAGCCATGGCCGCTGAGCCTGCGCGTCCGGAGCCTGTTGCTCCACAACAGGAGAGGCCACGGCAGTGAGAGACCCGCATACCGAAAAAAAAAAAAAAAAAAGTATGCAAAAGCACCATTTAGCAAATCAACATTTCATTGTTATATAGCCCATATATGTAAAACGTTAAAGAAAATAAAACAAAAAAGAATAGGATTTAATTCAAATAATGCTGCCTAGACTTCCTTATCTTATAGAAGTTTTTTTTTCTAATAGTAATTCAGTACTTCAAATAAATCATCTAACCTCTGTTTATATTTGTATTTAATGAGATACTATAGAAACTTGATTTAATGACATACTATCACAAGATCAAGAAGCTTCTTCTGGGGGCTATTTCTTTTTAAGTTTTTTCTAAAATACCCAAGAGGCAACTGGTACTCCATAAATCATATAATTTACTTTTAGAAGATTAAAAAACACATGTTGGGCATGAAATGTTAGCTACAGTATTAACTAAATAAATTACACATGGAATAAAGGTTTGCTCTTAAAAAAATATTTACAAGAAGATCTTGATATTTGTTTTCCTCAAGCGAAACATTCGAATAAAGAATTCCCTTTTGAGGGAAAATAGAGAAACACTGAAGGGCCTTAAGCATCTTTTGCAAAGTTATAACCTTCACAGCTTCTCTTCAAATGGATCTGTGTGTGGTCAGCCTCCCAGGGTTCCCATGGATTTAGGTGGCTGAGATTCCTGACTGCAAATCAGAGGTTCTCAGTGGAACCCTTCCCCCTTCTAGTGCCTGGATACAAGCATAAGCTGCAGTTAGCTATCTTAACCCCAAATTGGAATAACAAAAGATATCATCCTAAGTGATGCAGTTCCTCTGGGTATCTGGTTTAATTAATTCTCAGACTGATGCATTTGCTGAGCTCCAAAAATATTCCATACTTATAGAATTCTAAAGAACCTAGAAATATAAAAAAGAAAGAGAGGCCAAGAGAGGAAAAGTGAGAGAGAGAGGAGAAAATGCATGACGACTTTTGTTATTGTAACTAAACATCAGAATTATTTTTTGTTAATCTAATTAAAATTAGAGATATTATTTAACATTTGTATCTTCAACACAAATTTAGAATCATGAAAAAGAAATTTAATTTGCTGAAATGTTTGAGTTGACGTGAATTCCCAATATGTCATTTTAAATAAAGCATTAGAAGGTGAAGCATATGATATAGAAAATTTTATCCCACGTTGAGCACAATTTCAGAGTTGTATTGAAGTTGAGCCCAGCATCTGAGAGGCCTTCTAACAATTATGACGGCTTGTTAAGTACATTTGGCAAGAATCGATTTTCCTAGCATCATATGTCCAGCATGGTGAGAATTTCAGAATTCCAACATTTCCTGTACGACTTGGGCAAATAATTTATATCTCTAAGACTCAATATTCTTATCTGTAAAATAGGAATAATAATAGTACCTAGTTTTTCACTTCCTACAGTGTGATGTATATCAAACAAATTATAGCGTTTGGCATATAGTAATTTCTCAGTGAATATTTACCATTGTTTTTAGCACAAGCAGGAGAACTGGGTTATAATGATGATGATGCTGTTACTCTCCTCATGCTAGATTGTGGGTGAAAACAAGTTATGTAAAACATTTAAGTTCCTCTAGAAGAAGGTGTTTCTAAGTGAGGGTACTATTTTCAGATTAAAATATTTTATACTCAGGTCAAAAAATATTGTGCATGAGTGTTTTAATATCAGAATTCATAAATGAGCTTGAGCAAAAAGGATGGGGAAATGATATAAGACCTTGCTGCTACATAAGAGAGATTTGTTGGAAATCTTTCAGCTTTACTGGTATTTGAAAGGGTTAGAAATTCTAAGAAAGAACCTAAAGGCAGGATTGACCCTGATGAGTATGTGAGGAAAATGGAGTCCACCATTGTTCAAAACAGACCAATCAGTCAAAGTAATATTTAAGGAAATGTTTTTAAGAAAGATAACATGAAATTACGAAGATGGAGGATGTAATTATTATAATAATCTAGGCACAAGATGATAAGCCTTAAGAATGGTGTTTTGTTGAATGGGGACAATAGTTTGAAGAGCCATTTCTTATTAAGTCTAGACAGGATTTTACATTTTGAATCAGTGGCATATGGTGGTAAGAGGTTAATATCCTAAATACACTGGCATGTGTATTCTCAATCAAAACACTTTATTCACATAACTCATAACTATCTGCACTTGATTTAGTACTGAAATGCCAAACTGGAACTTAAGAAAAATAACTTAATGTCAGAATTGCAAGAGGCTTAAATTGAAAACAATAATCCAATTCAACTCATCATTACTGAAATAAGAAAAATCAAGACACAAAATATACAATTACATGAACATTTGCTTCTCTCCTAGGAACTGAAAATTGTAAGTTGCTGAGGGAGGGACAGAAAAGTATCTGGTACCATGAACCCAGGCAAAAGCCCACTGTTCAGAGGAGCAGGTAGGAGCAGACACATCAGCCTTCAGAGAAACTCAAGAAAACATGTCACTCTCTCTTCCTCTGGCCTTGGTCCAGGCAAAGGAATGCTGCTTCTGGGAGGTGTGGAAGCAAAATACTTCTGTACCATCAGAGGGCTGGAATATTTGGGGGCCAAGGATCCTGAGCTAATGAATGCAGAGAGGACTACTTCTGTGGAGGGTGGAAAAACCTTAGCCAGTGGTCTCAGGCAAAGATACAGGGCTCCTAATGAAAGAAAAGTAAAATCTTTTGCCCCTATGTGTGGGGTAGGGCACTTGCAATGCTACAAAGCAGAGGCTTGTTACCACTGAGGATAGAGGAGGGGCAAGAAATTATTTCTTACAAAGTCTTAATATAGATAAAAGGCATAGGTTAGCTCCCACAGGCATGAGAGTTAGGAAGTGCTGGGAATGCACTCCCGTCTGAATTTGACACTGAATGCCACGAGTTATCCTTCTTCCTCCAACATGAATCTCGTGCCTGGTTATAAGCCATGGTGTTCTATGGCTAGAAGAGTAGCAAGAACGTGAAGAGATCCTCTCTGTGACACAGGTGTACAGAGATTGCTAAAAGCTAAGGGTGCAAAAAGAGTAATGACATATACCCTCCAGAGCTTCAGGCCCCACAATGGGTACAAGAAAACAGAAGCCTATTGCTGGGCGAATTTTAATGACGGCTCACTGAATATTACAATGACCACAGCAAAGACAAACCCATGTCAAGGATTAAATATAGTCACTCAACCCTTGCCCTCACCCATACTGGCAGCATGACAACAATAACAACAACAATGAAACAAAAATAATAATGATGAAAATGAAAACACTGGGCATAAATGATAATCTGTGACTTACTATTTTTTATACCTGATGCTTTGCATTCCTTTAGAAATTAGAAGACTCATTTAAAAGCAAGTCAAAACAAATATTGTCAACAGATAAATCAACAGAATTGGAGATAACCTAGCTGTTGGAACTCACATGCCAATACTTTAAAATAATAATTATTAAAATGTCACAGGAGCTAATGAAAATAACAGACAACATGCATGGGAAAACAGGGAATGCCCACAGAAATTGAAAAAATAAATAGGTCCAAAGCAAATGCTAGAAATTGATGAAAATATGATGGCAGAGATGAAGAATTACATCTGCAAATTCATTAAAAAACTAGTCAGAACAGAAGAAAAAAATCAGTAAATTTTATAATAGGTCAATCCAGTTTATTGAAACTGAAACTTAAAGGAAAAAAGCAAGACAAAGCAAACAAACAAAAACCCCCAGAAATTCTAAGAAGTGAGTCATAAAATAGAGTAAAATACATTTTGTTGAAATCCCGAAGGAGAAAACACAGAATGGGGCAGAAAAAAATTTGAAGAGATGACTGAGAATTTTCAACATTATTGAAAGTAAACAGATTATGTATCCAATAAATTCAGAGAGGCCCCATGAAGGATTAATACGGAAATTAAACACACCAAGAATAATGATAATTAAACTGCTAAAAACCAAAGATTAAAAAACATCTTGAATTTAGCCACAGCCAAAAGGGGACGTCATCTAGAAGTAAACAAAATCAAAATAACCTGTTTATCAGCAAATACACAAGTCAGAGCCAATGATGTAAAATCTTAAAAGAACTGAAAGAAAAAAGTCAACCCAGAATTCTATACCCATTGAGTATATAGCTCAAAAATAACAATGAAATGAAGACATTTCAGACATTAAATGCTGCAAGAGTTCATTGCCAACAGGTTTGCACTAAAATAAATGTTAAAGGAATTCTTAAGGCAAATGGAATATGGAAACAAATGGAAATTGAATCTGAATAAAGAAATCAAGAGCACAAGAAAGGATAAAAAGCCCAATTCCTTTTCATTATTCTAAAGATAATTTATTGCCTAAGTACAAATAGTAACTCTATATTGTAGAGTTTGAGAGAATATGCATGATAAAAATAGTAAAGCATATGAAAGAGAAGAAATAGAAATTATACTTGAAAGACTTTTATAGTATATAGGAGTTGGAATAATATGAATTTTAGGTCACTGCAATAAGTTAAAATATATATTGAAATCTCTAGAGAAACAACAAAAAATTTTTTAAAGTGGTATACATAGTATTATTTCTAGAGAATTTCTAGTGTTTATTTTTTAAAGTAGTTTGCTTTTATATATGCAGTAAGATGATTTCTTAAATATCGATGTTTTGAGAATTCATGATGATGACAAATTAATTTCTTTTAATCTAAATAATGTTTTAATAATAAATATAAAAATAATTATTTAAAAACCCTATCCCATCAGCAGGGACAATATGTTAGAAGTAATCATTTTAGTATGGATTGTATTAAAGTTTTCTGTTATTTCCTTAGGTCATTTCAGTTAATTTCAGTCTTGCACATAATGTAGATCTGGGGCCACATAATAGTCATATAAAGGAGTGGCCAATATGGGCATTCTGAGGAGAGCTCTCAAACTAAAGAGTTCCTGAGAATGTGTGCCTTTAGTTAAATCCTGCTACAGTCTTCAAAAAGTGACACATTATTTTTTTCTCTGAAGATGAATTCCATAGGATTTGTAAAAAGACCTTGTAATTTGATCTCTTTTTCCTTTGTAACATTCATGAATATTTGAAACAAAGGCAGATGTTTCAGTAGGTTCAAAATCTAAAACATTTTTCTGAGTGTCTGCATGTGTGTTGTCCTGCTCAATTTTTTTTGCCAGTATATTTTATTTTTAGTTCACACACACCAAATTTCTTTACTTTTTAGCTTCCTGGTCAATAACTTCCCTAGAATTTTTATCACAATGAATCTCTCAGCATCATGATCAGTTACTTCAATCCTTAAGGATTTTTCCTGAATTATTCATCCTTCAAAAGCACAGCATGATCTAGATGTTGTATTAAGTCTAGGTTCTCCAGGGTAATAGAACCTATATATATATACATATACACACACACATATATATACACACACTACACACACACACACACACACACACACATATATATATATAAATTAATTATAGAAATTGGTTCACATAATTATGGAGGCCAGGAAGTTCCATGATCTCCTGTCTGTAAGCTAGAAGACCAGGTAAGCTGGTGGTATAACTCAGTCTGAGTTGAAGGCTTGAGAATCTGGGGAGCTGATGGTGAAAGTCCCAGTCTGAGTCCAGAAGACTTAAGAATGAGGAGTGCAGATGTCTGAGGTCAAGAGGAAAACTCAAGTAGAGAACAGCTTCTCATTTCTTCTGCCTTTTTGTTCTATTCAGACCCTCAAGGGATTTGATAATGCCCACCTTCATTAATGTGGGTAAAGACTCAGTCTATTGGTCAAATGCTCAACTCTTCCAGAAAAACCCACACAGACATACCCAGAAAGAATGTTTACCAATTACTTGAGCATTTCTTAGCCCAGTCAAGTTGACATATAAAACTGATCATCATAGATGTGTATGTGAATGTAAAATTATGTAAAGTTCTGGCTAGAATATTAGTTCACTCTGTAAATTACTTTTCTATTATAGGGGTCACTTTTAAAGATTATTGGAATTAATTAATTGTTTTAATAGTGGGAAATTATTAGCCCTAAAAAAGGCATAACTTTGTTCACACCTAACAAATTTTAAAAACAAGACTTGAAAAGATCAAACTTTTCTAAGTAACTTAAGTGCCTTATAGAACAGAGCTCAAGAATATTTATGGGTGAAAAAATATCTAACACTCAACAAAGTGAAATTCACCATGTCTGAAATCCAGTAAGACATTTACCAGATTTATAATGAACAAGAAGAATATGGCCCATAATGAGAAATAATCTATCCATCAAAACCAACTCTGTAGTAGCACAGGTTTTAGAAATATCAAACTAGGTCTGTTATGTCATTAGAACAGATATTACAACTGTATTCCAGTTTTCAAACTGCTAGAATGAAGAAAGATAAAACGTATTAAGTAGAGAATATATATTATTAAATATATTAATTATTATTATATTAATATAGTAAATTATATATTTAAAAAGACATTAATCAAACTTCTACAGATGAAAAACACAATGTTTGGGATGACAAATAAAATGATGGGAAACAGCAGATTAGACATTGAAGAAGAAAATATTTGGGATCTCTAGTACCTAGCAAGAAAAACAATCAGAAATGAAACAATGACAGAAGGAAGACCCTCCCCTCAGGGAAATAGAAAACAGAAAAATCCAATTAAATGTAGTAAAACTTTAAGTTGCAAAATATACAAGTAACTGAATTCTTTGAGAAAATATAGATGAGAGAGAGAAGAAAAACTCTAACCATAAGACATATGAATGACGCTACACGAAAAGACATCAAAATCAAATTGCTCAAAACCAGTAATAGAGAGACAATCTTAAAGGCAGCCAGAGAAAAATGGCACAGAATGTACAGAAGAACAAAGATAAAGATGAGAGTAGGTTTCCTGCTAGAAACAACAGAAATGTAAAGAAAATGGAGCAACATCTATAAAATAAAGAAAAAAATACATGTCAATTTAGTATTCTATACACAATAAAAATTTATTTTTTGAATGAAGGCAAAATGAAGACTATTTCAGGTATAAAAAAATTGAAAAAATTCATTACCATTAAAAGAAATATTGAAAAAGTTCTCATGTAGTTGAAAATGACACCAGATGATTGTATGGATATGAGCAAGAAAACAAATAGCACAAGACATGGTAAATATATAATTGTTTTTATTATAATTTAAAGGTCTAAAATATAATTATTTCAAAAAAATAAAAACTATATATGTAGAAATAAAGTGTATGGCCACAACAACACAAAGGTTATGAGGAGAGAACAGGAAATATACTGTTATAATGTTTTTATATGTGGAATGGCTTACTATCACTTAAGGTTAAACTGAGGTAAGTTGTATTCTGTAAACCCTAAAGCAACCACAAATTTTTTTTTAAAGTTATTAGCTAATAAGTCAACAAAGGCGGTAAAATTGAATCATAAGAATGCTCAACAAAAAAGAAATCAGAAGTAAAGTAAAATGGGAACAGAGAACTTACAGGACAGATAGAAAGCAAATAGTAAACTGGTAGAATTAATCCTAATCGTATCAAACACCACGTTAAATGTAAATGATCTAAGTGTCCCAATTAAAAGGCAGAGATGATTGGATAAAAAAGCAAGAACTGACTATATACTGCCTACAAGAAAGCCGCTTCAAGTCGATAAACTAAATTAGGTCACATGTAAAAATATGGAAAATATGCCATGTTAACTGTAGTCACTAGAGAACTGAGTAGCTATATTAATATCAAGGTAAATTTCAGATCAAAGAACACTGCCAGGGATAAAAGTTATCTCATAATATTTAAGGGGTTAATCCAGCAAATAGACAAAGTGATCCTAAGCATTTACACATTCAACAACAAATCTTCAAAATGTATGTAGAAAAATGAATAGTCCTTTCACAAATGCTGCTGGAACAATAGAATATTGCAAAAAAAAAAAATTTCAATCCAGACATCACATTACATACACAAAAAGACTCAAAGTGGGCAATACACCTAAATATAAAATTTTAAAGTTTATAATGTCTGTGAGAAAACATAGGATACAATTTTGTGACCTTGGAGTTAGGCAAATATTTCTTAGATTTGATATCAAAAGCACAGTCCATAAAACACAACTGATAAATTGAAGTTCATCAAAGTTAGTAGCTTCTGCTCTTTGAAAGAAAATGTAAGAAAATAAAAAGTCAAGCCACAGACTGGAGAAATATTTGCAAATCATATATATGATAAAGTATTTATGTATCAAGGATGTATAAAGAACTCTCAAAATATAGTAAGAAAATGAACAATCTAATAAAATAGGTAAAGATATATGGATGGCAAGTACATACATGGCAAGATGTTTAATATCATTAGTCATTTAGAGAAATGCAAATTAAAACCACAATGAAGGGCTTCCCTGGTGGCACAGTGGTTGAGAGCCCACCTGCCAATGTAGGGGACATGGGTTCGTGCCCCAGTCTGGGAGGATCCCACGTGCCGCGGAGTGGCTGGGCCCATGGGCCATGGCCACTGGGCCTGCGCGTCCTGAGCCTGTGCTCTGCAGCGGGAGAGGCCACAGTGATGAGAGGCCTGCGTACCGCAAAAAAAAAAAAAAAAACACAATGAAATATCAGTATACCCACTCCAAAATCCAAATATCCAAATATATATATATATGTAAGAGAGAGAGAGAGAGAGAGAGAGAGAGAGAAAGACCAGATCAAATGTCAGTGAAGATGCAGAAGGATAGGGACTCTTATACACTGCTGGTGTGAATGTAAAATCTGCAAACACTTCAGAAAATGGTTTGTTAGTTTATTTTTTAGTTAAACACATCCCTACCATTTATTAATCCATTCCATTAGTGGAATGGAGGCATGTAATCATATGTCCATTCAAAGGTTTATACATAAATGTGCACAGCAGCTTTATTTATAATAAGCATGAACTGGAAACAATCTGTATGTCCATTGACAGATAAATGTGCTCTTGATAAGCACACTGTGGTATATGTATATAATGGAATAGTACTCAGCATTAAGAATAGAAATAATGATACATGTACAGACATAGCTTAATCTCAAAATAATTATGCTGAATGATCAAAACTGGTTAAAAAAAAAAGATATATATTTTATGATTCTATTTATATGGAAATGTAAACTCATATATGGGACTAAATGTGGATCAGTACTTGCCTGAGGATGGGGTGGGGATGGGCAGAAGAAAGGGAACAGAAAGGGAATGAGAAAACTAATAATATGTCAAAGACTTGTTCATGAATTTTTTATATCTGCTTTATGAATCAAATAATAATACACTGTACTGATAGTAATTATATAGAATATTGCCATTATTTGCATGTAACTATAACTAACCCTGATCTTACACTAACTGGGCATCTTAAGTCAATTATGACTTTGTGAATGAGGGAGGCATTGTGAAATTTAAAAATTGGACTAATAAGAAATAATGTAGACGGTTTTTGATAAAAGAAATAATGGCACTTATTTTTTCCTTATTACCTGAACTATTGTGAAATCTCTTCTATTCTTTACAATTACTTCTGTTTGGAAATCAAATTTTAAAAATGTTGTTTAAAACGAAATAAATGCACTAACAGAAACTATTTTGCAAAAGAAATAATGGTCATTGTTGCTACTTCCTCTATTGAGATATCATTTCTATACCTTTAAAATGAGCTATGATAGAGAACTGAACTGTTTTCAACTACATTTTTTTAAATAAAATATATTATTTCTTAAGTAGGTTTTAAAATAAGACCTACCTATTTTAAAGTCTATATGCCAAATTGAAATAAACTATTCTTTAAAAACGGTTATTTAATTAACCATATGGTTCCTAATTTCCTCTTAAAGAATTTAATATTATAAAGTTATAGTTAGTACAGTTAACTGCTGAGAAACATTATCAATCCTTTAGTGCATATATGTGGAATTTAGAAAAATGGTACAGGTGAACCTATTTGCAAAGCAGATATAGAGACACAGATGTAGACAACAAACGTATGGACACCAAGGTGGGAGGTGGGGTGGGATGGATTGGAGATTCGGATTGACGTTATGTACACTACTATGTATGAAGTAGATGGCTGATGAGTGACTGTTGTATAGCACAGGAAAAAAAAAACAGAAGGTACAGTCTGCTTTCAGGACATATATTGTTAACCTTAAAGATGCATTCCAATATACATTAGGTGCAGACAAATACTGTTTGATTCCATTTATATGAGTACCTAGAATAGTCAAATTCACAGAGTTTAAAATTACATTGGTAGATGCCAGGGGCCGGGGGGGTTGGGGGGTGGGAGGGAGGGGGAATGGGGATTTCGTGTTTAAAGGGGACAGAGTTTCAGTTTAGGAAGGTGAAAAATTTGGGAGATGGATGATGTCACCAACTCCCCATGAGTTGCACAACAATGTGAATGTACTTAGTGCCACTGAAGTGTACAGTTAAAAATGGTTAAAATAGTATATTTTATATTATGTGACTTTTACCACAGAAAAAACATTAAAAAAAAAAAAAAGACGACTTTACAAACCATATATACTGAAGTCCAATTTGTATCACTGGCTTTAAACCTCAGATAACTGATATTCCATGTTGTCAGCAAGCCTATTTCAAAAAACTATATCGTTATGCTTTGGATCTAGTCTCAGTTTTCCAAAAACCTGCATAGTTCAGAAAATGCCTCATATTCTCTTCCCGAGTCATCTCTTTCATGTCCCTCTCCACCCTTGTCACTATCTGCACTGAGCAAACTGCCTAGGAACTCCCATTACCTTTTAATTTTTTTTTAATTTATTTATTTTTTTTTTTGAGGTATGCGGGCCTCTCACTGTTGTGGCCTCTCCCATTGTGGAGCACAGGCTCCGGACGCACAGGCTCAGGTGGCCATGGCTCACAAGCCCAGCCGCTCCACGGCATGTGGGATCTTCCTGGACCGGGGCGCAAACCTGTGTCCCCTGCATCGGCAGGCGGACTCTCAACCACTGCACCACCAGGGAAGCCCTCCCATTACCTTTAAAATGTGAAAACAAAATTGACTGAGGGAGGCAAGCCAGGGAAAGTCTGCTTTGATTACCTACGATTGTGGTCAACAGCAGTCACCATGGAGCATAGCTTTCTGTATTCTGATAAAATTCTGAAAAAATGTTGCAAGAACTCCTTCTTCCTGGAAATAAAAAACTTTCTAATAACTTAAGAGATTGGTTCATTTTAAAAAATTGTTATTAAATATGTTAAAATAATATGGATGTAAGTGAAAAATAAATGTTATCAGATAATCAGAAAACAGAGCTGATATATATATAGTGACAATTCTCTCTCAATTTAGGAGATTGGAATTGACATATATACACTAATATGTAGAAAATAGATAACTAATAAGAACCTGCTATATAAAAAATAACTAAATTAAATTTAAAAAATAAAAGTAATATTTAATATAAAATCTGTAAGTGAATTGCAATTATGTATATTAAGCTTGAATTTTATATTCTTATTTATGTATAAGTAGAAGAGATGCTAATTTAGAAAAAGCACTTCCACTCTGGTTAATTCTGTAGATTAGGGAAAATGAGTGAAGTTATTGTTAGTGAGGAAGAAATTCTTTTCTACCCTTTTATTCTGCCTAGAATTAAACTGATATGAGACACATTAAGAGGAGAAAATCAAACCAAATTTTAATAACATGTATACATGGGAGAGACCCAGGAAAACTGAGTAACTTGCCCAAATGGTGGAAACCCTCACCTTAAAAACCATTGTCAGCTAAAGACAAAAGAAGATATTGGGAGTGGTGGTTTGGGACTTCAAAGGGGAGGAAGGCAATTGGCATGGAGATAGGAAAACAAATTTAGGTAAATAAATGTTTGCTGAACCATGCAGAGTCAATGGGACACAGAATGGACTCTGATCTCTAGGCCCCTTCCCCCACTACATCTAGCTCATATTCTTTGCGGATATCTCTGGCGACGGCTCCATTCCAGGAATAGGCCCTCATTCTGAAATTTTCTTATGCAATTAGATGGAAGGTGTAAGCTTCTTCCTAAATCTTTAGGACCTTGATTGCTTTCAGCTCAAAATAGCCCTCATGTCAAAGAGACATTTGGGGGTAAGCAGTTTCCCTCTCCTACAACCAGTCTATTTCTGCACCTCAGGTACATGAGAATGAAGGAATGTGTTTAATTATGCTTGGATGAAACTGAAATGTAGGAGTTCCATGAATGGCATACAATGGATTTGACAACTAAGAGTTGAGATTCATCATTAAAACGAGACTTGGGAGGAACTATCTGACTACATTACATCCTTTAATCCCTGAACATTTGGGCATTCACGAGTTCAATCCCAAAGAACCAACTAGGGGTATGCACTTATTCTTTACAGGAAGCTAAGGTTTTTCTGTCCACTGTTTCAGCTGACAAGTTCCTTTCTCCTTAATGAATGTAAGAGTTTTGTTCTTGATGTGACAATGCTCTCCAGGGGTTAGCAATTCAGAAATAAAACACTTTGACTTTAAAAACAGTTCTACAAGAGTCCTGGGAGTAGAGAAAGCACTAGAGGCAAAGTGAAGCCACTGAGGGAAAAAGCTTAGCTGCTCTTCGGGGAGAAGTCCCATCTACTCCAATATTGAGGAGAATGCCGACATCACTTTACATCATCAGTTCAGTACCCCTGAGAGAGTACTAGTAAAACTTTGGGAATAAGTATTACTATTTTTTGGCAGCTCTTCTAATATTTAGCATCCTCTGACTCTTAAAATGCATGTATGGCAATTACATTTCTTCAAGAAACTACTGACTTCTGTACTTACTACTCACCACTTATTTCAGAGAAAATACAATTGAAAGTAGGAAAATAGGTTCCTGTCACCTTGGGAGATGACGTCTGAGGGCAGGAAAATGGGAGGACACCCAAGTCTTTGAACATTCTGGATGGTGTAATGGACCATGACAGTCTTTCTCAAACATACAAACGAAGACCTTTGTTATTTTCACATTATCTGAAGGCTTTTTCCCTTAGAAATCCCAGGAGCCTCTCCACAGCAGCACTTCACTAATCATATAGAAAGCATGGGCATATAGGGAGAATAAATTCAGATATTAAATCTGAAGTAAATTCTCACTGAGGCACTTAGGAAAGACAAGCAGTTTGTGGAGAATTCCCAAAACACCACAACTGAGAGCAAATAGACTCTTACTCTGAATGCTTTGGAGACTAACAATGATCAGAATATTTTTTCTTCTACATCCTCCCAGCTGCAAAAAGGAAATACAATTCTCAATATAGATCCCTTAAGTTTATATGTATTAAATAGCACAAATGAAAAGGAAGGAAATATATTACTGTTGTGATGTATTGTGTGAAAACAATAAAAAAAAGAGTCAAGCCCTAGATAAAAAGAAAAAATGTGTTATGTTTATTGGGGTTGGGTTGTGCAAATTTAATGTTGACAAACATTTTAACAAAATTCCCTCTAATTTCTAGACTCTTGTTAATATGAGTTCAAAGACTCATTTAATAAATGAGTAATACTAGTGAAAATGAAAAAAAATGGATACCTTGAAAAAGAATTTGAATGAGATGGAATTTAATATTAAACCAACTATACATATGTATTCCCATTTTTTAAGGAAATGGATTTTAGCTACAGTATGAGAGATTTACTCTGAATTAAGAATATAACCCTCTATACAAGTATCAAATCATTGTATTGTAACCTAAAATATAATGCCATATGTCAATTACATCTCAGTCTAAAAAATTTAAATGTATCCTTAAAATAAGGGTTGTCTAAAATAGCTTACTAGGATTTTATGTAGAGAACTGTAGTAATAGGATTATGGCCTTTAAAACAACAATAAATTCTAAACTTATTAAGAAAGAATTAACACAGAATGTTATTTGATGTGGCAAAGAGTGTAATGCGATGGCAATATGAAGTAATAAACAATATACACATTTTTCTCTAGCTACATTCCTTTCATCTGGTGATATTTTTTTCCTTTTTGGGCCATTTTGCATGAAGGCTTCTTTGCCCCAAAAGTCAGTAACCAAAAAAGAATCAGAAAAATAAATAAGCATCAAATATTAGACTTAGTTTAAAAAATAATTTCTTAACTATAGAGTAAATATATTGAAGAGAAAAATTAAGTCCTTTGTCCTGATTTCCTTCCTTTCAGCTAAGGAATAGCATATTCTTCTGGGCTATTGGGGAAATAAAAATCAAAAGCAGAGAAACAACAGAATTCATGGTATCAGAATTTTAGAAGAGAGGAATGAATTTTCTCTCCCCCTGAGAATTAGCTTCTCTGGGAATAGTGATAGGACTCTCAAAGAAGTGGCGTCCACAGTAGACCTACACCTCAATCTCATGTGGATACATGGGAGATGGAGCCTTACTATAATTATTGTTTGAGCCAGTCCAGCTTTCATTCAGCAGAACAAGGAATGATACACTGATGGTGTCAGAGGCAAAGAGGGTTAAAGACAACACTATTATTTTTTCCTGCAGACCCAGATTAGCAAAGGAGTTAGAACTAACATCATATACTCCAAGGATGTAAATTCATAAGAGAGAATTAGAAAATATCATCATAAGAATGGATAAAGAAGATGATACACACACACACGTGGACACACACACAGAGTGGAATACTACTCAGCCATAAAAAAGAACGAAATTTTGGCATATGCAGCAGTATGGATGGACTTGGAGGGCATTATGCTAAGTGAAATATCAGACAGAGAAAGACAAATACTGTGTGATATCACTTATATGCGGAATCTAAAAAATACAACTAACTAGTGAATATAACAACAAAGGAGCAGACTCAGAGATATAGAAAACAAATTAGTGGTTACTAGTGAGAAGAGGAAAGAGGCAATATAGGGGTAGGGGAGTAAGAGATACAAACTATTAGGTAAAGTAAGCTACAAGGATATACTGTACAACATGGGAATATAGTAAATATCTTCTAATAACTATAAATGAAATATAACCTGTAAAATTGTAAATTGCTATATTATATACCTGTAACTTATAACTCAACCATACTTGAATAAATAGAAAAATATTATCATAGTGAAAGCAGATACAATGGAGTATGGTAGACTATAAATTAAAGGACCAATTAGGAACACAAATACCAGTGTGGAGGGATAGCCATACTTGAGCATGATCTTATCCAGCCATGTGCCCACAGTGCCACAATGTCACCCGAGCACCTGGAATTTAGAGACCTCCTTAAGTCAAAAACTGGGTAATAGGAATTCGAAATAGACTGAGTTTACTGACTAAGAAATTTTAAATTGACTAAGAAATCCTGATGTTATTGAATTTATCATTATATAATGAGTTAAAGTACTCTATCTTTGGACAAAATACAGGCTTGAAACTTTTAAAAAGATAAAAGCTCTATTTCTACACAATTGAATTTATGACACAAGAAATCCATCAACAAAGTATAATGATAACAACACAGTAAATAATATAACTACTATTTACAGAATGTGTCAACTTCTAAAGAATTCATTTATATGTTTTTTGAAATAAACCATAAGACAAGTATCATGATTACATCCATTTTATATAGATGAGAAAACATTCTCAGAGATGTAAAATATGTAATTATCCCAGACTACTAAGTAGACAGAGAAACAAGGTTTTGAGCTCAGGTAGTTTGACTTGAGACTGGATTCCTAAGCACCATGTTTTGTACTATTATAGAGGAAGTGATATATTATGAACTAAAAATTAAGATAAAATAACAAGTGTAATTGGTAACACAGATGTAAATTATGTGGTGTTACTCTATTACATATAAGCATTTATAATAAACCACAATATTTTGAAACCTTGTTCAAGTTGTTTATATTTTTAATATACCTGGAGCCTTAGAAATAGAAGACAAGGTATCTTCTCCTGAATACTCAGGGCCCTTGTTTGTTCTCAGTATTTTTTTTTTTCCTGTAGTTTCATGAGATCATGACCTTGAAATCACCCATGTGTGGATGAGTGACTAGGATGAGAAAGCCGTGGATGAATACAAGCTTGCTTGTTCATTTGTGTTTTCAGATCAAAAAAACTGTTGAATAATAATTTTATTTCCTGAGAAAAACTGTGAAAAGTGTTAGCTTTGGGTAGAAGATATAGCTTCCCATTTTAGGAATTTAGCATTTGAGGTATCATTGATATATGTAAGTAGAATCATCCAGTCACAAATTAATGCAAAATTTCAAGTTCAGGAGAGCAAGGCATAGAATTGAGAATAGATAAGGCAGTTCAGAGAAAAATACACAGAGTGTGTAAGGCTGAGGGGGTTAGGACAAAGTCCTCAGGAAGAGGAATACTGAAGGAGTGGGCACATGAGGATAAACTGTTAAAAGAGACTTAGAAGTGGAAAGCACAGAAGGGAAGCTAGGAGAGAATGAAGACCCTGAAGTCAAGAGATGAGAGAGTTTCAAGGACAGAGTATGCTGTTTTGTACACAAATCCTGAGAATTTTATTACAATAAGTATAGTGTGTTGCAATTACTGACATGTAGATCAATGGTGATTTTGTGAGACTAACTTCAGCTGATTTATGAGTGCAAAAGAGAGAATTGAATATATGGGCTATTGAGTAGGAGATGGAGAAATAGATACAGAAATTTAGACAAAATCTTTTATATTTTAAAAATACCAAATGGTTTTTGTGTATTTTTCCAATTCTGAAATTTTGAACACTGACCATCAGATCACAAATTCATTTCCCAATGCTCCATGTGATCTCTGTTCTTCCTACTATTTGAAAAGAGGGTGAGGATACCGTATTTATAAAATTGTGTCCCAGATTTCCTTCATGCTTAGTTAAGAAAATGACAAACATGGGATTTGACATAGAATTGATTATTTGGTGAGTCACAGAAGCAATCTTTTGCTAGAGGTGAAGGTGGTAGTAAATTAATATCATTGGAGACTTCCGGGAAGATGGCGGAAGAGTAAGACACGGAGATCACCTTCCTCCCCACAGATACACCAGAAATACATCTACACATGGAACAACTCCTACAGAACACCTACTGAACGCTGGCAGAAGACCTCAGACCTCCCAAGAGGCAAGAAACCCCCCCACGTATCTGGTTAGGGCAAAAGAAAAAAGAATAAACAGAGACAAAAGAATAGGGACGGGACCGGCACCAGCGGGAGGGAGCTGTGAAGGAGGAAAGGTTTCCACACACTAGGAAGCCCCTTCGCGGGCAGAGACTGCGGGTGGCAGAGGGGGAAAGCTTCAGAGCCGCGGAGAGCGCAGCCACAGGGGTGCGGAGGGCAAAGCGGGGAAATTCCCTCACAGAGGATCAGGGCCGACCAGCACTCACCAGCCCGAGAGGCTTGTCTGCTCACCCGCCAGGGCAGGGGGGGCTGGGAGTTGAGGCTTGGGCTTTGGTCGGAGCACCGGGAGAGTACTGGGGTCGGCGGCGTGAACACAGCCTGCAGGGGGTTAGTGCGCCACGGCTAGCCGGGAGAGAGTCCAGGGAAAAGTCTGGACCTGCCGAAGAGGCAAGAGACGTTTTTTACCTCTTTGTTTCCTGGTGCGCGAGGAGAGGGGATTAAGCGCGCTGCTTAAAGGAGCTTCAGAGACGGGTGCGAGCCACGGCTAAAAGCGGAGACCCCAGAGATTTGCATGAGACGCTAAGGCTGCTGCTGCCGCCACCAAGAAGCCTGTGTGCGAGCACAGGTCACTGTCCACACCCCACTTCCAGGAAGCCTGTGCAGCCCACCACTGCCAGGGTCCCGGGAAACAGGGTCAACTCCTCCGGGAGAACGCACAGCGCGCCTCAGGCTGATGCAATGTCATGCTGGCCTCTGCCGCCACAGGCTCACCCCCGTACTCCGTGCCCCTCCCTCCCCCTGGCCTGAGTGAGCCAGAGTCCCCGCATCAGGGGCTCCTTTAACCCCGTCCTGTCTGAGCGAAGAACAGACACCCTCCGGTGACCTACACGCAGAGGCGGAGCCAAATCCAAACCTGAGCCCCTGGGAGCTGTGAGAACAGAGAAGAGAAAGGGAAATCTCTCCCAGCAGCCTCAGAAGCAGCGGATTAAAGCTCCACAATCAACTTAATGTACCCTGCATCTGTGGAATACATGAATAGACAACGAATCATCCCAAATTAAGGAGGTGGACTTTGAGAGCAAGATTTATGATCTTTTCTCCTTTTCCTCTTTTTGTGAGTGTGTATGTGTATGCTTCTGTGTGAGATTTTGTCTGTATAGCTTTGCTTCCACCATTTGTCCTAGGGTTCTATCCATCCTTTTTTTTTTTTAATTTTTTTCTTCATATTTATTTTTTATTTTACTTTAACTTCTTTCTTTCCTTCCTTCCCTCCTTTAGACAACGAATCATCCCAAATTGAGGAGGTGGACTTTGAGAGCAAGATTTATGATTTTTTTCCCCTTTTCTTCTTTTTGTGCATGTGTATGTGTATGTTTCTGTGTGAGATTTTGTCTGTATAGCTTTGCTTCCACCATTTGTCCTAGGGTTCTATCCGACCGTATTATTTTTGTTTTTTTCATTTTTTTTCTTTTTTTCCTCTTAACAATTATTTTTTTATTTTAATAACTTTATTATATTTTATCTTACTTTATTTTATTTTACTTTATCTCCTTTCTTTTCTTCCTTCCTTCCCTCCTTCCTTCATCCCTCCCTCCCTCCTTTCTTTCTTTCTTTCTTTCTTTCTTTCTTTTTCTTTCTTTTCTTTCTTTCTTTCTTTCTTTCCTCTTTCTACTTCTACTAATTCTTTCTTTCTACTTTTTCTCCCTTTTATTCTGAGACATGTGGATTAAAGGCTCTTGGTGCAGCAGCCAGGAGTCAGTCCTGTGCCTCTGAGGAGGCAGAACCAACTTCAGGACACTGGTCCACAACAGACCTCCCAGCTCCACATAATATCAAACAGCGAAAATCTCCCAGAGATCTCCATCTCAACACCAGCACCCAGCTGCACTCAACGACCAGGAAGCTACAGTGCTGGACATCCTATGCCAAACAACTAGCAAGACAGGAACACAACACCACCCATTAGAAGAAAGGCTGCCTAAAATCATAGTAAGTCCACAGACACCCCAGAACACACCACCAGACGTGGACCTGCCCACTAGAGAGACAAGATCCAGCCTCATCCACCAGAACACAGGCACTAGTCCCCTCCACCAGGAGCCTACACAACCCACTGAACCAACCTTAGCCACTGTGGACAGACAGCAAAAACAACAGGAACTATGAACCTGCAGCCTGCAAAAAGGAGACCCCAAACACAGTAAGATAAGCAAAATGGGAAGAAAGAAAAACACATGGCAGATGAAGGAGCAAGATAAAAACCCACCAGACCTAACAAATGAAGAGTAAATAGGCAGTGGACCTGAAAAAGAATTCAGAGTAATGATAGTAGAGATGATCCAAAATCTTGGAAACAGAAAGAAGAAAATACAAGAAACATTTAACAAGGACCTACAAGAACTAAAGAGCAAACAAACAATGATGAACAACACAATAAATGAAATTAAAAATTCTCTAAAAGGGATCAATAGCAGAATAACTGAGGCAGAAGAACGGATAAGTGACCTGGAAGATGATATAGTGGAAATAACTACTGCAGAGCAGAATAAAGAAAAAAGAATGAAAAGAACTGAGGACAGTCTCAGAGACCTCTGGGACAACATTAAATGCACCAACATTCGAATTATAGGGGTTCCAGAAGAAGAAGAGAAAAAGAAAGGGACTGAGAAAATATTTGAAGAGCTTAGAGTTGAAAACTTCCCTAATATGGGAAAGGAAATAGTTAATCAAGTCCAGGAAGCACAGAGAGTCCCATACAGGATAAATTCAAGGAGAAATATGCCAAGACACATATTAATCAAACTGTCAAAAATTAAATACAAAGAAAGCATATTAAAAGCAGCAAGGGAAAAACAACAAATAACACACAAGGGAATCCCCATAAGGTTAACAGCTGATCTCTCAGCAGAAACTCTACAAGCCAGAAGGGACTCGCAAGGCATATTTAAGGTGATGAAGGAGAAGAACCTGCAACCAAGATTACTCT
The DNA here is from genome assembly GCF_000442215.2 of Lipotes vexillifer. NCBI lineage: Eukaryota > Metazoa > Chordata > Mammalia > Artiodactyla > Lipotidae > Lipotes > Lipotes vexillifer. Next base: position 136,205 of record NW_006780420.1, read on the forward strand.
ACCCAGCAAGGATCTCATTCAGATTTGATGGAGAAATTAAAACCTTTACAGACAAGCAAAAGCTGAGAGAGTTCAGCACCACCAAACCAGCTTTACAACAAATGCTAAAGGAACTGCTCTAGACAAAAACACAAGAGAAGGAAAAGTCCTATAATAACGAACCCAAAACAATTTAGAAAATGGGAATAGGAACATACATATCGATAATTACCTTAAATGTAAATGGACTAAATGCTCCCACCAAAAGACACAGATTGGCTGAATGGATACAAAAACAAGACCCATATATATGCTGTCTACAAGAGACCCACTTCAGACCTAGAGACACATACAGACTGAAAGTAAGGGGATGGAAAAAGATATTCCATGCAAATGGAAACCAAAAGAAAGCTGGAGTAGCAATTCTCATATCAGACAAAATAGACTTTAAAATAAGGACTATCAGAAGAGACAAAGAAGGACACTACATAATGATTAAGGGATCGATCCAAGAAGAAGAGATAACAATTGTAAATATTTATGCACCCAACATAGGAGCACCTCAATACATAAGGCAAATACTAACAACCAT
>NW_006780420.1:137056-156343 GCF_000442215.2 Lipotes vexillifer
AAAATCTGTAAAAAATACAAACACATGGAGGCTAAACAATACACTACTTAATAATGAAGTAATCACTGAAGGAATCAAAGAGGAAATTAAAAAATACATAGAAACAAATGACAATGGAGACACGACGACCCAAAATCTATGGGATGAAGGAAAAGCAGTTCTAAGAGACAAGTTTATAGCAATACAATCCTACCTTAAAAAACAGGAAATATCTCGAATAAACAACCTAACCTTGCACCTAAAGCAATTAGAGAAAGAAGAACAAAAAAAACCCCAGAGTTAGCAGAAGGAAAGAAATCATAAAAATCAGATCAGAAATAAATGAAAAAGAAATGAAGGAAACGATAGCAAAGATCAATAAAACTACAAGCTGGTTCTTTGAGAAGATAAACAAAATTGATAAACCATTAGCCAGACTCATCAACAAAAAGGGAAAAGACTCAATAGAATTAGAAATGAAAAAGTAGAAGTAACAACTGACTCTGCAGAAATACAAAAGATCATGAGAGATTACTACAAGCAACTCTATGCCAATAAGATGAACAACCTGGAAGAAATGGACTAATTCTTAGAAATGCACAACATGCCAAGACTGAATCAGGAAGAAATACAAAATATGAACAGACCAATCAGAAGCACTGAAATTGAAACTGTGATTAAAAATCTTCCAACAAACAAAAGCCCAGGACCAGATGGCTTCACAGGCGAATTCTATCGAACATTTAGAGAAGAGCTAACACCTATCCTTCTCAAACTCTTCCAAAATATAGCAGAGGGAGGAGCACTCCAAAACTCATTCTACGAGGCCACCATCACCCTGATACCAAAACCAGACAAGGATGTCACAAAGAAAGAATACAGGCCAATATACCTGATGAACATAGATGCAAAAATTCTCAACAAAATACTAGCAAACAGAATCCAACAGCACATTAAACGGATAATATGCCATGATCAAGTGGGGTTTATTCCAGGAATGCAAGGATGCTTCAATATACACATATCAATCAATGTGATACACCATATTAACAAACTGAAGGAGAAAAACCATATGATCATCTCAATAGATGCAGAGAAAGCTTTTGACAAAATTCAACACCCATTTATGATAAAAACCCTGCAGAAAGCAGGCATAGAGAGAACTTTCCTCAACATAATAAAGGCCATATATGACAAACCCACAACCAACATCGTCCTGAATGGTGAAAAACTGAAAGCATTTCCTCTAAGATCAGGAATAAGACAAGGTCGCCCACTCTCACCACTCTTATTCAACATAGTTTTGGAAGTTTTAGCTACAGCAATCAGAGAAGAAAAGGAAATAAAAGGAATCCTAATCTGAAAAGAAGAAATAAAGCTGTCACTGTTTGCAGATGACATGATACTATACATAGAGAATCCTAAAGATGCTACCAGAAAACTACTAGAGCTAATCAATGAATTTGGTAAAGTAGCAGGATACAAAATTAATGCACAGAAATCTCTGGCATTCCTATATACTAATGATGAAAAATCTGAAAGTGAAATCAAGAAAACACTCCCATTTACCATTGCAACAAAAAGAATAAAATATCTAGGAATAAACCTACCTAAGGAGACAAAAGACCTGTATGCAGAAAATTATAAGACACTGATGAAAGAAATTAAAGATGATACAAACAGATGGAGAGATATACCATGTTCTTGGATTGGAAGAATCAACATTGTGAAAATGACTCTACTACCCAAAGCAATCTATAGATTCAATGCAATCCCTATCAAACTACCACTGGCATTTTTCACAGAACTAGAACAAAAAATTTCACAATTTGTATGGAAACACAAAAGACCCCGAATAGCCAAAGCAATCTTGAGAACAAAAAATGGAGCTGGAGGAATCAGGCTGCCTGACTTCAGACTATACTACAAAGCTACAGTAATCAAGACAGTATGGTACTGGCACAAAAACAGAAAGATAGATCAATGGAACAGGATAGAAAGCCCAGAGATAAACTCACACACATATGGTCACCTTATCTTTGATAAAGGAGGCAGGAATGTACGGGGGAGAAAGGACAGCCTTTTCAATAAGTGGTGCTGGGAAAACTGGACAGCTACATGGAAAAGTGTGAGATTAGATCACTCCCTAACACCATACACAAAAATAAGCTCAAAATGGATTAAAGACCTTGGGGCTTCCCTGGTGGTGCAGTGGTTGAGAGTCTGCCTGCCGATGCAGGGGACGCGGGTTCGTGCCCGGTCCAGGAGGATCCCACATGCCGCGGAGCAGCTGGGCCCGTGAGCCATGGCCGCTGAGCCTGCGCGTCTGGAGCCTGTGCTCCACAATGGGAGAGGCCACAACATGAGAGGCCTGCGTACCGCAAAAAAACAAACAAACAAACAAACAAACAAAAATGGATTAAAGACCTAAACATAAGGCCAGAAACTATCAAACTCTTAGAGGAAAACATAGGCAGAACACTCTATGACATAAATCCCAGCAAGATCCTTTTTAACCCACCTCCTAGAGAAATGGAAAGAAAAACAAAAATAAACAAATGGGACCTAATGAAACCTCAAAGCTTTTGCACAGCAAAGGAAACCATAAACAAGACCAAAAGACAGCCCTCAGAATGGGAGAAAATATTTGCAAATGAATCAACTGACAAAGGATTAATCTCTAAAATTTACAGGCAGCTCATGCAGCTCAATAACAAAAAAATAAACAACCCAATCCAAAAATGGGCAGAAGACCTAAATAGACATTTCTCCAAAGAAGATATACAGACTGCCAACAAACACATGAAAGAATGCTCAACATCATTAATCATTAGAGAAATGCAAATCAAAACTACAATGAGATATCATCTCACACCAGTCAGAATGGCCATCATCAAAAAATCTAGAAACAATAAATGCTGGAGAGGGTGTGGAGAAAAGGGAACACTCTTGCACTGCTGGTGGGAATGTGAATTGGTTCAGCCACTATGGAGAACAGTATGGAGGTTCCTTAAAAAACTACAAATAGAACTACCATATGACCCAGCAATCCCACTACTAGGTATATACCCTGAGGAAACCAGAATTCAGAAAGAGTCATGTACCAAAATGTTCATTGCAGCTCTATTTACAATAGCCCGGAGATGGAAACAACCTAAGTGCCCATCATCGGATGAATGGATAAAGAAGATGTGGCACATATATACAATGGAATATTACTCAGCCATAAAAAGAAACGAAATTGAGCTATTTGTAATGAGGTGGATAGACCTAGAGTCTGTCATACAGAGTGAAGTAAGTCAGAGAGAGAAAGACAAATACCGTATGCTAACACATATATATGGAATTTAAGAAAAAAAAATGTCATGAAGAACCTAGGGGTAAGACAGGAATAAAGACACAGACCTACTAGAGAACAGACTTGAGGATATGGGGAGGGGGAAGGTTAACATGTGACAAAGCGCGAGAGAGGCATGGACATATATACACTACCAAACGTAAGGTAGATAGCTAGTGGGAAGCAGCCATATAGCACAGGGAGATCAGCTCGGTGCTTTGTGACCGCCTGGAGGGGTGGGATAGGGAGGATGGGAGGGAAGGAGACACAAAAGGGAAGAGATATGGGAACATATGTATATATATAACTGTTTCACTTTGTTATAAAGCAGAAACTAACACACCATTGTAAAGCAATTATACTCCAATAAAGATTTTTTTAAAAATTAAAAAGAAAACAGAAATAAAACTCTTTTTGCAATTGAAAAAATAAATAAAATAAAAAATAAATTAATATCATTAATAAAGAAAAATATTTATGACTTTTTAAAATTAAAGCTGCCATTTCTTAAAAAGTTTCCAAGTCTGCATAGCATACTATAGTTTGATTAGTATGCAGGAGTGATATTAAATAGATTTTTAACAATTATATTTCATCTTCTAAGCTTTATGCCCTTCAACCATAAGTATGTTGGATTGCCTTTGAAGGCTTCTAGAAGTTCTTAAAATTTGGTGGGGGGAATTAAAATAGAAATAAATTCTGGCATACAACAGTTCTTGGTATATGATGACATTTACCATAGGAAAAAATATATATAATGCAAAATAAAACTCAATAGATATCTCTGATCTTAATTTCCATTTTTCAATTTTCTTACTTTTATAATTCCTTGAGAAACCAGTCACATTCAATCTGCACATTATAGGGATCTTTCTTCCCACCTCCATCCTTCAAAAGGCACTGATGCTCATATTTATGAAATTTTTTAAAAATTACAGCTTCTTTAAGTGTTAATTTGCTTATAAATACTTAATTTTAACTCAAATTTCATCTCTTTCTCTAAGTAATATTACCACTAGAAATAGCAATGAATTCAGTTAAAAATAGGATGGTAACACATTTTATAAAGTAGTTCCCTGTTTTCTTTTTAATCTTTCTAGGTATTTGTTTCTGGCATTTTAGGATTTGGTGAACTTGAAACACTTTTTGTTTTCTCCCCGAAAGTGTTTGAGAACAGATGAGGAGGTTGAAAATTACATCAGCCCTGGAATGCTTGTTTCTTCCACAGAATATTTTTTGGGTGTTTGCAGACTTCAAAGCATACTACAGTTAGGCTTCACAGTTTCACCTTGTTGAACTCTAAGATTCATTTTCACAAGTTCTCATTTCTTTGTTCTAAACCAATTCATACTGTAAGAGTATCTTGGCCAATTTGAGAAGTATAGCGAACTTTCTTTTTTCTGTATGCTCTACATTCTCCCCCTCATACTATTTCTAGCACTTTGCTTTTTCTTGGGAAAAATGTCTTTCCCTTTTCCAATTGATTCTGTCTTTTCTATCAAGGGTCAGTCTCCCTCCCCCTAACCAACTCCACCCGGAATCTTGACTCCAGCCTTGCTGTTTATATTACTTCCTATGTCTGGTATAATGACTGGTCCTGGGGACGGTACCTGACTCAGGGAGGACCAAACACAGACTTCTGATTTTTCACTGGGATTTATCTATATTTCTTGAAAGAAAAATTCTTTTCTTCCCATTCCCCCAACTGTAAATGCTAGCTGGAATTGTATACAGTTGGTTCATTTGGTACAATGTCCCTTGAATTTGGGGGGAAAAAATTGCTCAGTTAGGAACAAATGAGAATAAAACAGTCCAGAGTAAAGAAGTCCAGAAATATCAGATAAAAGTGAAAGAGCCTCAGTGAAATCATTTGAGCTCCTTATTATTGAGTGATTGGTCGTCAAAATCAGTTTGGTACACAAAAACTGATTTTATTCCTTCAGCAGACTTGAGATGTATTTAACTTGCAAATAGAAGATTCTACACTAACTTAGAATACGAAACTCCCGTATTTCTAAGATGAACCATTCTACTTTGTGCATCTCACTATTAGAATAATATCTATTCGCTGTATTTTATATATGCCCTCTTTTTACCTTATCTCTCCAGTCTATTATTTTGAGGATATATTCAGGCATTTATATCTTTGTGTATAGGAGCAGTGATAGACACACTTTTGATTTCAGAAAAATGTTGTCTGAGTATTTTTTGTTTCTTATTATTTTGATTATAAATTATCCCAAGGATCATTATTTTTTCATTGTTAGAACTTTAATTTTTCTAATGAAAAACTTTTATAGGCAACATGTCTTTTCCTTGATTCTGCACTTCAATTTACATTTTTAATACATTTTTTTTAAACTATACATATTGAAAATCTGTATCATATACCCAGGTCCAAATCTCTCTTGATATAAACCTATTGTCTTTATTTTTCATAGATTTTGATTGTGAACTATATATAAAAGAAATTTTTGTCAATATATTGTATTTTAACATGCCAGAGCTTAATTATCTCTAGGCAAAGAATTACCTCATAATGATTCCTTATATTGGGCTTTCAATCTAACCACAATCCTTTTAAGTGATCATCATTCCTGTAGAAAACTAATAAAATACAAAGTAAATATTTTAATTTTATTTATCTCTGTAACTCAGAAGATAAACTATAGTCCATAACATCAATGCATAAAAATAAAAGTTATTTACTTATCTTTGACAATTAATGGACACATAATCAGAAAAGCACTTATTTTTGTGAAGATCCTCTATAAAATGTAAACCCTAACTAAAAAAATGGACTTACACCATATCTAGTTAAATTAAATATCAATGTTTTAGGGGAAAAATAGAATGCAAAATTTTAAGAAACCTTTACCAGTTAAAATCTTTCAATGCTTTAAAGTAAGTATAAACAACGTAATCTATTATATATGACCTTAAAAGAAAGAATATTTGTGTGCTAACATCAGGTATGCCATGACTTATGGCCCAAATGATTTCATCAAAGCCCTGTTTTGTTGCTGTTTTTTTTTTCTTTTTGTTTGTTTTGTTTTGTTTTGCTTTTGTTTTCTATTTCTGTTCTCTCACTAAAGCTGTGCCAGTTAGGTTCAATATTTTTGTGTTAAAATATCAATCGCTTCTCTGTTCCTCCATTTCTTCTTCTTGGTTGCCTATCTATGAAGAAATCACATGGCCTGGAGAAATCAGTTTACTTGGGTTTGATTCAAGTGCTCTAATTTTATGAACTGTGGTAGAAATCTAATCTAACAGAAAAGGATGTTCTGAGAAGAGGACTTAGGATACTTTTCCAGATGAATATCAGGTCCTAATAACCCAAAGGAAAGTGAACATACAGAAGAGGCCTAAACTATGAATATCTACTACAAAAGAGAATGAGAAGCTTCTGGTTAAATACAGGCATCTCTGCTCTCTTTACTTCTGTTAATGGATTGCTTACACAAAAAACCTTGTCTCAGGGCTGCCTTTAGGGAAGTCTAGAAAAAAACATATATTATGTTTTGCTGACATACAGTCCCTGGTGAAAAATACTACTGTTTTATTAACTCATTCCCAATCCCTAAAGCACGGCATATCTAGGCAACCTTTCCCAAATTTACTTGACAGTTACTAAGAGCACTTACATATGCGGCATCATTGCATACAGACATTCCTTGGCCTAAAAAATTCTTAACAGTGAAATCACAGTACTAGATCAAATAAAACAGGGAGGTTTGTACATTTCAAGAGATGGTAGATTTTAAGGACTTATTTTAAAAGAAACTGGCTTTATCTTAAAAGTTCCTCCATATATCTTACATATGCCTTTATATATCCTTTATAAAAATATTTATGCTTAAGGCCCTCAAAATATCCCAGTTTTTATCTATTTCAGAGTGTTGATATAATTGACTAGATTATTTAAACTAGACCTCTGAAATATAAGATATTCATATATCTCAATTTTAGAGGAAAACAAAGACATTCTCCCAAATAGAAGCATGCAAAATCTTTATCCAGCCATACTAAAATCACTCCCACTTGCTGTTAATATTCCACAGGTTTTATAAGGTCAGCAAAAAGAGATCATTCCACAGTAAACCTTGATGGCCAAAAGTATGTACGTTACTTAATACCTACTAAGCATACATTTCTTATGAAAGACAACAAATATTTTGCTCAGAAATTTCTTTAAACCAATATATAACACATAATGTTTTACACATTTATAATTAGACATCAAATCCATCAGTTGCAACACACCTATTGCTATTTTTCAACCTGAAAACCTGGACTTTTATCACTATTCTTCCTTCTTCTTAGTACAGTTTCTCATCCAAAATAAAATAACCTAACAATGAGATATCTTAGTATCCTTTTCATGAAACCGTCTCAAGTGCATTTACCAGTTTTAAACAAACAACATTTAAAATTTCTATGTTAATCATTTAAAATTATTTCTCAAAATAAATCCCATACTTTTATAAGAAAAAAGGTTAATTTTGCACTATCACTGGGGCTAGCCAGGAGTTGAACAAAGATGTTATTAATGGATATGCTTCTTCTCTTCTTTTCCTCAGTGCTAGTGTAAGAATTGGAAATCTAGTAAATTTGGCAATATTATAATTGCAAAACCTCTCCTTTTCATGAGCTAGGCAGCCAATCCAGAGTGTAACTTCTAAGCTAGTTAACATAAAACAGAGAAGTAAATATTATTAAGTAGTATTTACAAAAAAAAAAATCATGAGTCAAGTTAAAAAGAATACATACTTTTTTGATCTATATAATATATATACTCACATGTATATTATACAAATAAAACATGAATATTCATGGAGTATATTATATTTAGTTACACAGAAATAAAGTGATCAAAATATATATATATGACTTAAATGCTTTGAAAATAACTTTATTTGGGTAATATTATTATATAAATGCTATGTAATTGCTGACAAAAATGAAAATCTCATTTCCTGTATTCAAATTAATTACATATTGAATATATTCAATATATGTATTGAAAAATTGAATCATGAATTGCTTAGGAAAGAAGGCAGAAACTATTCAAAGTATTTTATTATAAGGAAATTGAATACAAATGATGTTTTATGTTATAGAAGGAATTAAAAGGGAACCCAGAGTTTTGTAACAGCAATAAGTGCCTATAATCTTTAGAGCTGGAGGAAGAGCAGAAGTTGCTAGAACACAAAAGCAAGGTCATATGATGAGGATTGGGGCCATGGTATGAGTGACTGGCTATGGCCTGATATGCCACAGTGAGTAGAGACAGGTAAGAGAGGACTTAGGTTTTTTCTCTCCCCTTGTCCTCTCATATTTGCAAAGGCCTCCTATTAGCCTATCCAGCAATCTGAGTGCACTGTAGACTGGAAGGAAATGTTATGTGTTATAGAAAGCAGAGCAGGAGAAGGTTAGGTGTATAGCAAACAAGCATAATAAATGTCTACTCTAGGGGAAAAATAAAGAATGATAAGCCACTTCCAGATATCAGGAAAAGTTTGGGAATTGGCCAAAACAATGACTAAAGGCCACTCTGAAGTGTTTTAAGGCCCAAATAATTCACACTCCTTTCTGTAGTAGTTTATTACCTAGCCGACTTTGTTAGGAGATGGCATTCTGTGGGTGTGGGGAGCATCAAACCGTATCACAAATCTTGACTGAAAGCTCAATTCTCAAAGTTTTCCTATTTTGAAAACAGAATTCACTTATGACCAGATTCTTTCCAATTAAAACAATATTTTTCTACTTTTTTCTTAAGGTAGAGTAAAAAATTTCTCCTATCCATTTCTATGTGCTACAGTGCAATACACACATTATTCTGTTGATTTAAAGGGTAGGTTGAGAAGGTAAGAATTATACAGTATCTGATTCATCAATACATTTTGATAAGTTTTAGAAAATAAATTAACCTTATGACAACACAACAAATCTAAGTAGAAAATTGGCAGGGCAAATGCTCAATAAATATTTCAGTGTAGATGAATTGATAAATTACAAGCTCCAGAGTGATTAAGTCAAACAAAACAGAAAAAGAATCCTTGACTGGGAAAGCAGGTATTACTGTTATAGGATTTCTTTTTCTTTCTCTCTTTCTCTTTTTTTTAAATCTCTTAGGTATAAAACAGCAATATTGAAAATCCTCAAGATAATTTATTTAAATTGAATCTTGGTAAGCTAAAAATGAATTTTTCACATACTATCAGTATGAAGCAACTTGGAGAGGGAAATATTAGAACTTATACACAATATTATTCTCTGGCTCATCACAAAAGATTTTCCAGAAGCTAAAATAAGGAATAGCTGTGAAACATTTATCAAATCAAAAAGGAATACATTAAAATTTAAATATTTAACATTATTTTTCTAAATAAAATATGTAGATAAAGTTCAACTTACCAATTACATTTCTGTGGTGTAGTATATTATTTCATTGACCATATTATTAATTCATAAAGCTCTTTTCAAACTTTCTTTGTCAGATAGGTTTTTATTATAGCCTGAAGCTCTTTAATGAAGTTCATTGTCCAGAATGATATTCATATATAATGGAAGAACTTACCAATCATGTTGTTTGAAAAACTAAACCCCTACACAAAGGCAGTTTCTTCTGTAGATGATGGCACAGCACAGAGTATTTAAGCTAATGAGGGTATTATCATCATTTTAACATGAAATACTGCTAGCAATTTCCTGTTCAGAAACATCTGATGAATTTGCACATATATAGTCAATATATACGAAGGTAGAGGAGTCTATAAAAAATCCTGTCACTTGGTAGGGGAGAATAAAATAAAGATCATTGTAAAGAGGGAATCAGACATACATTATATATCCTCAAGAAATTTATGTTTCAACACTGTGTTTTAAACTAAGGAGCCAATTACATATCAATGAAACTTATGTATAAATGAATTCTTTAAAGGCTTTACCAGGTGATAAAACTTTTTGTCACAATAGCAATAGTGTATATATCTGTGTTGACCAATAAGGTAGTTACTAGTTATATGTGGCTATTGAGCACTTGAAATGTGGTTTGTGAAACTCAGCAACTGAATTTTTAATTTTATTTAATGTTAAATCATTTAAACTTAAACTTAAGTAGCCACATGTGGCCAGTGGTTACTATATTGAAAAGTTCAGTTCTAAGGAATAGTATGATATCAGGGGATGTATGAGTTGTCCAAAGGTATATATCCAAGGCATATACCACTTAATACAGGACTAGCAAATATAAAAGCACTCTTACAGGCACAGTTATGACAGATATTGCCAGAACATTATGGCACTCTGTCTCTTGGTTTCTACTGCCTCAGAAATCTTATTTTAATAAGGCACTCAACACAGTTATGAACAATTAATTGGTACTGGCACACTACCTAAAACAAATTTTCCATTTTTAATATGATGCTTTCTAAAATGAAATGTGTATCACAGTAGAAGTAAGGTAGTGATGTTGATTCTTAGAAACATTGAGAAACTACTTGAAATGGTATGTCTCTGACTCAAAAAAGGGAACTTATTCTTAGGCTAGAGAAAGCAAATACAGAGGTAAGATAATCAGAGAAAGTAATAACAACTGAGTATGTGAAAAATATAGAAGTTATGGTGGGTTAATAATATTATATGTTGGGTTTTTTAGGAGGGAAAAATGTAAAAATGATAACTAGATGACTCTATAAGGAAATAAAATTATTTGAAAGGAAGAAAACTATCCTTAACTACACATAATTTTCAGCATGTATATTTAAAATACTGTAAAAATAGTTACTAAGAAGAGAGAGAGGGCATTCTTATTCCAGGAACTATTAGAGAATTTGTAGCAGACTTATAAACAACTAGAAAATTGGAAAAATTATATGAAAAAATAAAATGCATCCATTTTTAGATATTGGACATCAGGCAATGCAGATTCTAAAATGGGAAACAAGTAAGGTGGGCTGTCTGCTTGGAGGTACTTTCTGGACCAAGGGGCAAGGTGGGCCCCTTACCCATGTAGAGCACAACATTCCCATTCTAAACAGACAAAAACCAGAATTTGGCAAGGAGATTATATGTATATTTTTATTATATGTGTACCACAAAACTGGGCAAAGAATGCCTAAGAGGTAATGAAATATTACTGCAGTGTTTAAAATAATACATAACAGTTTACCCAGAGCTGAGAGCAGACCAAACTCTGACCATCCAGAGTGGATAGAACTTAAGAATACCTGGGAATTAAGTAGATACCACAGAAAAGTCACATCTTAAGTAATGGGCAAAACTAGCCTTGAAGTAAAGAATATTATATACTCAATCCATAAAAAACTTTTAAGCGACCCAGAAAAATATGAAGGGAAGGCTGGAGTAAACTTGTGACTATAAATTAAAAGTACCACATATGTTAACAAAAAGCTATGAAGCACTGACTTTCAAAATTAAAAAAATATATATCATTTGCAATAGCATTCTGAAATGAATATAATTTCTTTATACAAAACATTTCATTTTATAAAATAAAAATATGCAGTATCTGTATGTTAAAAACTACAAACATTAATAAAAAGTCAAAGAAGATATAAACAGTGTTCACGGATTAAATATTAAGATGTCAATTCTCTGCTCTTTGATTTATGGATTCAATACAATCTCAATCAAAATAACAGCAACGGGGCTTCCCTGGTGGCGCAGTGGTTGAGAGTCTGCCTGCCAATACAGGGGACACGGGTTCATACCCCGGTCGGGGAAGATCCCACATGCCGCAGAGTGGCTGGGCCCGTGAGCCATGGCTGCTGAGCCTGAGCCTCAGGATCCTGTGCTCCGCAATGGGAGAGGTCACAACAGTGAGAGGCCCGCGTACCACAAAAAAAAATAAAATAAAATAACAGCAAGTTTGTGTGTGTGTGTGTGTGTGTGTGTGTGTGCGTGTGTGTGTGATATCAATCATTTGTTTTTAAAAATTATATGAAAAAGAAAAGCAACTAGAATAGCCAAAATATTTCTGAGAAAGAAAATATAATGTCTGAGAGCTTATACTACCTGATTTCAAGACTTCCTCTAAAGCTACAGTAATCAAGGAGGTATGGTATTCACAAAAGGGGAGACACTTCGATCAATGGAACAGAACAGAGAGGCAAGAAATAAACTCACCCACAAACGTCAGCTGATTTTTTATAAAGATGCAAAGGCAATGCACTGAAGAAATAATTATCTTTTCAACAGATGGTACTGAAACAATTGGATTTCCACATGCCAAAATAATGACCCATGACACATACCTCACAGTTTACAATAAAATGAACTTAAAATGAATCATAGACCTAAATGTAAAATATAAAATTATAAAACATCTTGAAGAACACATGAAAGAAAATATATGTGACCTGAGGTTTTGTGAAGATAAATTTGGCATTACTAAAATTTTAAAACTTTGCTTTGCTCTGTTAATAGATAAAAGATAAGCCAGAAACTGGTAAAAATATTTGTAAATCACATGTCTGACAATGGACTTGTATCTAGAATATTTAAATAACTCTTAAAGTGGAACAATAAATATAAGCTAGCAAAAGTTGGACAAAAGATCTGAAGAGACATTTCACCAAAGAATGTATATAGATGCAAATAAACATATTAAAATTTGCTCAACATCTGAAATTCCAAATCCGATTAAAACAATGAGATACTACTACACATAGAATAGAATATGTAATATTAAAATAACAAGCAACGCCATGTTTTAGCAAGAATGCAGAGCAACTGAACTGCCAATTATCACTGGTGTAAATTAAAAAAATAATATAGCTATTTTGGGAAACAGTTTGGCAGTTTCTTATAAAGTTAACCATGCACTTGCTTTATGAATAAGCAATCCAGCACTTAAATATTTACTCCAGAGAACAGAAAATATATAAATATATGTCCACACAAATCTGTATATGAATATTCGTAGAGCTTAATTTATAACTGCTCAAATGTATAAACAGCTGAAATCTGCATTAATTGGGGAATGGATAACCATAACATGGTATATCTATAAAGTGGAATAGCACACATTATTATATATAGGAATGCACTACTGACATATTCAGGATGAATCCCAGAAGCACAATGCTATGTGGATAAAACTCAACTCAAAAGGTTGTATACTCTAAGATTTAATATATCTGACATTCTGGAAAAGTAGACAATAGGGATAGGAAGTATTGATAGATTAGTCATAAGTTGTTGGGAGAGGGAGATGGGATTAACTTCCAGGGGCTTGAAGGAATGTTTTGATGTGATGGATAGAATCTTAATCTTGATTATGGTGGTGATCATATGACTGTATACATTTGTCAAAACTCAGTGAATGTTACTGTTGGTGATTATACTTCCATAAACCTGACAAAAAATGGAGTGAAAATAAATAAAATGAAGTTACCATGTGTTGCCAAGGTGTTGAACTGAATTACTAATACACTGCTAGTGGGAATGTAAATTAGATTATCTGCTTGGTACTGTCATTTCTTAGTATCTATGAACGTTGAACACAAGCATACCTATAGACAAGTAACTCTATGAGTAGGTATATAATCAACAGAAAGGCATACGTATGTGTAAAAAAAGTGCACAAGTGGGGCTTCCCTGGTGGCGCAGTGGTTGAGAGTCCGCCTGCCGATGCAGGCAACGCGGGTTCGTGCCCCGGTCCGGGAGGGTCCCGCATGCCACGGGGCGGCTGGGCCCGTGGGCCATGGCTGCTGGGCCTGCGTGTCCGGAGCCTGTGCTCCGCAATGGGGGAGGCCGCAGCAGTGAGAGGCCCACGTACAGAAAACAAACAAACAAAAAAAAAGTGCACAAGTGAACCCGCAACAGTACTATTCCCAAGAGCCTTAAATTGGAAGATACTGAAATATTTATTAGAAATAGAAAGGAGCTTCTGGGTTTGGGGTAATGTTTCTTGATCTGGGTGCTGTCTGATGTATGTTTTTGCTTTAGAAAATTCAACAAAATGAATTACAGGCAGTTCATGAATTCAACGACTTTGTACGTTCTTTATAGATTCTTATATTTTCATCTCTGTTTTCCTAAGAGCTAACACAGTCCTTGGTACATAATGGATGCACAATCCATTCTTTTTCATGAAAGTGCATTTTTTTTAATTTAATTTATTTTTTAATACATAATGGATGGTACATAATGGATGCACAATCCTTTTTTTTTTTTTTTTTTTTTTTGCAGAGCACAGGCTCCAGACGCACAGGCTCAGCGGCCATGGCTCAGCGGCCTAGCCTCTCCATGGCATGTGGGATCTTCCTGGACTGGGGCACGAACCCGTGTCCCCTGCATTGGCAGGTAGACTCTCAACCACTGCGCCACCAGGGAAGCCCCAATCCATTTTATTTTTCATGAAAGTGCATTTTTTTAAATTTTAATTTTATTTATTTTTTAATACAGTTCTTATTAGTAATCTATTTTATACATATTAGTGTATATAGGTCAATCCCAATCTCTCATTTCATCCCACCACCACCACCCCTGGCTTTCCCCGCTTGGTGTCCATACGTTTGTTCTCTACATCTGTATCTCTATTTCTGCCTTGCAAACTGGTTCATCTGTACCATTTTTCACAATACATCTTTGAATAGTGAATTGACAACTGGATGAAAGGGAAAAAAGGAAGGAAGCAAGGAAGGAAAGAAGGGAGGAAGGGAAGGAGGAAGGAAGGAAGGGAGGGAAGAAGGAAGGGAGGGAGGAAGGAAGGGAGGGAGGGAGGGAGGAAGGGAGGGAGGAAGGAAGGAAGGAAAGAAGGAAGGAAGGGAGGGAGGGAGGGAGGAAGGAAAGAAGGGAGGAAGGAAGGAAGGAAGGGAGGAAGGAAGAAAGGAAGGGAGGAAGGCAGGGAGGGAAGAAGGGAGAGAGGAAGAGAGGAAGAGAGGGAGGAAGGAAAGGAAGCAGGAAGGAGGGAAAAAAGAGAGAAGGATGTCCAGACAAAATTATCCTCTCAGAGCATTTTAAAATTTTAGTTTAAAAGCATATTCAAAATAAAATATTGAATTAAATAAAAACTTTTCTGGCCTAGAGCATGCTCAGAATCAATTCTAGAGCATAACATTACTTTTCTAAAATTGAAGTGAATTACATTATTATAAATAAATATTTGTATATATTGCTGAAAATCTGAACTAGCTGGTAAAAAGTTTTGTATGTATCTAAATTTCTTTGGACCTTTAGTTGTTTGTTATTGCTTGCCTTTTGCAAGTACTTCATTCAAAAATTATATCCAGGTACGAAAATTTAATCTACTATATCATTTTCTATATATAAAAAATGTTATTTTTGCATAGCTAATCATTTTGAATACCAGCTGTGCTTCGTCCCCCTCAGATGAATGCAGTGAATTTTCTGTTCTGTGGGCAGTCCCAGTAAATAACACTGGTAATGCGAAATTAGCTTTTATGGAAATTAAGATAGCTGATTGAATTTGAAGCTGCCCAGCATTGATTCTGTTCCACTGGCAAAGGTAGGAATGGAAGTGAAAGTTGTTGTGTTATATTTTTATTTGTATTATTATTATTATTAATTTTTTTATTTTTTAGCGGTACGCGGGCCTCTCACTGTTGTGGCCTCTCCTGTCTCTCCGGACGCGCAGGCTCAGTGGCCATGGCTTACGGGCCCAGCCGCTCCGCGGCATGTGGGATCTTCCCAGACCAGGGCACGAACCCGTGTCCCCTGAATCGGCAGGCGGATTCTCAACCACTGCGCCACCAGGGAGGCCTGTGTTATATTTTTAAATGCAAGTGAAAGCACTATATTTTTGTGAGCATCACTGTCCAAAAGTAAAAGGTAATTTCTGCCATATAATTTGAATGTTTCCATTAAATGATATTATACAGTATTTTTCCATGGTTCTTTGGGTCCTCTTCTGTTAAAATAATTGTGACAGGTTAGAAAATCTATACAGCTTACAAACCAAGAACAGTCCTCAAATCAAAAAATCTTTCATTTGCCTTAATAATTCTTACTTTTTTTAGTCTTTTCAAGAATAAATTTCTATTTTCTATTTAGTCATTTTATATGACTGCAGAGATAACACATCACTTTATTTCATTTATTTTGAAGAGATGGAAAAAAAGAATTAAAAAGACAATATTTTAGTTAATTAACTAGCTAATAAATTTAATGAATAAACATTTTTACTAACTAGTCATCACTTCTAAAATGGTTATTTTCCATGAAAATAAATGATATAATATGAGAGGTAAAAGTAATGAGTTAGCCAAACTTATATTTTTACTATGTGTTTTCCTATTGGCCTGCAATGTCATTTTATATGTAAGGAATTATTTGTCATGTTGATTTTATTAACTATGATGTAATGTCAGATTTCTGTAAAACTCACTTTCATTTCTTCCTTCAATTTTTAAGACTGGAGGTTCTGAAACCATTTACCTTTTCAGTTTTTCCACTTATTAAAAGTAATATTATACTTAAAATTTAAATTTCAAATTCTGAAGTTTTTATATTTTAAATAAATAATATAATTTTGTATCATAATGATCATATAAAATGTATAAACTATTTATTATAATGTTTTAACATGACCTCTATATTTAATCAAGAATTATTGGGCTTCCCTGGTGGCGCAGTGGTTGAGAATCTGCCTGCTAATGCAGGGGACAGGGGTTCGAGCCCTGGTCTGGGAAGATCCCACGTGCCGCGGATCAACTGGGCCGGTGGGCCGTGACTACTGAGCCTGTGCGTCTGGAGCCTGTGCTCCGCAACAAGAGAGGCCACGATAGTGAGAGGCCCGCGCACCGCGATGAAGAGTGACCCCCGCTTGCCACAACTAGAGAAAGCCCTCGCACAGAAACGAAGACCCAACACAGCCCAAAATAAATAAATAAATAAATTTAAAAATAAATTAAAAAAAAAAAATTTTTAAAAAGTGTGTGTATTCAAAAAAAAAAAAGAATTATTGCCTACAAGTACTGCAAATAACCTTTAACTACTCATGTTCTTGTCATAATTAACTTCTCTAATTTCCCTTTTGATGCTTCAAAAGAATTGATAAACTTCTTACATGACAATTCTGAGAGTAAGGGAGGACTAATTTTATGTGCTCATGGAAAAATTGGAAATACTGTATATTCTACAGAAAGGGAAACTTGCATGAGAAATTTTTATATGGACAATACTATCACTGATGTATTAAGCTAATTCATAATTATTATATTATGATAATTATGTAATTAAATATTGTGCTAATTATATATTATTTAATTATAATTAAATTTATTATTCTAATTACATAATTGCATTATACCTTTGAAATACTTAAAACCATGGCATTCATATTTGTTTATGTACTAGAATATCACTTGAGTCCTAAATCATACAAAAATATTTTCATTTATAACCAAGAAAACATGTTTGTTTTTTTAAGTTAATTTAAAATTTATTTTTTTTATACAGCAGTTCTTATTAGCTAACTATTTTATACATATTAGCGCATATATGTCAGTCCCAATCTCCCAATTCATCCCACCACCACCACTGCCACCCCCCACTTTCCCCCCTTGGTGTCCATACATTTGTTCTCTACATTTGTGTCTCTATTTCTGCCTTGCAAACCGGTTCATCTGTGTTTTTTTTCTAGATTCCATATATATGCATTAATATACAGTATCTGTTTTTCTCTTTCTGCCTTACTTCACTCTGTATGATAGTCACTAGGTCCACGTCTCTAAAAATGACCCAATTTCGTTCCTTTCTATGGCTGAGTAATATTGCATTGTATATATACCACATCTTCTTTATCCATTTGTCTGTTGATAGGCATTTAGGTTACTTCCATGACCCGGCTATTGTAAATAGTGCTGCAATGAACATTGGGTTGCATGTGTCTTTTTGAAGTATGGTTTTCTCTGGGTATATGCCCAGAAAACATGTGTTTGGATTTTATATACAGTTGTCCTTTGGTATCCATGGGGGGTGGTTCTAGGACCCCTGGAGACAGCATACTCCAAGGATGCTCAAGTCTTTTACAGTACATGATATAGTATTTGTGTATAACCTACACACATCTCCCATATATTTTAAACTATCTCTAGATACTTATAACACCTAATATAAATGCTGTGTAAATAGTTACCATCTCACAAATTCAAGTCTTGCCTTTTGAAATTTCCTGGAATTTTTTTTCATTCAAATATTTTTGATTTGAAATTGATGGAATCCATAATAGGAAAGGCTGACTATACATATGATGATGGTCCCTGAATATCCAAGTTTTCTCTCATATTTCCTAATGCCCTTGCAGTAGAGCCATATGATTATTTCCAGTCAATGGTCAGTGAAAAGAAGTGTTATTTGTCACATCTGGGTCAATGCATTTAAGACCCTTTGTCTTTCTCTTGCTCTGCCCTGGTGACCTGAAACCACATGCTCCCTAATATGTAGCTACAGGCAGTGTACATCAGTGACTGGTGGAGAAGCCCAGCCTTAGGACATGCTGACCTGCATAAGAAATAAGCAAAGAATGTAATGCTTTCAGGGGTAAAACTACAAAGAATTTATGTGTATTATTGTTATAGTATAACCTAACCTGAGTGATATAAACAAAAATTAAAAATCAGTGACCTCCTTTACACACACACACACACACACACACACACACACACACACACACATCTTTGCTTTAGTTCTTCTGATACTCTATCAATAAACTTCTGCAATATTCATGTGGAACTAGGAAAAATGGAATCCAATGGTTAATGTTATAAGCTCTTCCACTGGCTATTTTTTTTTTTTTTTTTTTTTTTGCCGCGGGCCTCTCCCTGTTGTGGCCTCTCCCGCCGCGGAGCACAGGTTCCAGACGCGCAGGCTCAGCAGCCATGGCTCACGGGCCCAGCCACTCTGCCGCATGTGGGATCTTCCCGGACCGGGGCACGAACCCGTGTCCCCTGCATCGGCAGGGCGCCTCTCAACCACTCCAC
>NW_006780420.1:156455-182622 GCF_000442215.2 Lipotes vexillifer
TTTTTTGCGGTACGCGGGCCTCTCACTGTTGTGGCCTCTCCCGCTGCGGAGCACAGGCTCCGGACGCCCAGGCTCAGCAGCCATGGCTCACGGGCCCAGCCGCTCCCCGGCATGTGGGATCCTCCCGGACCGGGGCACGAACCCATATCCCCTGCATCGGCAGGCAGACTCTCAACCACTGCGCCACCAGGAAAGCCTGGCTATTTTTTAACCCCACATTATGTTTCCTAAATTACTGGGATTTGGGATTGGGGATATAATATTATTATGTACATTATTGCTTTTTCTGTAATTTGAATAAATGAAAGACATTTTTATCAACCTAACTGAAATTAGTCATTATTTACTATTAGTATTAGTAAATTATTATTATTTATAGCCTATGGAAAGTAATTGAAATTCGGCACTAAAAAGGTTAAGAAGATGTATTTAATTGCATTAACAATAAAGAAGAGAGTAAGATTTGGAGCTCATCAATGTTTTTCTACTTTAACTCTCAGCCTTGCATTTCTGGGCTAACTTATTTTTTCTCTAACTTCTAATAGACTCCCTCCCAATTGACAGCAGTGAGGAGATTAGGGCCACAGTAGCTATAAGCATCTATTAAATTGTGGTTAAAGGTAGATCAAATTGTGTAATTGGAACTGCCATGAAACACAAATGTGTGACCGCTCTTAGAAAATGGTTGATTAAAAACATCACGTGTGGGGTGTGACCTTCAAGATGGCAGAAGAGTAAGACACGGAGATCACCTTCCTCACCACAAATACATCAAAAATACACCTACATGTGGAACAGCTCCTACATAAAACCTACTGAATGCTGGCAGAAGACCTCAGACTTCCCCAAAGGCAAGAAACTCACCACATACCTGGATAGGGCAAAAGAAAAAAGAAAAAACAGACGAAAGAATAGGGATTGGACCTGCACCTCTGGGAGGGACCTGTGAAGGAAGAAAAGTTTCCACACACTAGGAAGCCCCTTCACTGGTGGAAAAGTGGGGTGGGCAGGGGGGAAGCTACAGAGCCATGAAGGAGAACACAGCAACAGGGGTGCAGAGGGCAAAGTGGAGAGATTCCCACACAGAGGATTTGTGCCAACCAGCACCCACCAGCCTGAGAGGCTTGTCTGCTCACCTGCCGGGGTGGGTGGAGGCTGGGAACTGAGGCTTGGGCTTTGGAGGTCAGATCCCAGGGAGAGAACTGGGGTTGGCTGCATGAACACAGCCTGCAGGGGGCTAGTGCGCCACAGCTGGCCGGGAGTGATTCTGGGAAAAAGTCTGGACAGGCCTAAGAGGCAAGATACCATTGTTTTGGGGTGTGTGAGAAGAGGAGATTCAGAGCACTGCCTAAACAAGCTCCAGAGACAGGCAGGAGCTGCAGCTATCAGGGCAGACACGAGAGAGGGGCATGAAACACTAAGGCTGCCGCTACAGCCACCAAGAAGCCTGTGTGCAAGCACAGGTCACTATGCACACCTCCCGTCATGGGAGACTGTGCAGCCCGCCACTGCCAAGCCAGAGTCCTGTGATCCAGGGACAACTTCTCTGGGAGAACACATGGCATGCCTTAGGCTGTTGCAATGTCACACTAGCCTCTGCTGCCACAGGCTCACCCTGCGTTCCGTACCCCTCCCTTCACCCAACCAGAGTGAGCCAGAGCCTAAATCAGCTGCTCCTTTAACCCCCTCCTGTCTGGGCGAAGAACAGACACCAGAGAGTGATGCATAGGCAGGGACAAATCCAAAGCTGAACCCCAGGAGCTATGCAAACAAAGGAGAGAAAGTGAAATTTCTCCATGAAGCCTCAGGAGCAGCAGGTTAAATTTCCACAATCAACTTGATGTACCCTGCATCTGTGCAATACCTGAATAGACAACGAATTATCCCAAAATTGAGGTAGTGGACTGTGGGAGCAACTGTAGACACGGGGTTTGCTATATGTGACTGACAAGTTTCTGATTTTTATGTTTATCTTAATATAGTTTTCAGCGCTGTTATCATTGGTGGATTTGTTTACTGGTTTGGTTGCTTTTTAAAAATTACTTTATTTATATTAATAATTTTTTATTTTTTATTTTAATAACTTTTAAATTTTTATTTATTTATTTTTCTTTCTTTCTTTCTTTTTCTCATTTTTATTCTGAGCCATGTGGCTGACAGTGTCTTGGTGCTCGGCCCAGGTGTCAGGCCTGAGCGTCTGATGTGGGAGGGCCGAGTATAGGACACTGGACAACCAGAGACTTCCTGGCCCCATGTAATATTAATCGGCAAAAGCTCTCCCAGAGATCTCCATCTCAATGCTAAGACCCAGCTCCACTCAACAACCAGCTATCTCCAGAGCTGGAAACCCCATGCAAAAAATTAGCAGGATAGGAGAACAATCCCACCCATTGGCAGAGAGCCTGCCTAAAATCATAATAAAGTCACAGACACCCCAAAACCCACCACCAGACACAGTCCTGCCCATCAGAAAGACAAGATCAAGCCTCCTCCACCAGAACACAGGCACCACTCACCTCCACCAGGGAGCCAACACAACCCACTGAGCCAACCGTACACACTGGGGGAAGACAACAAAAACAACAGGAATGACGAACCTGCAGCCTATGAAAAGGAGACCCCAAACACAGTAAGTTAAAATGAGAAGATAGAGAAATATGCAGGAGATTAAGGAGCAAAGTAAAAACCCACCAAACCAATGAAGAGGAAAGAGGCAGTCTACCTGAAAAATAATTCAGAGTAATGATAGTAAAGATGATCCAAAATCTTGGTAACAGAATGGAGAAAATACAAGAAATGTTTAACAAGGACCTGGAAGAACTAAAGTCCAAACTAACAATGATGAACAACACAATAAATGAAATTAAAAATTCTCTAGAAGGAATCAATAGCAGAATAACTGAGGCAGAAGAATGGATAGGTGACCTCGAAGATAAAATACTGGAAATAACTACCACAGAGCAGAATAAAGAAAAAACAATAAAAAGAATTGAGGACACTCTCAGAGACCTCTGGGACAACAATAAAGGTACCAACATTCAAATTATAGGACTCCCAGAAGAAGAAGAGAAAAAAAAGGGACTGAGAAAATTTGAAGAGATTATAGTTGAAAATTTCCATAATATGGGAAAAGAAATAGTCAATTAAGTCCAGGAAGCACAGAGAGTCCCATACAGGATAAATCCAAGGAGAAACATGCCGAGACACATATTAATCAAACTATCAAAAATTAAATACAAAGAAAAAATATTAGAAGCAGCAAGAGAAAAGGAAAAAATAACATACAATGGAATCCCCATAAGGTTAACAGCTGACCTTTCAGCAGAAACTCTGCAAGCCAAAAGGGTGTGACAGGACATATTTAAAGTGATGAAAGGAAAAAAGCTACAACCAAGATTACTCTACTCAGCAAGGATCTCATTCAGATTTGATGGAGAAACAAACATTTACAGAAAAGCAAAAGCTAAGAGAATTTAGCACCACCAAACCAGCTTTACAAAAAATGCTAAAGGAACTTCTCTTGGCAGAAAACACAAGAGAAGGAAAGCACCTACAAAAAAAGGCCCCCCAAATGTAGTAGGAACATACATTTCAATAATTACCTTAAATGTAAATGGATTAAATGCTCCAACCAAAAGACACAGACTGGCTGAATGGAAACAAAACCAAAACCCATATATATGCTTGCTATCTACAAGAGACCCATTTCAGGTCTAGGGACACAAACAGACGGAAACTGAGGGGATGGAAAAAATATTCCATGCAAATGGAAATCAAAAGAAAGCTGGACTAGCAATTCTCATATCAGACAAAATAGACTTTAAAATAAAGACTATTAAAAGAGACAAAGAAGGACACTACATAAAGATCAAAGGGTCAAACCAAGAGAAGATATAAAAATTGTAAATATTTATGCACCCCACATAGGAGCGACTCAAATCATAAGGCAAACGCTAACAGCCATAAAAGGGGAAACCGACAGTAACACAATAGTAGGGGATTTTAACACCCCACTTTCACCAATGGACAGATCATCCAAAATGAAAATAAATAAGGAAACACAAGCTTTAAATGACACATTAAGCAAGATGGACTTAATTGATATTTATAGGATATTCCAACCAAAAACAACAGAATACACTTTCTTCTCATGAGCTCATGGTACACTTTCCAGGACTGATCATATCTTGGGTCACAAATCAAGCCTTCATAAATTTAAGAAAATTGATATCATATCAAGTATCTTTTCCAACCACAATGCTATGAGACTAGATATCAATTACAGGAAAAAAACTGTAAAATATACAAACACATGGAGACTAAACAATACACTACTAAATAACCAAGAGATCACTGGAGAAATCAAAGTGGAAATAAAAAACTACCTAGAAACAAATGACAATGAATAAACAATGACCCAAAACCTATGGGAGGGGCTTCCCTGGAGGCGCAGTGGTTGAGGGTCCGCCTGCCAATGCAGGGGGCGCAGGTTCATGCTCCGGTCTGGGAGGGTCCCAGGGAGGGTCCCACGTGCCGTGGAGCGGCTGGGCCCATGGGCCATGGCCGCTGGGCCTGCGCATCCGGAGCCTGTGCTCCGCAGGAGGAGAGGCTGCAGCGGTGAGAGGCCCATGTACCGCACAAAAAAAAAAAAACCTATGGGATTGAGCAAAAGCCGTTCTGAGAGGAAATTTTATAGCAATACAATCCTACCTCAAGAAACAAGAAAAATCTCAAATAAACATCCTAACATTACCCTAAAGCAACTAGATTAAGAAGAAAAACAACAACAAAAAAAACCAACGTTAGCAGAAGGAAAGAAATCATAAATATCACATTAGAATAAATGAAAAGAAGTAAAAGAAATGATTGCAAAGATCAATAAAACTAAAAGCTGGTTCTTTGAGAAGATAAACAAAATTGATAAACCATTAGTCAGAGTCATCAAGAAAAGAAGGGAGAACACTCAAATCAAGAGAATTAGAAATGAAAAAGGAGAAGTAACAACTGACATGGCAGAAATACAAAGGATCATGAGAGATTACTAGAGGCAATATATGCCAATAAAATGGACAACTTTTAAGAAATGGAAAAACTCTTAGAAAAGCATAACCTTCCAAGACTGAAGCAGCAAGAAGCAGAAAATATCAACAGACCAATCACAAGCACTGAAATTGAAACTGTGTTTAAAAATCTCCCAACAAACAAAAGCCCAGGACAATACAGCTTCACAGGTGTATTTCATCAAACATTTAGAGAATAGCTAACACCTATCCTTCTCAAACTCTTCCAAAATACAGCAGAGGGAGGAACACTCCCAAACTCATTCTACGAGGCCACCATCACGCTGATACCAAAACCAGACAAAGATGTCGCAAAATAAGAAAACTACAGACCAATATCACTGATGAACATAGATGCAAAAGTCCTCAACAAAATACTAGCAAGCAGAATCTAACAGCACATTAAAAGGGTCATAAACCATGATCAAGTGGAGTTTATCCCAGGAATGCAAGTATTCTGCAACATAAATCAATCAATGTGATACACCACATTGACAAATTGAAGGAGAAAAACCATATGATCATCTCAATAGATGCAGAAAAAGGTTTCAACAAAATTCAACACCAATTTATGATAAAAACCCTCCAGAAAGTAGGCATAGAGGGAACTAACCTCAACATAATAAAGGTCATATATGACAAACCCACAGCGAACATCGTTCTCAATGGTGAAAAAATGAAACCATTTCCACTAATATCAGGAACAAGACAAGGTTGCCCATTCTCACTGTTATTATTCAACATAGTTTTGGAAGTATTAGTCATGGCAATCAGAGAAAAATAGAAATAAAATGAATTCAAATCAGAAAAGAAGTAAAACTGTCACTGTTTGCAGATGACATACTATACATAGAGAATCCTAAAGATGTTACCAGAAATCTACTAGAGCTAATCAATGGATTTGGTAACACAGCAGGATACAAAACTAATTCACAGAAATCTCTTGCATTCCTATATACTAATGATGAAAAATCTGAAAGAGAAATTAAGGAAACACTCCCATTTACCATTGCCTAAAAAAATAATAAAATAACTAGGGATAAACCTACCTAAGGAGACAAAAGACCTGTATGCAGAAAAGTATAAGACACTGATGAAAGAAATTAAAGATGATACCAACAGAGGGAGAGATATGCCATTTTCTTGGATTGGAATAATCGACATATGAAAATGACTGTACTATCCAGTGCAATCTACAGATTCAATGCAATCCCTATCAAACTACCAATGGCATTTTTCACAGAACTAGAACAAAAAATTTCACAATTTGTATGGAAACACAAAAGTCCCCGAATAGCCAAAGCAATCTTGAGAACAAAAAAGGGAGCTGGAGGAATCAGGCTGCCTGACTTCAGACTATACTACAAATCTACAGTAATCAAGACAGTATGGTACTGGCACAAAAACAGAAATATACCTCAGTGGAACAGGATAGAAACCCAGAGATAAACCCACACACCTATGGTCACCTTATCTTTGATAAAGAAGGCAAGAATATACAATGGTGAGAATACAGCCTCTTCAATAAGTGGTGCTGGGACAACTGGACAGCTACATGTAAAAGAATGAAATTAGAACACTCCCTAACACCATACACAAAAATAAACTCAAAATGGATTAAAGACCTAAATGTAAGGCCAGACACTATATAACTCTTAGAGGAAAACATAGGCAGAACACTTTATGACATACATCACAGCAAGATCCTTTTTGGCCCACCTCCTAGAGAAATGGAAATAAAAACAAAAATAAACAAATGGGACCTAATGAAACCTAAAACCTTTGCACAGCAAAGGAAACCATAAACAAGACAAAAAGAGGACCCTCAGAATAGGGGAATATATTTGCAAACAAATCAACTGACAAAGGATTAATCTCCAAAATATACAGGCAGCTCATGCCTCTCAATACCAATAAAACAGAAAACCCAATCCAAAAATGGGCAGAAGATCTAAATAGACATTTCTCTAGAGAAGATATATGGATTGCCAACAAACACATGAAAGGATGCTCAACATCATTAATCATTAGAGAAATGCAAATCAAAACTACAATGAGGTATCCCCTCATACCAGTCAGAATGGCCACCATCAAAAAATCTATAAACAATAAGCACTGGAGTGGGTGTGGAGAAAAGGGAATCCTCTTGTTCTGTTGGTGGGAATGTAGATTGATACATCCACTATGGAGAACAGTATGGAGGTTCCTTAAAAAACTAAAAATAGAACTATCATATGACCCAGCAATCCCACTACTTGGCATATACCTTGAGAAAACCATAATTCAAAAAGAGTCATGTACCACAATGTTCATTGAAGCTTTACTTACTTCACTTTACTTACTTTACTTTACTTTACTTTACTGAAGCCAGGACATAGAAGCAGCCTAAGTGTCCATCAACAGATGAATGGATAAAGAAGATGTGGCACACATATACAGTGGAATATTACTCAGCCTTGAAAAGAAACGATAGTGAGTTATTTGTAGTGAGGTAGATGGACCTTGAGTCTGTCATACAGACTGAAGTAAGTCAGAAAATGAAAAACAATACCATATGCTAACACATATATATTGAGTCTAAAAAAAAAAAAAAGTTCTGATGAACCCAGGGACAAGACAGGAATAAAGATACAGGCATATAGAATGGACTTGAGGACACAGGGAGGGGGAAGGGTAAGCTGGGACAAAGTGAGAGAGTGGCATGGACATATGTACAGTGCCAAATGTAAAATAGATAGCTATTTGGAAGGTGCTGCATAGCACAGGGAGATCAGCTCGGTGCTTTGTGAAGACTTAGAGGGGTGGGATAGGGAGGGTTGGAGGGAGGTGCAAGATGAGGGAATATGGGGATATTTGTATACATATAGCTGATTCACTTTGTTATACTGCAAAAACAGAACATTGTAGAGCAATTTTACTCCAATAAAGATGTTAAAAAAAACCCAAAACCCTACACATTACCTTTACCTGTATGTAAACCTATATTTCAGATTGTAGTGAAGCTCACTGTACAATGTTAGAAGTGGTTTATTTGTTTTTTCCATCCCATACAAGCTTTGCAAGCTGCTGACACATAGTAGGTTCCCAGTTCACAACTAATGGCTGATTACAATTTGAGTTCATTGTTAATGAGCCATTGAACTCCAAAATATACATGGCATAGCTCTAGTTTGTGTACTGTTTTTAAGTGGAGAATAAACACATTAAATTTTAAAAAATCACGTGTTTTTCTATACAAATGTTTTCTAAATGAGCCCTGTAATTAATATACCTAAAGTGTTTCTCCTTTTCAAATTTTTCTCTTACTAATATACTAAAGCCAAAATGTCAGAGATCTTATAGGGAAATATTTGGTACTAATGCAAATATAAAGTCCAAATTTCTTCACTGATATGCAAGCATGCTGCTTAAAAAAGGAACAAAAAAAGCTTCTCTGTTACTTATGAATGTATTACCATTATTACCATACACTTATTGCTCTATTTTTTCAAAAGGGCAGCTTTAAAAGAGGTAATTTTGTTATTAGTGTATTCAATTTTTTATTTATATGTCCTTTTATCCTATGTCTTCTAGTTTCTACTTCAAAAACTTGTTTTAAAATCTCAAGGCCAGGTTGACCACACAATATATATTTGCAGAGAATGCTAAACCTTGGATTTATCTCTCAAAACAAAAATAAATTTATACACAAATTTCATATAAATTATGAGGCATATGTTGAGGTTCATATCTTTTGCATATGGACATCCAGCTTTTCCCAAAAATTTATTGAAAAGACAATGCTTTCTTCATGGAACTGAACTTGAACCACTGTCAAAAATCAGTTGTCTATATTTGTGCAGATCTATTTTTGAGCTTTTAATTCTATTTTATTAATATTTTCATCCTTTGCCAATACCATAGTCTTGATTACTGTAACATTAAGATAATCTTGAAATCAATATCTATGCTTTATATTCAGAACCTCTTGCCTATTCTTGTTAGTACTTTGCTTTCTCATATAATTTTGAATTAGCTTGTCAATATCTATAAAAATAATTTCTAGCTTTTGATTGGGAATGCCTGAATCAATAGATCAAATTGGAGAGAATTAATATCTTTGCAATATTGAGTTCTACAGTGAATATGTATACATGACACTTAGAATTACATAAGTACTTGCCTTACAGCTTCATTTTTTTACCACGGATCTAGAGCCTAAATATCTAGAATTGGTCTTTGGCTAAAGGATAACCTTTGAGACTTCTTTATAAAAAGAAAAGCTTAATGCATAGTGTGTAAGTATTTTCTTTTAGCCTTTCTACATAACTAATTATGCTGACTATGTATGAATGGTTTTAATTTTTTTCCTTTCCAACATTTATTAATATCTACTTCTAAAGAAAATTAATGATCTAGAAGCAACCTAAATGTCCATTGACAGATGAATGGATAAAGATGTGGCATATTTATACAATAGAATATTACTCAGCCATAAAAAGAATGAAATAATGCCATTTGTAGCAACATGGATGGACCTAGAGATTATCATATTAAGTTAAGCCAGACAAAGACAGATGTCCTATGATATCACTTATATGTGGAATATAAAAAAAAGAATGATACAAATGAACTCATTTAAAAAATAGAAATAGACCCACAGACATAGAAAACAAACTTATGGTTACCAAAGGGGAAAGTTGAGGGGGGTGGAGAAATTAGGAGTTTCGGATTAACATATACACACTATTATATATAAAATAGATAACCAACAAGGACCTATTGTATAGTACAGGGAATTATAATCAATATTTTTAATAACTTGTAAGGGAAAAGAATATGAAAAAGAATATATATATATATATTAAATCAACTATACTTCAATTAAAAAAGAATTATATATACATTAAATATTTTTTAAAAATTAAAATAATCCATAATCTTAAAAAAAAGAAAACTGATGATGAATACATAATTTTCCCAAAATGTGTGTCAAAATTCATCATCAACCACTGGTGCAGTGTATCTTGTCATGATGAAAAGCATAAATCACAAATCTGTTCATGAACTATTAGTATCTATTTAAAAAGAGATTAATCAATTTTCATATTGACCAGGTATTCACAATTGATCAAAGTTAAGTCAGATTTCTCTCATGTCCCCAGGTCCCTGAACTTTAGGTCACCCCCAAGCCTGAGCAAGTGCTCAAGTAAGGAGAGCACCCTCTTATGAGCTTATCCCCAGAACCCACTGACCATAGTGAGACACATTTCCTGTCAAATCATGCTGATTATGCATTTGGCTTACTCTCTCTTCTTTGCTCAATTTCCCTTATCCCTGATCTACGAAAAAAGCATTTTTCAGTTTGAGTTTTAGACACTTGCAGTTCCTGAGACAGGACCGTTCATCCTATTCATTAGGCTTTCTGTATGAAGTCTCAGCTTATCTGGATTTCTTTTTATTTGACAAAGTAGCTGAACTGATGACAAACATATATACATCCAGTGGTGCATTACTATATCACTCTCTCAGATAGGACTTTTCAAAAAATGAGCATTTTAAACTGATTATACTCATTTTTTATTTCATGGTTGATCAGAATAAGAATACTAAGAAGTTCTGCCCCTCTTTTGTGTTCCAGTTCCATTGAAAGCAGAACTTCACAAAAAATCTAATGACTCTACTTTTATGTCATCATAATTAGAAACTTACAAAGAGTATCAGTTAATTTCATTATTTTTTTAAAATTCAAAACATGGCTATAACTGGAGGGTTTGCAGGTTTATTTTTTCCTTTCAGTCAAAGATATGTCTATTTTAATGGCTAGTTCAAATTCAGTTAAATGTTTAATATGAAGAGAAAATAATTTGCAGTACTAATATACATATAAGACAGTAGAAATCAATGTTGTGGTAAATAAAGATCGTAATTAAGAAGCATGAACGAATCAAAACAAGAAGAAATATTCCACTACATGAAATAGAAACTGTAGTTGTCAAATTTCACATATACACACACTTAAAAAAGCAAGGTCAGCTGACTTTTCCTGTAGAGAGCTTTGAAGACAATTTGGTCTCAGTGACAACACTCAGCTCTGCTGTTGTAGAGTGAATACAGCCATAGATAATACATAAATAATGAGTATGTTTATATATCAATAAAAATGGATTAATGTATGCTGAAATTTGAACCTTACAAAAAGGCGTACCTCAGAGATATTGTGGTTCAGTTCCAGAACACTGCAATAAATTAAAAATCTCAATAAAGCGAGTTACACATGTTTTTCCCAGTGCCTAAAAAACCTTGCTTACACCATACTGTAGCCTATTAAATGTACAATAGAGTTATGTCTAAAAAAATGCACAAACGTTAATTAAAATATTCTTTATTCTTTAAAAATGTTAACCATCATCTGAGCCTTCAATACATCATCAGCTTTTTACTGGTAGAGGGTCATGTTGACGGCTGCTGTCTGATCAGGATGGTGGTGGCTGAAGGCTGGGTGGCCGTGGCCATTTCTTAACATAAGATGACAATGCAGTGTGTCACAGCAGCTAGCTCTTCCTTTCACAATTTCTCTGTAGCGTGCTGTGCTGTTTGATAGCGTTTCACCCAGGATAGAATTTCTTTCAAATTGGAGTCCGTCTTCTCAAATCATGCTGCTGCTTTATCAACTAAGTTTATGTAATATTATTTCAACAATCTTTATAGCATCTTCACCAGGAATAGATTCCATCTCAAGAAACCACTCTCTTTGCTCCTTCATGAGGAGCAACTTCTCCTTCCTTAAAGTTGTTTTTTGTTAGATTGCAGCAATTCAGTCACGTGTTTAGGCTTCACTTCCGATTCTAGTTCTCTTGCTATTTCCACCACATCTACAGTTACTTCCTCCACTGAAGTCTTGGACCCCTCAAAGTCATCCATGAATCACAAATATTCTTAATAGCATCTAAAATGATAAATCCTTTCCAGAATGTTTTCAACTGACTTTACCCAGATCCATCAGCGAAATCACTATCCATGGCAGCCATAGCCTTATCTAATATATTGCTTAAATAACGGGACTTGAAAGTCAGAATTACTCTTTGATCCATGGACTGCAGAATGGATGTTGTGTTAGCAGGCACAAAAACAACGTTACTTTCTTTGTACATCTCCATCAGAGCTTTTTAGTGACCAGGTACATTGACAGTGAGCAGTCATCTTTTGAAAGGAATCTTTTCTTTTGAACAGTAGGTCTCAACAGTGGGCTTAAAATATTTAGTAAGCCGTGTTGTAAACAGAGGTGCTATCATCAGGCTTTGTTGTTCCACTTATAGAGCACAGGCAAAGTAGATTCAGCATCATTCTTAAGGGCCCTAGGATAGTAAGGGAGCACTGGCTTCAACTTAAAGTCACCAGCTACATTAGCCCCTAACGAGAGTCAGCCTGTCCTTTGAAGCTTTGAAGCCAGGCATTGTCTTCTTCTTTCTACCTAGATGGCATCTTCTTCCAATAGAAGGCTGCTTTATCTACTTTGAAAATCTGTTGTTTAGTGTCGCCACCTTCATTAACTATCTTAGCTAGATGTTCTGGATAACTTGCTGTAGCTTCTACATCCGCACTTGCTGCTTTACCTTGCACTTTTATGTTCTGGAGACAGCTTCTTCCCTTAAATCTCATGAACCAGCCTCTGCTAGCTTCAAACATTTCTTCTGCAGTTTCCTCACCTCTCTCAGCCTTCACAGAATTGAAGGGGGTTAATTGCTCTGGACTAGGCTTTGGCTTAAGGGAATGTTGTGTTTGGTTTAATCTTCTATCCAGACCACTGAAACGTTCTCCACATCAGCCACAAGGCTGTTTTGCTTTCTTATCATTCCTGTGTTCACTGAATTAGTACTTTAAATTTTCTTCAAGAACTTTTCATTTGCATTCACAACTTGGCTAACTGTGGGGCAAGAGTCATAGCTTGTGGCCTCTCTCAGCTTTGGACATGCCTTCCTTACTAAGCTTAATCATTTCTAGCTTTTGATTTAAAGTGAGAAATGTGCAACACTTCCTTTCACTTGCACACTCAGAGACACCTGTGGGGTTATTAATTGGCCTAATTTCAATAGTGTTGTGTCTTGGGGAATGAGAGGCCCTGGAGAGGGAGAGAGATTGGGGGACAGCCGATTGGTGGAGCGGTCAGAACACACACAACATTTATAACTTCACTATTTTACATGGGCGTGGTTCATGACACCCCAAATTAATTACAATAGTAACATCAAAGATCACTGATCACAGATCACCATAGTGAATATAATAATAATAAAAACTTTTGAAATCCTGCAAGAATTACCAAAACATGACAGAGAGAGAGGAAGTGACCAAATGCTGTTGAAAAGAAATAGCACTGATAAGACTTGCTCGAAACAGCGTTGCCACAGCCTTCAATTTATAAAAAACACAGTATCTGGGAAGTGCAATAAAGTGAAGTGCAATAAAATGTGGGATGGCTGTACAAAATTTCTATGGTTAAGCTGATATTAAAAGTATTTTAAGAAACAAATCACACAGCAATATGTACTATCTCTTTTTTCTATTTGTCTTCAAATGGACTTGAAAAATGTCTGAGCCTCTAAAGGATTACTGTATAAGACAAAGTGTCCTGCGATTAGGGTGGATGAAAAATATACGGGATGCAGTTAAATTTCAATTTCATATAAAAAATCAAATAAATGTTAGTTTATTACAAATGAATCAAATATTGCATAGGTCATAATTAGAGTAAAATTTGAAATTAACTGTCTTTTTTCCCTCCTAAATCCAGCAACATTACGTAAAAGAGTATTCAACTTTTGATGTAATTGTGTTCTCTATATTTTTGGTGAATCTTGTTCACAATCAATTGCAAATTTCTCAAAGTATTGAATGGATAGATGGTAAAATTTTTTTCAGACTTAGAAGCTTTTAGTAAATTACCATTATTGTAAACAAAGCTGGCAAATAGGAGATCATTAAAATGTATCCCTATAATAGCAAATTGGAAACTGAAAACAAGTAAAATATGAGAGTTCAGATACAGAAAACATTGAATTTTAACACCTAAAATTGAACTTGGGAAGTGTTTTAATGAAGTTTCTATTTTTAGTTGAAAATTTAAATTCTGTATTGAAATGGAATGAAATTGAGAGAACCTATGACTTTGTAACATCTAATTTTGGTATACAACTAAAATAATTATAAATACATATAACTTATGTGATGAGTTTTGACTTACAACAAATATGTATCATCAAGAGAAATGCTCACAGACATAGAAAACAAACTTATGGTTACCAAAGGGGAAAGGAGGAGAGGGATAAATTAGGAGTATGGGATTGACATAAACACACTGCTATATATAAAACAGATAACCAACAAGGACCTACTGTATAGCACAAGGACCTATACTCAGTATCTTGTAATAACCTATACTAGAAAAGATTCTGAAAAAATAATACATATATAAACATATATTTGCATACCTGAATCACTTTGCTGTAAACCTGAACCTAACACAACATTGCAAATCAATTACACTTCAATAAAAAATTTTAAAGATTATAAAAACAGAGAAATGCTCAACATAGAGGCAAAACTCAGTAACTGTTTAATTATTTAGGCTAAAATATTTATACACTTCAATACAAAAATTGGAATTGAGAATTCCTCCATATAGTAGAATTTGTTCTGAATCTATCAGTACCTGAAAATCTGACAGAGAAAAAGAGAAAGTATTTTCTCAAAACGATAATGTTCCACAAAAAAAAGTTAATGGAAACTATCAATAATTTTAAATGTATTAACCATACAAAGAAACTTTGAAAAACATTGTGGACAAGGCTATGGAAACACTAAAATTAGAAGACTATATATATATAGAAAGGAAAGTAAATTTTTTTTTCTGATAATGTCAATGCACAATTCTGAGATGATTTTAGAAACAGATATGACTAAGAAACTGAAAACAAATGCATGATTATATATGAAGAATATTCATTCTATTTATATGATTTTTAATATTCAGAAAATTAATATTACTAAGTTACTAATATTTGTTTTATTTTACAACCAATTTTTATGTTGGAAATAGTTTTTGAAAATGATTATTTTTCCTAATAGAATCAATTCATTGGTATGTAAATAAAGCTTTGAAAATTAAAATAATTGTAATTATTTTAGCGTTTCTTATATTTTTAAAAAAGCCTTACTTTGAACAGTAAATCTTATGGCCACTCCAACCTTTTCATACATTCAAACCCCATTTAATCTTCATCTCTTCTGTGATGACAGCTTTGATCAGAATGGACCAACTCCTTCTAGGTGCTACTCTGTCCAGAATGTGTACCATGTATTTTATTTATCTAAATGCCAGTCTCTTCCACTAGATTCTTGAGAACTGAGGACATATCTTATTCATAGCTTTATTTCTAGCTTCTAAAAAAACATATGCAGTATTTTTTAGTATATGTTTATTGAGTTGTACTTGAGCCAGAGTTCTAAAAATGCAATTATTAGGCCTTGTATTTTCAGTGTAAATTTAACTTCTGTTTAAGTTGCAACTTTGGGGTTACACATCTTTGGTTTCAGTGCCATATCAAGTATACACTATTAAAGATATCTTACATACAATTTTTTTGCATTTTTCTACATAGAAAATTAAAACCTGGCATTGTCAGAAATGGTTAAATACCTTGAAATAGTTGGCACAGCTCTCCTCAGCCTCAGGCAATAGCAAATGCCAGGTGATTTTTCTTTTCCTTTTTTTTTTAAGCTTATCATTTCAAGGAATGGAGAAGCCCCTACTGTCAGCCTGTCAGCATAATATATTACATTTATTTATTTACTGAAATTTCACCTACTTGAAAAATATATTTGTCTACTTATTATTATAAAGATCCTATTTTAGGACTTCCCTAGTGGTGCAGTGGTTAAGAATCTGCCTGCCAATTCAGGGGACATGGGCTCGAGCTCTGGTCCGGGAAGATCCCACATATCGTGGAGCAGCAAAGCTCCTGTATTACAGCTACTGAGCCTGCGCTCTAGATCCCGTCAGACACAACTACTGAGCCCATGTGCCAAAACTACTGAAGCCCCAGCACCTACAGCCTGTGCTCCACAACAAGAGAAGCCACCACAATGAGAAGCCACACCACAACGAAGAGTAGGCCCCGTCCACTGCAACTAGAGAAAGCCCACGTGCAGCAACACAGCCAAAAGATAAATAAATTAATTAATTTTTTAAAAATCCTATTTTAAAACTAAGCATGTGTTTGTATTGGCAATATATGTGGTGAGGTGGATGCAAGTAAAAAGAAGTATTGATAATACCTTGCTTATTTTCTTTCTACTAGTGCCTTTCTTATGTGGTTTCACATTTTCTTCTGTCGTTCAGAGGTACACACAGACTTTGAGGAGTTATGGTTGATATTGTGTGAAATTAATCTTTAGTTCCAACCTTAGTTTTTATGTCTGACTTATACCTGATGGAGAAGTTCAGCTGTTAGCCATCATTTGGTGACATGGAGTCACGATGTTATGTAGGCATATATACTGCTACAGGAGAAAGAAAATCTTAAAATAAATCAACAAATTAAATTAAACATCTAGTAAATCTAAATATGAAAACTTTAATTAGATCATAGGTTTAGGAGAACAAAAAATTTTACACATTAATACACGCATTGTAAATCTATTATTTCCCTGTTTACATAGCTTTCTAAAAAAATAATTCTAATATATGCCAATTTTAATGGAAGGATGTAAAAGAGAGTAATACCAATGGGGAGATCTATTTACACTCATTTAAAAAACGTTTATTTAGCAGGATTTGCAGAAATACATCAGAGCTTAATTACACAAAGGTAATAACTATACATAATAATAGCATTCATTGAACTTATGTGCAAGAAATTATATTACATTACAATACACTGCATTTGGTATTTTATTTAAATTCAAACAAAAATGTAAATAGAAAATAATTTCATCCTCATTTTCTAGATGAGAAACTGAGGCATAAAAAGTAGTTCATGTATTTTAATTTTGGATGCTGGGGCTTGATTCTAGTTTTTCTATCGAAATGTATGTAATACTTCATTGCTTCAAGATAAGAAGCTAAAATCTTAATTGGATATATTGAGATTAATTGGCTGTATACTGCAGGAATCCAAATTCTCTTGATTTATCCTACATGTTACAGGCTAAATTGTTTTTTTCTTTAAAGTCGTGTTTTTTTTTCCCTGCTCACTTTTAATTATGTACCTGATTTCATGTCCTATTACAACTTCAGTTTTTTCCTACCTATATATAGCAAAACTTTTGCATCTCATCAGACTTCTGCTACCTTATCAGCTAAAGTGGACTTTAAAGTACACAAAATTTAGTCCCAAGTTTCTTCTCCTCCCTGTCTAAAACAGTCAGTCATTCCTTCAAATCTTATAACAAAAACAGTTCATACAGAATCTCTAGGGATGGATACTTTTGGAAAGATATCAGATGCTTCATTATAATGTCAGGTCTAGAGGGAAAAGCCTTTGTCTGTCATAATTAGTTCTCTTCTGCCCTATGTATATATGACCCTAAGGATATAATAAATAATATTAACAATTTCATCTCTGGATTCTAAGGAGATTTTCTCCTCAAAATTATACTTGGAAATAAACATATGCCATTTCAGAGAGAAATATATTTACTCTATTACATGTAATTGAAAAAATACATCAATTTTACTGTTATTAGTACAATGGGCAATCATGACAATTAAAATGTGTTTCAATTTTATTTCAAAGCTAATCCACAAAATATTTTTAGATGAGAAAGAAACAGTCTTTGAAACACTATATGTTTGGGGGCAATAAGCATAGCAAAATTTAATACACATGTAAATTATGGGTTTTATAAATAAATAACTTTTAATTTTTATGGAACTGTAGTTCTGTCTAGGTAAATGCTTGGGTAAATATACTTTGCTCCCATTAGGGATTAACTCAATGTATAAATGTGTTCATTGACTGTTATACCACAAATTCCAAGAGCATTTCATATATTGTTGAATCTATTATCAGCCCTCAAAAAATATCTCAAACATAATAGGAGTAAAATGTCTACAATTTTGAATTATTTTTAAGTTAGCGGAATAGTCAGCCTAAATTTCTACTGTATCTTTGTCTCTTTTTCAAGAAAGATCAACAAAAAGAAAAAAAATATGTAGATTTCCTGTTTTTGAAATGAGCTAAGGAGCATATTCTGAAAAGTCAAAGATCGTTTGTGCCCTTTTATGCAGAATAATGAAAAAGGATAATAGCAAATAATTTTCTGTCATTAACATTAGTACTTTATGATTTGTTATTTATAATTTGTGCCTTATCATAAGAGCTGTCACACTTTTATTTTTTTTAAGAAGCTTGGTACATTACAAAAAGCCTGTCTCCATCATATTTTATCTTTAAATAATTTTAGAACTATTTTTAATTTTCAAGGTAAATTGTAATGGTTAATCTACAAGTTAAATTGAAGATTCAATAAGCAATCCTTTAAATGATATTTTTGTTTGTTCTTGTTTTTAAATCATAGTAAATTAGTAAAGAGAAGAGATTTCTCACAGAAAGATAGGGTAGGAGAAAAACTACTTTGATACTTAATTTTTTCTTTGTTAAAGAAAATGCTGGGCTAATGTTTTTAAGGGTAGAGTGATTTTGCAACCTTCTCCTAATTCGGCAGAGTTCAGTTAGGAGATTCACATTTAATTCAAGATAAGTTTTATTGTAGCTCTATTTTTTTTAAGGAACCTCCATACTGTTCTCCATAGTGGCTGCACCAATTTACATTCCCACCAACAGTGAAAAAGGGTTCCCCTTTCTCCACACCCTCTACAGCATTTATTGTTTGCAGACATTATGATGATGGCCTTTCTGACTGGTGTGAAGTGATACATCATTGTACAGTAGATTTGATTTGCATTTTTCTAATAATTAGTGATGTTGAGCATCTTTTCATGTGCTTTTTGGCCATCTGTATGCCTTATTTGGAGGAATGTCTATTTAGATCTTCTGCCCATTTTTTGACTAGGTTGTTTATTTTTTTGATATTGAGCTGCATGACCTGTTTGTATATTTTGGAGATTTATCCCTTGTTAGCCGCATCATTTGCAAGTATATTCTCTCATTCTGTGGGTTGTCTTTTCATTTTGTTTATGGTTTCCTTTTCAGTACAAAAGCTTTTAAGTTTAATTAGGACCCATTTATTTTTGTTTTTATTTTCATTATTCTAGGTGGTAGATCTTGCTGTGATTTATGTCAAAGAGTGTTCTGCCTATGTTTTCCTCTAAGAGCTTTATATTATCTGGTCTTACGTTCAGGTCTTTAATCCATTTTCAGTTTATCTTTGTGTATGGTGTTAGAGACTGTTCATTCTTTTACATGTGGCTGTAAAAGTTTTCTTAGTATCACTTATTGAAGAGACTGTCTTTTCTTCATTGTATATTTTTGCTTCCTTTGTTGTAGATTAATTGATCATAGGTGCATAGGTTTATTTCTGGGCTTCCTAACCTGTTCCATTGATCCATGAGTCTGTCTTTGTGCCAGTAGCATACTGTTTTGACTACTGCAGCTTTATAGTATAGTATGTAGTCAGGAAGCCTGATTTCTTCAGCTCTGTTTTTCTTTCTCAACATTTCTTTGGCTATTCAGGGTCTTTTGTGTTTCCAAACAAATTTAAATATTTTTTTTGTTTGTTTTAGTTCTGTGAAAAAATGCCATTGGTAATTTGATAGGGACTGCAAAGAATCTGTACATTCCCTTGGTTATGTGTAGTCATTTTGACAATATTGATTCTTCCAATCCAAGAACATGATAAATCTTTCCACCTGTTTGTGTCATCTTCCATTTCTTTCATCAGCATCTTACATTTTTTTTTCAGGTATAAATGGTTTTTATTAAGTTCTATTTATTGACATTCCAAGTTTTTTGCATTAAATTTAGGAAAGTTTTGCCAAACACAAGGTCACTAAGATTTTTTTCCAATATTTTCTTTCAGAAGTTTATGGCTGTACTCTCACATTTAGATCCATAATCCATTTGAAGATAGTTTGTGTGCACTGTGAAGTATGTGTCAAGATTTTTTTTTTTGCATGTGTTTGTTCAGCTATTCCAGTACCATTTGTTGAAAAAACAGTTCCCCTATTGAACTGTCTTTGTACTTTTTTTTTTTTTTGATATGGGAACATATGTATATGTATAACTGATTCACTTTGTTATAAAGCAGAAACTAACACACCATTGTAAAGCAATTATACTTCAATAAAGATGTAAAAAAAAAAAGAAGCATCTTACATTTTTGTAGTGCTGGTCTTTTGTCTACTTAGGTAAGTTTATTCCTAGGTATTTTATTCTTTTTGATGTGATGGTAAATGGCACTGTTTCTTTAATTTCCCTTTCTGATCTTTTGTTGTTAGTGTATAAGAATGCAAGAGATTTCTGTGCATTAATTTTGTATCCTGAAAGTTTACTGAATTCATTGATGAGCTCTAGTAGTTTTCTGATAGCATCTTTAGGATTTTCTATGTATAGTATCATATTCTGCAAACACTGACAGTTTTACTTCTTCTTTTCCAATCTGGGTATCTTGTATTTCTTTTTCTTCTCTGATTGCCATGACTAGGACTTCTAAAACTATGTTTAATAAAAGTGGTGAGAATGGACATCCTTGTCTTATTCCTGATCCTGAGGTAATGCTTTCAGCTTTTCACTGTTGAATATGATGTTAGCTGAGGATTATCATATGATCCAGCAAGCCCACTCCTGGGCATACATCTGGAGAAACCATAATTTGAAAAGATACCTGCACCCCAATGTTCACTGCAGCACTATTTACAATAGCCAACACATGGAAGCAACCTAAATGTCCATTAGCAGATGAATGGATAAAGAAGATGTGGTACATACATACAATGGAATATTACTCCGCCATACAAAAGAATGAAATAATGCCCTTTGCAGCAACATGGATGGACCTAGAGATTATCATACTAAGTGAAGTAAGGCAGACAAAGACAAATATGATATCACTTACATGTGGAATCTTAAAAAATGTTACAAATAAACTTATTTACAAAACAGAAACAGCCTCATAGACTTAGAAAACAAACTTATGGTTACCAAAGGAGAAAGGTTGGGGGAAGGATAAATTAGGAGGTTGGGATAAATATATACATACTACTATATATAAAATATATAATCAAGGGCTTCCCTGGTGGTGCAGTGGTTGAGAGTCCACCTGCCAATGCAGGGGACATGGGTTCATGCCCCGGTCTGGGAAGATCCCACATACCGCGGAGTGGCTGGGCCTGTGAGCCATGGCCACTGAGCCTGCACATCCGGAGGCTGTGCTCCACAACAGAACAAACACAATAGTGAGAGGCCCGTGTACCGCACACAAACACACACACACACACACACACACACACACAAAATATATATATATATATATATATATATATATATATATATATATATATATATGTATATAATCAATAAAGACCTACTATATAGCACAGGGAACTCTACTCAATACTCTGTAATAACCTATATGGAAAAAGAATCTGAAAAACAATATATATATATATATATATATATATATGTAAAACTGAATTATTTTTCTATATACCTGAAACTAACACAATATTGTAAATCAACTATACTCCAATATAAAATAAAAATTAAAATAAATACATAAAATAAAACAAAACAAAAAATTATTCTCCAATGCAAAATTGTTATATCTTATTCTTTTCTCTCTTTTACAAACCAAAAATAAAATAAAATAACACAAAACAGAATAAAATGTTTTATTCCTGTCTA
This sequence comes from Lipotes vexillifer, assembly GCF_000442215.2. NCBI lineage: Eukaryota > Metazoa > Chordata > Mammalia > Artiodactyla > Lipotidae > Lipotes > Lipotes vexillifer. The sequence continues at coordinate 178,360 of NW_006780420.1, forward strand.
TGTGTTTCATAGGGGTGTAAAGATTAATATAACTTTGGAAGAGATATACAGTATGGATACAGGATATGCAAAAATAATGATAGCACACTATGCTCATAGAAAATTCAATAGTTTTCCTAAAATTGATCTAATCTTCTAGAAGAAAATATATATTTTTTGAATCAAATAAATCATGTTACATTAATCACCCCCATCACCACCAGCAACAAAATAAACCCAGCAGATTTTATGCTTAGATACAATTTACATATATATTAGCAAATCCAATTGGCAGTCTTCATGTGCTCAGAGATCTGATATGCAAAACTAATGAATTAAGTAAGATAGCCTCTTTTATTCCTTAACAGAACTTTGCTTGTGTTATTCAATATTACAAATTAGGCTTCCAACAATAGCAGTTATATTATTATTACCTTTCAGCTAGTTCCTTATAGGAAAAAGTATGTTCCATTAGTAAGTAAATACAAATAATGACTAACTAAAGAATTGTTACTATTAATGATTTGAGGTGAAGGTCAAGACTCAAAAGGTCTTATGTGGAAATTTATAGAGTGCCAGATATTATGATAAGAATTCTTTGTGCATTTCCTCAGTTATTCCATCTTATTTAACTATGAGGAACATATTATTGTTATGACTATTTTAAGGGTGGATATACTTAGATTTAGGGTGCTTTGTCTGCATGGTGTGTAAAAAGAATAGACAAGATTCAAGCTCTTTAATACAAGAGCATCCACTCTTCACACCCATTAATTAACAGAGTGTAAAACCTAATATATTTCTGTGAGGGAAATTTGGAAAATATAATTCTCCAAATAAGAATATATTACATGTTACGCTTTTTCAACACATGCAGATAGTGAGGTGAAACTCTTAAATCCTCAGCTGACAAAACTAATCTATTTCTAGTAGAGAAGCAGACTCAAAGGTGTATTCAAAATCAGTGACTGTTGTACCACTATGCCTGGAGATTGAATAGTATTGACGACTATACCTCCCTCAAAACAAACAAACAGATGACAACAAAAAAACAAAACTGGGTTTACTTTTTACATTGATCTGTTATTCATTTCTCCCTGCATTCCATTTTAGTTAATAAATTTTAAATGGACAACTGAGAGTTATATTGTATAATTCAATGAGTTCACTAATATTTACCTCTCAATAGTCTTTTGTCTTAGTGTTTCATGTTTCTGATTTAGATGAAAAGGTACTATATAAGAATGTAGCAACATGAAGGCAGGGACTTTGTCTTGTTCACAGTGTATCTCTAGAGCCTCTTCAGGTAATTTTCACCCTGTAATACTCAATAGTATTTGTTTAATGAAAGAATTATAATAACAGTCTATTTCTAATATAGTTACTCGGAATTTAACATACAGGTCAGGTATACATTATTTTAGTATTTCAGACATATTTGAATTTTTAAAAAGGAAAGAGATTTTATTTTAAATAATTAAAAGAAATTCAAAGGATTATCTTTAAATAATTAGATTTCCTAATTATTCTATTTAATTTTATTTACTTGATTTGGTACAATTTTAAAATAAAAAGAAAACATCTATTTTGAAATTGAATTTCACTTATACATGCACTGAAAGTTTATATATATACATATTAGCAGTAAAATATTTTAATTTTATTAATAACCTTGATTGTACATACTTTTGAAAAACATTATCTTTTTAGAATAGAAATAGATTTACAAAAAAACTGCAAAGGTAATATAGAGAGTTCTCATATATATCCCACTCAAGTTCCCTATTATTAGCATCTTATATTAGTATGATACATTATCTACAATTAATGATATAGTATTGATTCACTATTATTAACTGAGGTCCACACTTGATTTATTTTAGTGTTTGCCGAATGTCTCTTTTTCTGTTTCAAGAATTTTTAGGTGTTGCCCTTTAAATGCATTGTTAATACACTTTTATTTTGGAGTGATTTTAGATTTATAGAAAACTTGCAATGATAATGCAGAGAGATCCTTTGTATTCCTCAACTAGTTTCCCTAGTGTTAGCATTTTACATTATTATGGTAACTTTGTCAAAACCAAAAAATTGTACATTATTATTAACTAAACTCAAGGCTACTCAGATTTCACCAGGTTTTACACTAATGTCCTTTCCCACTTACAGGATTCCATACAAGACATTGTATTGTAATTAGTTGTCATGTCTCCTTAGTCTTCTCTAGTTTGTGGAAATTTTTTTTTTTTCATGACCTTGACAGTTTTGATTCGTGCTGGTTAGGTATTTTATACAATGTCCCTAGACTTGAATTTTCTCATGCTGCTGAAAAAACTGGATAGTCACATGTAAAAGAATAAAACTAGACCCCCTATCTTACATCACTCACAAAATATTGGGTTGGCCAAAAAGTGCCTTCTGTTAAGTAAAAATAAAAGACACATTTTTCATTTTCATGAAGAATTTTATTGAACAACGTATTCACCCTTTTGTTTCACTACCTTCTGCCATTTTTCAGGCAACTTCATAATTCCATCTTCCTAAAACGTTTTATCTTTTTGAGCAAAGAACTGTTCCAGGTGCCTTTTACAGTCTTCCAGGAAATTAAAAAACTTTTCCATTAAAAAAATTTTGTAAAGACCAAAATCAATGGAAATCAGATGGTGCAATGTCTGGTGAATACAGCGGATGAATCAGAACTTCCCAGCAAGGCTGTAACAGTTTTTGCCTGGTCATCAAAGAAACATGCAATCTTGCGTTATCCTGATGGAAGATTATGAGATTTTGTTGACTAATTCTGGACCCTTTTTGTCGAGGGCCGCTTTCAGTTGGTCTAATTGGGAGCAGTACTTGTTGGAATTAATCGTTTGGTTTTCTGGAAGGAGCTCATAATAGAGAACCTCCTTCCAATCCCACCATATACAAAACATCACCTTCTTCGGATGAAGACCAGCCTTTGGTGTGGTTGGTGGTGGTTCATTTCGCTTGCCCCACGATCTCTTCTGCTCCACATTACTGTACAATATACACTTTTCATTGCCCGTCACAATTTGTTTGAAAAATGGAACATTTTCATTACGTTTAAGTAGAGAATTGCATATGGAAATACAGTCAAGAAGGTTTTTGTCGCTTAACTTATGTGGAACCCAAACATCAAAGTGATTCACATAACCAAGCTGTTGCAAATAAATTTCAATGCTTGATTTGGATATTTTGAGTATGTTGGCTATCTCCCATGCAGTATAACATTTATTGTTCTCAATTAATGTCTCAATTTGTTCGCTATCAATTGGTCTACCCGACCGTGGAGCATCGTCCAGCGAGAAATCTCCATCACGAAACTTCACAAAACACTTTTGACACATTTGATCAGTCACAGCACCTTCTCCATACACTGCACAAATGCTTTTTTTGCATTTCGGTTGTGCTTTTACCTTTCTTGAAGTAATAAAGCATAATATGGTGAAAATGTTGCTTTTTTTCTTCTATCTTCAATATGAAAATGGCTACACAAAAATTCACCAAATTTGATGTCTTTTTTTAAATGCACACTGATACGTACAATCCAACAGAATTGTTCTGAATGAAATTAAAGACAACTTAGGGCTACTAGAGTCATCTTATGGAAAAAACCGAACGGACGTTTTGGCCAACCCAACATACGACACATCTATGTGCATATAAACATATATAGACATTTACATGTTATCCTATAGCACTATATAGATTCTGTTTTCATCCCTGAAAACCAACTATTGGAAAAATTAGAAGTCTGCCATGTTAACAAGTGGAGATTATCCTTTCATTGGAGGAAAAATATGTTTACAAACAACACAAACATATTTAAGAATTCTGATATCTATGGTTGATTTGAAACATATGTTTCTCATTTCTTCTCAAATTTTACTGGCAAAGAAAATAAAGATAATTTTGTTTACAATATTTACAGCAATGGTAAAAAGCTAGAAATAGGAATCTTTCAGAAAATGAGAAAAAAAACAGTTTATGAAGTGAATTATACAAGTGGAAAGCCATTCAAAGATGAACATCAACAGAATAGAGGAACTGTAATACTATAGATGAAAAAATAGGATCTACTAAATATATTCCTTTAGAATTTATCCAGAAGATTCAAGTTGCTGAGACTTGAAGAGTGTGACATATGGCCAGTCTGCCATTAAAGACATTACGTAGTTACAGGAGAGACCAGTTAGATCAGTAGCACGCTCTCAGAGTTATTGCCTTCTTGAAGAGTTAAGTGTCTTTTTTTTTTTTTTTTTTTTTTTG
>NW_006780420.1:182667-186708 GCF_000442215.2 Lipotes vexillifer
TTTTTTTTTTTTTTTTTTTTTTTTGGCTGCGTTGGGTCTTCGTTGCTGCTCATGGGCTCTCTCTAGTTATGGCGAGTGGGGGCTACTCTTCATTGTGGTGTGCGGGTTTCTCATTGCAGTGGCCTCTCTTGTTGCGGAACACGGGTTCTAGGCGCGCGGGCTTCATTGTGGCACGCAGGCTCAGTAGTTGTGGCTTGCGGGCTCTGGAGAGCAGGCTCAGTAGTTGTGGTGCATGGGCTTAGGTGCTCCGCGGCTTGTGGGATCTTTCCCATGAGGCATCGAACCCGTGTCGTCTGTACTGACAGGCGGATTCTTAACCACTGCTCCATCAGGGGAGCCACTAAGTGTGTCTTTCTTTGAGAAAAGTGCCCGATAATGTAAAATTCCATGAGAGCTGATGCCATATCTAACTTATCATCACAATAAAAGTTTATAATAAAATGTCTATCTGGTGTATTCCATTGTGTCAACATAGCTAAGCTGCAACTAACTGCACGGAATCCCCTTTCTTCTGGATTAACATAGTCTACAAGACATTTTGCTAAAGATTTGGAAGCATGAGTGAAGCTGCACTCATCTTTTTACACATGGAAGGTAAACATAGAGCAAAAGGCACTATTACAGGTCATTGTCACCTATTTGCACCTCTGCGTGTTTGCACAGGAGAGTAGCTGGGTCCACAGCTCCTGCAACTCCTACCATATCTTCAGCTTAAGTTTCTTTGACTTCTGGGCCAAAGGTTAGTAATCAGCCTCTCTTGTAGGAAAGTCTGGTCACCAGTGTTGGAGGCTTGAAAGAGGGAACATTACATCGAAGTTTCCAATTTGTCCTTATACTTTCCAGAATAGCCTGGCAGTTTCCAGTTTGTGCTTGCTTCCCCTATTTGTATATGATTTCTGTTCCTGACAGCCTTCTCAGTAACAGACTTAGAAACACAGTCTAAGATAGCCCTTATAACCAGATCCCACTGTTGAGTAAAGTTAAATCCCTATAATACATCTCTGATTATTTATAAATCTTTAGTGTTCTGGTTGAACCATCACTGATATAGTCTAATACAATTTTAAACTTCCAAAACATATTAATTAATTAATTAATCCTTTAGAGGATCTTTGCATCTCTTGTGTCTACAAGGAGAACTGTCACAGAATATGATCTCAGATATTATTTTTTGAATAAATTTAAAATAATAAATGATTGACCTAATTAATCAATGAGAGCCCTAACATTTTTATATGCATGTTTTACTCCAATATTACACTGAAAATACATGCAAATTGTAGAAATTAACAATCTTGGTCCCACAATCCACAATATGGTAAAAATTATTCTCAAGACATTATATATATATTTCAAATTTTTTTCACTAAACAAATCAAATTTGCAATCAAGGGAGATTCTCTTGCACCCATCTTGAAACTATAAATGTATTGAAATTATGAATACATTTGGTTCACATAGTTTTCCTTGATTTAATCACACTTAAATGATTAAGTGATTAATCACACTTAAATGATTAAGCAGCCAAATAATATATTCTCCAGGGGTATGAATTATAGACACAATTTCAACTAGTCATTGTTTAGTATCCAAATTGCTCCTTAATGAATTTGTGATGCAAACAATTGTTTAAACTATCAGGCAGACATAATTTCTAACAGAGAATTTAGATGAAGGATCTTCAGGTGAATCAATTATTTTAAAAATAATTTTTAACACAAGACTTATATACAAACTTCATAATTCTCCCTTCCTCTCTGCAGAGAGCCCATGATATCTCAAGAAGTTATCTTGCTTAATATCATGAGAAAACATCAAAATATTGTTTGCCCACTTACAACCCATTAATCCAAGTAAAAGTTTTTATATATTAGAGTGAGAGGTATGGCAGGCTATTTATAAGGGTCCCCACCCATACTCCCAAGGACCTCCCATTGCTAGAGAGAAAATGAAATTATGAACCTAAGTGCAGGGCTGGCTCCATAATTTGTGAGACCAAGTACAAAATGCAAATGTGGGCATTCTTGTCCAAATATCAAGGATTTCAAGATGGTAATAACAGAGCATTAAACCAACAGCAGAGCCCTCCTATGTACAGGGCTTCCTGTGACCACCCAGGTCGCAAACTGATGATCCAGCCTTGCACAAGTATTTTATTCCCTACAGCCTTTTCTCCCCACATTTTTTCTTTGTTTTGTCTTTTTTAACCAAAACTGTAATACTAGTATACAAAATAAGATGGGAAAAATGTGATTTGACATTTAAATTTTAGCCTATAATACAACCTGCAGCTTTTTTTTTTAAACTTAGAACAATTCCCCAATTTCTGTCATTGTACATTGTGTGTTACAGAAATCCTTTCTGAAGCTTGAGTTTGGGACAAGTTAAGAGCTTAAATGTGTGTCATCTACTATTATAAAAAGTCATAATTGAATTATTGATCTTTCATTGTTAACATATAAATTGTAGACATAATTAAGTTTCATGTTCAATCAAAAAGCAATCAGAAAATTTTAAGTGCCAATTCTACATCATATGGGGCATGAAAACCCCAGAATTTTCATTTTTCACAACTCTAAATAACTGGGAAGAAAAAAACAATGAAAGAGCACATTAAATGTTTTTTCCCGTACCTCCATTACATTTATAATACTAGTTATATTAAGTAGGTTGAGTAAGGAATGGCAACTAGACCTATTGACTTTGCACAGAATACTTCGTGTAACATACGCATGTGGCAAATAAATCTATTTAAACTCACTTTAACACCATATATATTTTAATTTTGACTAACATGTATAGTTTAATCCTTTTTTGAATTATAAAATTAATATATTCTTATTTAAATAGTTGAAAACAACAGTAGAGTGAGAATTAAAAAGAAACCCATTGCTCTACTCAAACTTTATACTGATAAAGTTTTTAAGGTGCTTTCTTCTTGCATCTTTTTTTTTCAATTTTGAAACTTTTAATGATTAAATTTATTGTTAAAATCTCTTTGATATCATATAGCAAATATCTGCAATATTTCCATGCTCTGAACTCATTAAAAGCATGGAATAGAGTAATGAGCTTGGTAGGTTGTAAATAATTCCATGTTTTTGGTACAATAATGGACCTCATTGCTTTAGGGTCTGGAATGTACTTATATGTAGTCATTCAAAATGTTTTAAATGGTAGTACAATCTTCTTATTAAAGTAAAAGACGCCAAATAACAAAAGCAACACACCCTACTTAATACCTGCAAAGTAATAATAGGTTTACTAAAACTAATTGAGTCCTCTGAAATGTGACTCAGTGACAGAAAATCTATTATCAATTTCTAATTAGATAAGGCATCTCTTTGCCCATACTCAATTAAAAAAATAATACTAGGGTGGAACATTGAATTTAAAACAGCTGTTAAGATCTGCACTAACCTCATTAGAAAAGCTTCCGGAAGTTTCTCTGATACTTTACGGTTGTATTGCAAGTGACCATGAAATCTATGAGTCAGTGAAAATAAAGAAAATAAATGTCTATATTTCACAGAGTAAGAACAGCATGTCAAATTAGTTCTTCAAGGATTAGTATAACTATATGTACATGGAAGGAACAGAATTTTCACTTCTCAACTTTAAATAACTGGGAAGAAAAATCTAATCTAACAGGACACTGAATGTTTCCCTCTGTACCTTCATTACCTTTATAACGCCAGTTATATTAAACAGGTTGTGTTAGTAACAGCAATTAGACTGCTTGACGTTATACAGAATATTGTATATAGTATATGTGGCAAGTTTATCCAATATATATGTCCTATTTAATAACAATATACCAGTGTTTCTAGGAGAAACAAGAGAATTGTGTCTATGTAAGAGCATTAAAAATACCATTTATTCATTAAATCTTTCATTCAAGACTTATTGATCATTTATGAATGAGGATGATAACTCCAAATTCATTCCCCTCTTCCAGCTTAAAATCCTCCAGGGATTTCTAATGTCTTCACAAAATTAAAATGATAATAAAAAATAATAATAAAAACTAAATCTTTCCCT
>NW_006780420.1:186817-305866 GCF_000442215.2 Lipotes vexillifer
CTTTCCCTAAGTGACATGCCTTGCCATTTTCATATCTGTATATATTTGTATGCCATCATCACAGAATTCCCCAAAATCACCTCTTATGATCTGAGAGGTGTCTTGCTTTGATGCTTTTCTTCATACTGTTCCTTTACTTTTTCCTTTTTATAGGAACATAGGAAATCCTTCTAGACCTTCGACTGTTTATAACTCAAGTAAAGCATTAACTTTTCAGAAAATTTTAAACTCCCCACCCTTGCACTCTATCCTCTTTTCACAGTCTCAATGGGAAATAAACTTCCCTGATGAGTGAAATTTCTTACACCAAACTCCAAACTAGATCCCACCCTTCTCCATCTTCACAGACCCTGGGACTAGATAAGCAATTATGAAACTTTATAAACTATAAACCTTGAGGCAAAAATGGGCTTTTACTTGAAACAGTAGAATACAGATATTCTTAAAGTCCCTGCATGGTTCCCTCTTCAGCAATGCCCAGTTTGACTTTGTCCTTAGAGTGTCACTGTTGCACCTAACAACCCTGTTTTTCCCTGTGGAACACTAATGATTTAAAACTGCAGAACAATTTTCCAATTGATTTCCAACAGAAAATGTAGGTTGACTGCATCACTGAACTAATATATAATAGATGAACAGATTTTAGAATAAATGAAATTACAGTGCATAGATCTAGAAAGAAAGAAGGAAGGAAAGAAAGAAAGAAGGAAGGAAGGAAAGAAGGAAAGAAGAAAGGAAGGAAGGAAGGAAGGAAGGGAGGAAGGAAGGAAGGAAGGAAAGAGAAAGAAAGAAAGAAAGAAAGAAAGAAAGAAAGAAAGAAGAAAGAAAGAAAGAAAGAAAGAAAGAAAGGAAAGAAAGAAAGAAAGAAAGGAGAGATAGAGAGGGAGGGAGGGAGAGAGGGAGGATAGAAGGAAGACAAAGAAAGAGGGAGAAAAATAGCAAATACAATAATTTGAGAAGGAAACGATCCTATGGTACTATTTGTCTCATTTCCATACCCAGAACATATTTTTCTAAATAGAGTAACACAATTTAAAATACTAGTGATATATGAGGAAACTTGAGCTCTAATAAAACATAAATCCTAATCCTGAGAAAAACAAAACAGTTCAAACTTTATTTTATGAGACTATTAATAGATACCTTGGCCAATTGAAGAAAATCTCCTTCCAACTCATCTCTGGAAGGAATCATGGCCTGCTTTGTGACTTTCTGAACTGTAATACCTTGCCATTCATTACAGCTTAATTCAGATTTTTATTTTTTGATGAAACAGAAATATGTGCACCTATATGGAAGCAGGCTGTGCTAAAAGGTTCAATGCAGATTTATGTAAACTTATTTATGTTGAATACTATTGGAGCCTGGTATTTGAGGACCATTTTAAGCAGCCTTTCTAAAGTAAGCATTTTTAAACTTCTAAGGGAGCTCCTGAAGGATTCTGTGAAGGTGATCCTCTGAAAAAAGATTTAAACATAAATTTTGAGTAAAACTATAAATGTTTAAAGTGTAATATTTTGTTAATAACATTTAGAATTTTAAAAATATTCTGTAGCAATATTGAATGACAGGAAATACTGTATTGTTGTATTTTTTTCTTTGATGTAAGTAGCACTGCTGTCAAACTTAGTACTTAGAGTTATTGGGGAGGCTTTTATTGACTCTTTACTTGCAAAATGCAGACATGAAATGTGGATTACATTATTACAATCAAGACCACATTTGAATTGACTTTCTGGGTCAAGGACATAATGCTATTTTAGGCACCACAGATCAACAAAGTAAACATGCATCTGAAGAGGCTTCCAAAATGTAGTTATCTAATAAGATGTGTCCCAGACAAGAACTTGCTTTCAGAGATAATTGTGTTTCTAAAATTTATTGGTATTTTTACCACCATTTTGTTTCTATAACACAGAGCTTATTTACTGACAATTTTATACTTTGACCAAATAAAAAAATAGTTTATTATAATAGGATAAATATACTTTCACCATTAGTTAATTTCAGTCAATAAGGAGTTAAGTTTCATATTATTACCTCAGTAGATCAATAATATATAATGGCCTAGAATTTAAATACCATGTAAGAACTGAGGCATAATTATGCAACAGATTTCTAATATTATCTCAGGAATTACAAGCATGCTAAATGAGTCATTAACTTAGACACAGAAAAATAGAGATGTAAACATTGAAGCAATAATTTCTTCTGCAGACTTGTCAAATAAGCATCCCTACAGAACAGATTTCTATTGCTAATGCACAGAAATGCTCCATCATTTCTCCAGTGTTGTAGTTCCTGCCTAATAATTGCTTTCCTACTTAAGCCTAGTATTATCACCTATTACAATCAAAAGAGAAATACTGAATAGCAAAACTGTAGTCTACGTGAAGTTTTCCAAAGCCAATGAACAGACAATTTATATTTAGGCTGATGTCTGACTTTCAGTGACTATACTTGTAGAAAACATGATAATGTGAATATATCATAAGATATGTTGTGGTTAGAGTCTACTGGTAGACACAAAAGTACAATATTTTGGATTTATGATAAATTGTCTGATGATTTCATATATTAATTCTCATTTATAAGTTAATACTTTCTGTATTTACACCATTTGGCTAGGGTAGAGTGTGTATCTTACAAATATCCCCATAAGCTCCTCCCAAATTGAAAAAAATAAATCATTTGTATTACAATTTGAAGATTGTTTAAAAAAAAGAAATGCAATCTCTTAAAATCTGTTTTGCAAATAGCAGTTATGAATGTTATACTCTGCCACATCTTTTTTAAAAAAACCTCTTTATTGGAGTATAACTGCTTTACAATGGTGTGTTACTTTCTGCTTTATAACAAAGTGAATCAGTTATACATATATCTCCATATCTCCTCCCTCTTATGTCTCCCTCACAACCTCCCTATGCCACCCCTCTAGGTGGTCATAAAGCACCAAGCTGATCTCACTGTGCTATGCAGCTGCTTCCCACTAGCTGTCTATTTTACATTTGGTAGTGTACATATGTCCATGCCACTCTCTCACTTTGTCCCAGCTTACCCTTCCCCCTCTCCATGTCCTCAAGTCCATTCTCTATGTCTGCATCCTTATTCCTGTCCTGCCCCTAGGTTCTTCAGAACCATGTGTTTTTTCTCAGATTCCATATATATGTGTTAGCATATGGTATTTGTTTTGCTCTTTCTGACTTAACTCTGTATGACAGATTCTAGGTCCATCCACCTCACTACAAATAATTAAATTTTGTTTCTTTTTATGGCTGAGTAATATTCCATTATATATACGTGCCACATCTGCTTTATCCATTCGTCTGTCAATGGACACTTAGGTTGCTTCCATGTTCTGGCTATTGTAAATAGAGCTGCAATGAACATTGTGGTACATGACTCTTTTTGAATTATGGTTTTCTCTGGATATATGCCCAGTAGTGGGATTGCTGGGTCATATGGTAGCTCTATTGGTAGTTTTTAAGGAACCTCCATACTGTTCACCGTAGTGGCTGTATCAATCTACATTCCCACCAACAATGCAAGAGAGTTCCCTTTTCTCCACACCCTCACCAGAATTTATTGTTTGTAGATTTTTTGATGATGGCCATTCTAATTGGTGTAAGATGATACCTTATTGTAGTTTTGATTTTCATTTCTCTAATGATTGGTGATGTTGAGCATTCCTTCATGTGTTTCTTGGCAATCTGTATATCTTCTTTGGAGAAATGTCTATTTAGGTCTTCTGCCCATTTTTGGATTGGGTTGTTTGTTTTTTTGATATTGAGCTGAATGAGCTGATTGTAAATTTTGGAGATTAATCCTTTGTCAGTTGCTTCATTTGAAAATGTTTTCTCCCATTCTGAGGTCTGTCCTTTCATCTTGTTAATGCTTTCCTTTGCTGTGCAAAAGCTTTTAAGTTTCATTAGGTCCCATTTGTTTATTTTTGCTTTTATTTCCATTTCTCTAGGAGATGGGTCACAAAGGAACTTGCTGTGATGTATGGCATATGTTCTGCCTATGCTTTCCTCTAAGAGTTTTATGGTGTCTGGCCTTGTATTTAGGTCTTCAATCCATTTTGAGTTTATTTTTGTGTATGGTGTTAGGGAGTGATCTAATTTCATTCTTTACATTTAGCTGTCCAGTTTTCCCAGCACCACTTATTGAAGAGGCTGTCTTTTCTACATTGTATATTCCTGCCTCCTTTATCAAAAATAAGGTGACCATATGTGCATGGGTTTATCTCTGGGCTTTCTATCCTGTTCCATTGATCTATATTTCTGTTTTTGTGCCAGTACCATACTATCTTGATTACTGTAGCTTTGTAGTATAGTGTAAATACTGGGAGCCTGATTCCTCCAGCACCGTTTTTCGTTCTCAGGATTGCTTTGGCTATTCGGGGTCTTTTGTGTTTCCATACAAATTGTGAAATTGTTTGTTCTGGTTCTGTGAAAAATGCCATTAGTAGTTTGATAGGTATTTCATTGAATCTGTAGATTGCTTTGGGTAGTATAGTCATTTTCACAATGTTGATTCTTCCATTCCAAAACAATAGGATATCTCTCCATCTGTTTGTATCATCCTTAATTTCGTTCAACAGTGTCTTATAGTTTGCTGCATACAGGCCTTTGTTTCCTTAGATAGGTTTATTCTTAGGTATTTTACTCTTTTTGTTGCAATAGTAAATGGGAGTGTTTCCTTAATTTCTCTTTCAGATTATTCATCATTAGTGTATAGGAATGCAAGATATTTCTGTGTGTTAATTTTGTTCCAAATTCATTGATTAGCTGTCGTAGTATTCTGGTATCATCTTTAGGATTCTCTATGTACAGTATCATGTCATCTGCAAACAATGAAGCTTTACTTCTTTTCCAGTTTGGATTCCTTTTATTTCTTTTTCTTCTCTGACTGCTGTGGCTAAAACTTCCAAAACTATGTTGAATAAATTGGTGACAATGGACAACCTTGTCTTGTTTCTGATCTTAGTGGAAATGGTTTGAATTATTCACCATTGAGAATGATGTTTGCTGTAGGTTTGTTATATATGGCCTTTGTTATGTTGAGGTAAGTTCCATCTTTGCCTACTTTCTAGAGGGTTTTTATCATAAATTGGTGTTGAATTTTGTTGAAACCTTTTTCTGCATTTATTGAGATGATCATATGGTTTTTCTCCTTTAATTTGTTAATATGGTTTATCACATTGATTGATCTGCGTATACTGAGGAATCCTTGCATTCCTGGAATAAACCCCACTTGATCATGGTATGTGACCCTTTTAATGTGCTGTTGGATTCTGTTTGTTAGTATTTTGTTGAGGATTTTTGCATCTATGTTCATCAGTGATATTGGCCTGTAGTTTTCTTTCTTTGTGACATCTTTGTCCGGTTTTGGTATCAGGGAGACAGTGGCCTCGTAGAATGAGTTTGGGAGTGTTCCTCCCTCTGCTGTATTTTAGAAGAGTTTGAGAAGGATAGGTGTTAGCTCTTCTCTAAATGTTTGATAGAATTCGCCTGTGAAGCCATCTGGTCCTGGGATTTTGTCTGTTGTAAGATTTTTAATCACTGCCTCCATTTCAGTGGTTGTGATTGGTCTGCTTGTATTTTCTATTTCTTCCTGGTTCAGTCTTGGGAAATTGTGCTTTTCTAAGAATTTGTCCATTTCTTCCAAGTTGTCCATTTTATTGGTATTTAGTCGCCTGTAGTAATCACTCATGATCCTTTTTATTTCTGCAGTGTCAGTTGTTACTTCTCCTTTTTCATTTCTAATTCTATTGATTTGAGTCTTCTCACTTTTTTTCTTGATGAGTATGGGTAATGGTTTTTCAATTTTGTTTATCTTCTCAAAGAACCAGCTTTTAGTTTTATTGATCTTTGTTATCATTTTTGTCATTTTTTTCATTTATTTCTGATCTGACCTTTATGATTTCTTTCCTTCTGCTAACTTTTTTTTTCTTTCTCTAATTGCTTTAGGTGTAAGGTTAGGTTGTTTATTTGAGATATTTTTGTTTCTTGAGGTAGGATTATATTGCTATAAACTTCCCTCGTAGAACTGCTTTTGCTGCATCCCATCGGTTTTGGGTCATCTTGTTTTCATTGTCATTTGTTTCTAGGTATTTTTTGATTTCCCCTTTGATTTCTTCAGTCATCTCTTCGTTATTTAGTAGTGTATTGTTTAGCCTCCATGTGTTTATATTTTTTACAGATTTTTTTCCTGTAATTGATATCTAGTCTCATAGCATTGTGGTTGGAAAACATACCTGATACGATTTCAATTTTCTGAAATTTACCAAATCTTGATTTGTGACCCAAGATATGATCCATCCTGGAGAATGTTCCATGAGCACTTGAGAAGAAAGTGTATTCTGTTGCTTTTGGATGGAATGTCCTATAAACATCAATTAAGTCCATCTTGTTTAATGTATCATTTAAAGCTTGTGTTTCCTTATTTATTTTCATTTTGGATGATCTGTCCAATGATGCAACTGGGGTGTTCAAGTCCCCTACTATGATTGTGTTACTGTTGATTTCCCATTTTATGGCTGTTAGCATTTGCCTTATGTATTGTGGTGCTCCTATGTTGGGTGCATAAATATTTACAAGTGTTATGTCTTCTTCTTGGTTTGATCTCTTGATCATTATGCAGTGCCCTTGTCTCTTGTGATAGTCTTTTTTTCAAGTCCATTTTGTCTGATATGATAATTGCTATTCCAGCTTTCTTTGATTTCCATTTGCATGGAATATCTTTTTCCATCCCCTCACTTTCAGTCTGTATGTGTCCCTAGGTCTGAAGTGGGTGTCTTGTAGACAGCATATATACAGGTCTTGTTTTTGTATCCATTCAGTCAGTCTATGCCTTTTCGTTGGAACATTTGATCCAATTACATTTAGGTAGTTATCGATATGTATGTTCCTATTACCATTTTCTTAATTGTTTTGGGTTTATTATTGTAGGTCTTTTCTTTGTCTTGTGTTTCCTGCCTAGAGAAGTTCCTTTAGCATTTGTTGTAAAGCTGATTTGGTGGTGCTGAATTCTCTTAGCTTTTGCTTGTCTGTAAAGGTTTTAATTTTTCCATCAAATCTGAATGAGATCATTGCTGAGTAGAGTAATCTTGGTTGTTGATTTTTCCCTTTCATCACTTTAAATATGTCCTGCCACTCCCTTCTGGCTTGCAGAGTTTCTGCTGAAAGATCAGCTGTTAATCTTATGGGAATTCCCTTCTATGTTATTTGTTATTTCCCATGCTGCTTTTAATATTTTCAGTGTGTATTTAATTTTTGATAGTTTGATTAATATGGGTCTTGGTATGTTTCTCCTTGGATTTATCCTGTATGCGACTCTCTGTTCTTCCTTGACTTGATTGACTACTTCCTTTCCCATATTAGGGAAATTTTCAACTATAATCTTTTCGAATATTTTCTCAGTCCCTTTTTTTTCTCTTCTTCTTCTTCTGGGACCCCTATAATTCAAATGTTGTTGCATTTAATGTTGTCCCAGTTGTCTCTGATACTGTCCTCAGTTCTTTTCATTCTTTTTTCTTTATTCTTCTCTGCAGTAGTTATTTCCACTATTTTTTCTTCCAGGTCACTTATACATTCTTCTGCCTCAGTTACTCTTCTACTGATTCCTTCTAGAGAATTTTTAATTTTATTGTGTTGCTCATCATTGTTTTCTCTTTAGTTCTTCTAGGTCCTTGTTAAATGTTCCTTGCATTTTCTCCAGTTTATTTCCAAGATTTTGGATCAACTTTACTATCATTACTCTGAATTCTTTTTCAGGTAGACTGCCTCTTTCCTCTTCATTTTTTTTGGTCTGGTGGGTTTTTACCTTGCTACTTCATCTGCTGTGTCTTTCTCTCTGTCTTCTCATTTTGCTTAACTTACTGTGTTTGGGGTCTCCTTTTTGCAGGCTGCAGGTTCATACCTCCAGTTGTTTTTGGTGTCTGTCCCCAGTGGCTAAGGTTGGTTCAGTGGGTTGTGTAGGCTTCCTCGTGGAGGGGCTAGTGCCTGTGTTCTGGTGGATGAGGCTGGATCTTATCTTTCTGGTGGGCAGGTCCACATCTGCTGTTGTGTTTTGGGGTGTCTGTGACCTTATGATTTTAGGCAGCCTCTCTGCTAATGGTACGTGTTGTGCTCCTGTCTTGCTAGTTGTTTGGCATAGGGTGTCCAGCACTGTAGATTGCTGGTCGTTAAGTGGAGCTGGGTCTTAGCATTGAGATGGAGGTCTCTGGTGAAGCTTTCGCCGATTAATATTACGTGGGGCCGGGAAGTCTCTGGTGGACCAATGCCCTGAACTCAGCTCTCCTACCTCAGAGGCAGAGACCTGACAGCTGGCTGGACCAGCAAGACCCTATCAGCCACACAGCTCAGAAGAAAAGGGAGAGAAAAAGAAAGAAAGAAAGAGAATAATACAATAAAATAATTAAAATAAAAATTAAAAAATTATTAAAAATAAAACAAATGAAAAAGTAATTAAAAAAATGAAAAAAAATAGAAAGAAAGAAAGATGAGAGCAACCAAACCAAAGAAGTAATCCACCTATGATAACAGGCGCTAAAACCTATACTTAAAAAAAATATATATATGGACAGACAGAACTCTATGACAAATGGCAAAAGCAAAGCTATACAAACAAAATCACACAAAGAAGCATACACTTACACACTCACAAAAAGAGAAAAAGGAAAGAAAAATTTATATCTATATATAAAAAAAATAGGAAGAGAACAACCAAATCAATAAACTAATCTACCAGTGATAATAAACTCTAAATACTAAACTAAGATAAACACAAATCTAGAAACAAATTAGATGCAGAGAGCAAACTCCAAGTCTACATTTGCTCCCAGAGTCCACCACCTCAATTTTGGGAGTATTCGTTGCGTATTCAGGCATTCCACAGATGCAGATTACATCAAGTTGATTGTGGAGATTTAATCCATTGCTCCTGTGGCTGCTGGGAGAGATTTCCCTTTCTCTTCTTTGTACAGCTCCTCGTGGTTCAGCTTTGGATTTGGCCCTGACTCTGCGTGTAGGTCGCCTGAGGGCATCTGGTCCCACCCAGACAGGATGGGATAAAAAGAGAAGTTGATTATGGGGCTCTGGCTCACTCAGGCTGTGGGGGAGTGGGTATGGAATAGAGGGCGAGCCTGCGGCGGCAGAGGCCAACGTGATGTTGCAACAGCCTGAGGCGCGCCATGTGTTCTCTGCGGAAGTTGTCCCTGGATCATGGGACCCTGGCAATGTTGGGCTGCACAGTCTCATGAGAGGAGAGGTGTGGATAGAGACCTATGCTTGCACACAGGCTTCTTGGTGGCTGTAGCGGCAGCCTTAGCGTTTCATGCCCATCTCGGGTCTGCACTGATAGCCGCAGCTTGTGCCTGTCTCTGCAGCTTGTTTAGGTGGTGCTCTGAATCTCCTCTCCTCACATACCCCGAAACAATAGTCTCTTGCCTCTTAGGCAATTCCAGACTTTTTCCCAGACTCACTCCCAGCTAGCTGTGGTGCAGTAGCCCCCTTCAGGCTGTGTTCACGCAGTCCTCTCCCCGGGATCTGACCTCCAAAGCCGGAGCCTCAGCTCCCAGCCCCCACCCACCCTGGCAGGTGAGCAGACAAGCCTCTCAGGCTGGTGAATGCTGGTTGGCACCAATCCTCTGTGCAGGAATCTCTCCTTTTTGCCCTCTGCACCATTTTTGCTGCGCTCTCCTCTGATGCTCCAAAGCTTCCCCTCCACCACCCCCCATCTCCGCCAGTGAAGGGGTTTCCTCGTGCGTGGAAGCTTTTCCTCCTTCACAGCTCCCTCCCAGAGGTTCAGATCCTTTTCCTATTCTTTTGCCTCTGTTTTTTCTTTTTTCTTTTGCCCTACCGAGGTACGTGGGGGAGTTTCTTGCCTTTTGGGAAGTCTGAGGTCTTCTGCCAGTGTAGGTGTTCTTTAGGAGTTGTTCCACATGTAGATGTATTTCTGATGTATATATGGGGAGGAAGGTGATCTCCATGTCTTACTCCTCTGCCATCTTGAAGGTCTCTCCCTTGTATCTCTCTTATTTTTTATTATTACAATAAAAAGTCTGTTTAGAATGTGTAATGCAGTACAATACGCAAAAAGATAGAGTTCTATAAATTGTGATTCAAGGTGACTTCATAGTACTCATTATGAGTTTAGTTTCACTCCTTAGATGGTTCTCAGCATGGGCTTCAGGTCATGTTATAATGATAACATGTTAACAAATATTAACATTCTTTAAAGTACTTTACAAAGCACTTTCCTATACATCATATTTGATAATTCCATGACATTTAACAAAAATTATCTGAATTTCACAGCTCAGACATTGAGGCTCAGAGAGACTGAGACTCACCCAATGTTACACAGCTAATAATTGGCAGAGTCAACATTTTAACCCAGTTCTTACAACACCAAAACCACACTCTATACACTACAGTAAGTTACCTCCAATTTAAATATAATAGAACATATAATATATAATTCAAATTATACCTTATAATTATATGGAACACATATGAATTAAAAAGGCCTTTTGGGTGTAGTAGTTGGGGAAATAGAAACATGATAAGTCTAAATGATTTTCTCAGGTTTGTTGTAACGTTGTACTGGAGTGTTTGCAATAGGATCCTCATCCTATTTTCCTATTTATTGTGTTTTTCTCCCGATTACAACATTTAGGGAATGAAGGACATTACCATAAATAGTTACTTGATAAAGAACAGGGTTGTTAAATCACTTTTCAAATAGATTCATTAGTGATACTACCTAATTTCATAGCTATGTCTGCCTTTTCCCAGTTAAGACTGAAATGAATAAGAATATTTCGATGCCAACCAAGTAGACATTAATTGAAAGCCTGAGGGATTCAAATATAAATTTAAAAAAAACAAAAAGGAGAAGGGAGAGAAAAAGGAGGAGAAAAAACTACTGTATGACCCTTGGAGGAGTTAGCATTTTTCTTGAGAGGCAAAGATGTGAGTGGTTAAGAGTAGCCTCTGGTGTGAGACTATATGCATCAGGTCCTAGCTGCATGAACTTTGGCCTTTTCTTGAACTGTCTTTGACTTAATATCCTCCTCTGTAAAATAGGCATGGTAATATACATAGTGCACTGAGTTGTAGTGAAAAGTCCATTCTAGGTAAAGAATTTAGAGCAGGACCTGGTATATAGTAACCATTCTGTAGGTATCAGCCATTGATTGTATGTATGTTTTGCTTTGTGGGTTAGGAGGAGATAAAAGTATGAAATGTCTAAGCTTTATTGTTTTATCTGGCTACTGCTATCATCATACTGATATAAACAAATTTTATGTTACAAAAGCATTGCCACAAATCTCAAATGTGCACATACATTTTCTGGGATAGCTATTAAACCCCTGAGTAGAACTCACCACATTCTATCAACACATAGCCACTGGCCTAGGTAAGGTTTAGTGCTTGTTTTTAAACAGCACTAAAGTAATATTTTGTACTGATTAATTACCTTATTGATTGATGAACCACTGGAAAATTTATTTAGTATCATGATTCATCTCTTTTTCATTTTGCTTAATAACAAGATAGCTTCTAACAGGCAAAGAGTACCTTTCATTAGTTCAGAATTCTGAACAAAAATAATTGCAAACTGTTACATTTGATCTCTGAAATAAAATGTGATATACATGTAAGTAAACATGACATATCAAAAAGCAACTTTAAAATTAACAATAGGCACATTTAAGTGCTTGTCATGCAACAAGTGGCTTACATATACTACTGTTGTAAAGCTCTACAAAGGATATATTATTATCTATATTTTTTTCATCAGCTGAGAAAAAATGAGTTTCAGAAATATGAAGGGACTTCCCTAAAGCAAGAGCTAGAAAACTGAGGATTTGGGATTTGATGCCACCCTCACTGCTTATTTGAAATGTAACATTGAATAGTCTTGTCTGTTGGGATACAAATGGGTGAGAATCTGGGGCAACTGTATAAAATTACAGGCAAAATTGGAGGGAAATACAGCTGCTTAGTATGAATTTGAGGTGGAGGTGATAAAAATCTATAATATGCAAGCCTTCAGAATGTATCGTTTGTCCCTATGATATTTTTAGAATTCTGTTTTAAAATATTTCAATATGTACTTTATCACATATTTTTGGGGTAGCACTTTTTGTTTTTGACATATATTCATTAAATTTAATAATCCTGTATAAATATGACTGTTTTTGAACTAGATTTAGGCTCTTGATTTCAATAGACTAATAACAATATTAAAAATTTTATATATCTTACCCACTCTAAAAAATGTAGTATAGTTTTAAATCTACATTATACAAATATGCATAGACATATAACATATTGACAGAACCTTTATCTAAAATATGAATATATTATATACAATATAAATAAAGGTGTATCACACATATATTTTTTTTTCTGAATACTTTTTGTTTCAAGGATTAGCTATCATGCTGACAATCACCTTGAAAATACACAAACTTGTTTATTTTGGGAGGGCTTATTTTCATGGTTGATAACTTCAGTAATATCTTTATTCATAAATGCATAAATTCACAGTTTATAAAATGGATTTGGCACTTAAAATTGGATACTTGTTTATTATAAATGGTTATTTTGAAAATAGCTTTACAAGAAACACTTTTCTTTTCTAACCATATGAATGAAATGAATCATACAGCCTTACTAGTCTGAATCTATTACTACCCTCAGATGCTGTATTTTGTGACCTTGTTTCCTTCTGTGTTTTATGCATTTGTACATAGTATTTCCCTTGGTAGGAGCTAAATGTAAAAATTAACATGTAAATATTTGCTAAATTGTTATTCTGATGTTATATTACCAGTTTTTTAAATTCTATTTTTAAAGTATCAATATTATAAAAGTAAACTTCTATATAAAAATATTTCTATACTTATATACATCTTCTATATACACTTATTTATAATGTATATGCACATGTATATGAAAATGCATATATATATTTATATTCCATGTAATCATACAAATATATTTATTTATTATTTATTTATTTATTTATTTTTGTGGTACGTGGGGCTCTCACTGTTGTGGCCTCTCCTGTTGTGGAGCACAGGCTCTGGATACACAGGCTCAGGGGCCATGGCTCACGGGCCCAGCCGCTCCATGGCACGTGGGATCTTCCCAGACCAGGGCACGAACCCGTCTCCCCTGCATCGGCAGGCGGACTCTCAACCACTGTGCCACCAGGGAAGCCCCCATATATATTTATTTTTATCGATTTACTGCTTTTTTTCTTCTGCTTAGATTTTTACCAGTTACATGATTTGCTTGTTGATTTTTTCCTCCAGGAATAAACAAACTATCACAAACTCATGAAAACCAATAGAAACAACAGGCAAGATTTAGACAGAGTCTTCAAAACAATACACTGATAATTTATATTTTTAATCAAATGAGTTAATTCATAAAATAATTTACTGAAAGTAATGGTCAATTCAATTAACAGAGTTAAACAAAGAACTTCAGGTTGACACCATCAAACAGTGCTGAACAGTTGCTTCAACACTAGCTGGTCATCATGAGACAGGAAATATCACAACAGAGATCTGCCAACTTAATCACTGTCTTCAAGGGAAATTTTGAGGAATTTCAGTTTATAATGGCATTTCATCCTTCCCTCACCTACATTTCAATCTCAACAATTCTCTACTATCCAGTGAACCATAGCCATGTCCTGTCCAGCAAGGTCTGTATTTCAGGGGTGTTAATCTTCATTGCGTGGTTTATCTCAGACCTAAGCATAGTGGCTGCTTTTTATATCTTTATTATTCTTTATGACATTAAATATTCTTTGTATTAAATTATTCTGTTTAAACTACTATGTGGTTTCTGTCTCCTAATTGGACTCTGAATTATACAATTGACATTTTCTTTAATCATTACATTTAAGTGATGAAAATTTATCATATCTCTCTGGTTGCATTTTAAAGTCTGGATTAATAGAGAAGTCAAATAGAAGCAGGTAGGTCCAGTAAATAATCTATGACAAACAATCAATAGTTGGTAATGGCTTGGTTCAGCCTGGTAGTAGTCTGCCACATTCTGGATATAATTTGAAGGTAGGAAAAACAAGATTCACTGAGGGATCAAATATGAGAAATGTTAAAAAGGAGATTTCAAGGTTGACTCCAGGTCTTCAGCCTTAACAGCTGGAAAAATTATGTTACTTTATACCATAATGGTGAAGCATGTGAAAGGAGTAGATTTGGAGGAAAATATCTGGTGTTTATTTTTTAACTAGTTAAGTTTACATTTATATTAATTATGCAAGGAAAATGTTGATGACAATTGGATTTATGAGTCTAGACAGATATAAGTGGATAAATTTGAGATTCAATAATCAAAGCAATAAAACAAAGAACAGTTCAGAAGACTGACTTCTGGGACATTCCATCATTCAAAAGTAAGAGAGACATAGGAAACCAGAGAGTTAGTTGAAAATTGTACAAAATCTTGATCTAGAAGCACAGATTTAGCATGCAGGTCAAGGGAGAAAAGAGTGGTTGGCCCTAACAAATGCTATTTATAGCTCAAATTATATGAGGGCTAATAAAAAGTCATTGGATTTTGCAATTTGAAGTCATTGGTAAGTTGACAGGAGCAATTTTAGTAGAACAATAAAAGCAAAAGTCTAATTAAAATGAGTGTAAGACAGAATAAGAGGAGAAATATTTGACACTGGTTAACAAATATAACTTTTAAGGAGTTTTGCTGAGAAAAATGGTGGTGGCTCTAGAGAGATGAGGGATCAAGATAGAGTTTTCTTTTTTCTTTTTTTAAGGGGTTAGAATTATATATTAATACTTTGGGGAATATTTTAATGGAGAAGGAAAAAGTAATACATGAAAGAGACAGAAGAGAATTGCTATAGCAATATCCTTGAGTTGTCAGGGGACATAGATGCTGTTGAATAAGATAAGGGATTGTCCCTAGCCAAAGGCATTGAGTATCCATAGTGACAAAAGAGAAGGTCATAGGTAGGCATAGGTGAAGGTAGTAAGTGGAGGCAGTAGTGGAAACCTGGACATGTTCCCTTCTGATTACGTTTTCTTTACTGGTAGAAGAGAAAATAAGGCCATCATCTGAGAAGGAGGAGAGTGTAGGTGGATTTGGGAGGCTTAAAGAGATAGAAGAAAGAATATAATATTTTAGCAGGAGAGTGAGAAAGTACACACACAAGGGAACTATGGAATGGGCCCACTTGTGGTTTGTAAATTGTGAATTTAAAGTGAAACCAGTCAACAGTGTTGTGAGTCTGTGGTGTAAGGGTTACATTCCAGACACTTTCAGTGGCACTCATGCAGACAGAATATAAATAGAAAGCTGCATTAACTATGATTTGTATTTTTTAAAACCCTAAAATTAAATGATTGAGGGACAAGGGGCTTGCATTGGTGTGAATGTCAGTGTTGATAATGCTCATGAAATTTCAGCTGAGGAAGGAGAGAAGTGAAGACATAATTGGTTGAAAGACAGTGGAAAATGGTTGGATCCATGGTTCAATGTTCATAAAGGTTTGAGGTACTGATGGAGTTGGGAAATTAGAGAAAGTGATCTGGAAACGTATGCAGTGATATTTGGAAAACACAATGTTGGAAATTTAATATAGAAAGGTCACAGTTGAATGTTAGTAATGGGAAAGCCTACGACATATTGGTAAAAATGAGATGACAAATGGTGGGAAAAAATAACCTCAGAGGTGTGGAGTTCTAGATTATTAAAATTATTATCTCTGTGGATTGTTTACATGGTGATCCCTGAATTCACAGAGACTGATTTCCTGAGAAAATTCAATAAAAATAATGTATGTTAAATTTCATTTGCTGAGCTAGTTAAGGGTTTCAGTTGCATACTGACTTACTATATTGCAATTTATTGACACATTTATAGCCTATGAAAAAACAGCTCGGAAATAGTCTTTTTAGTATGCCCATTGAAAAGGCGATTCTTTTCTGCTCATTGAAAATAACCAAATATTACTCATGAGAGTCAGGTAACGTCTCTTCAGTGCAGATAAAAATATATAGGCCGTTTGACCAGTGCTATTATTTCATCATATAAGAGCAGTCAGTTTCAATATACGGTTTTTATCAATCTCATAAATTTGTATTTAAATAAAAATAGAATGTATAGGAAACCAGGGATGTTCTCGAAAGAGAAATATACAAAAATAAGACAAGTTTGCCAATGTTAGGATTTATAGCCCACTATTAACCCAGTAATTAAACTTTTGGAAATGTGTTCTGTTTCTTAGATCTACGTTCATAATATGTAGGTATTGCCATTTTTAACTACGAGAATGAAGTGATTTTTCCACTGTGTTACTATATATGTTTTAAGTAATATTTCATAAATATTTATTCATCCATAAGTAAAAAGATTCTAGTTGAAAGTAATGTCCTTAGTAATTTGTTAATTTGCAATGAATTATATAATTTTCTAATATTAAGTCATTCTACTTTTTTCTCTTTATGTTGCTTGGGGGGATATTCTACTTTATAACTTTTATTAGAAAATGTAAGAAATTATAAGATTCTTATATACAAGTATGCTTACAATTAAAGCTTTTAATAAATTGGAAAGTACCTTTAATATTCTGTTTTATTTAATTTTTAGTGTTATATTTAACCTATATGCTGAAAGAGTACCAGCATGAGCCAAATTAAATATAAGAGCAATTAGTATATACTATTGATAAAGACAATTGTATCTTATTCTTCATTTCCAGTTACCTTTAATAGCAAGCTGATTTAATTCAATACCAAAGAATTTTATTAAGCATACTGTATTTAAAGTACTTTGCTTGATGTAGGGTTAGTAAAAAGTAGAAAAAAATTAATCTTTGTTTGGGGAAGGCTTTTAAGCCTTAAAATTCATGTAAAAAGATAAAGAAACAAATGTTATGACCTAAACATTTTAAATGATATGCTAATAATTTTAAAATAAGCAAAATTATGCAGAAAAATTCAACAAAATTTGAAAATTTTTGCAAATGAGGGATGAAAAGTGTGTTAATATCTTTAATATACAGTTCACAAAATTCAATAAAATGACTGTAAAAATTTCCCAGTAGAAATACTGTGAAGGTTTATGGAGGGAGATTAGTGAGAATCCTAGGGTTAACCGGAGGCTTCTCTTGAACTCATAAGATAGACAAGTGATAAATATCGTTTTTCAGTTTCTAACAGAGCTGAGAGAGGTAGTACTCATTTTGAAAGGTAGCTTTAAATTTTAGTGAAGCAAATGTGAGGCCAAAAATATTGAAGACATGAGTGCTGTGTGGTCAATAAAATGTAATTACAAACAAGTAAAAGATTTCAGTATGTTTGCTCAATGATGGCAAATCCCAAGGTCATCTAACTGGTTCGGTTTATGTTTTGGTGGGGGCTACTGATAATGTTAAGTTTTCGTTCATGAGGTTATGATTAAAAGAGAAGACAGGGGCTGAAGAAACTGTCACTTAGAGTGATGACTGTGCATTGTAGTATGCACAAATTATGAATGATTATATTAGGGTTCTCCAGAGAACAGAACAAATAGGCTGTATATATATATACATATATGTAGAGAGAGATTTATCACAAGGGATTGGCTCACACAATTATGGAGGATAAGTTCAATGATCTGCTGTCTGCAAAGTGGAGCCCAAGTAGCTGTTTGTGTAGTTCCAGGCTAATTCTGAAGACCTGAGAACCAGACAAGTCAATAGTGTAAGCCCCGATCCAAATCCAAAGGCATGAGAACCAGGAGAGCTGAAACCTATTGGCAGGAGAGGATGGATGTCCCTGCTCAAAGAGAAAGTGAATTCACCCTTCCTCTACATTTTGTATTCAGGCTCTCAATGAAGTGGATAATATCCATCCACATAGATGAGGGTGATCTTCTCTACTCCATCTATAGATTCAGATCCTCACCTCTTCTGGAAACATCCTCACACACCCACCCAGAAATTATGTTTTACATGCTATTGGGGCATCCCTTAGCCCAATCATGTTGACATTTAAAATTACCTATCACGGTAATATAACAAATATGATGTTAGGGAGATTTTGAGATTATTGAAGAGGCCTAGTTTGGAAATTAGTCTCAGGGTCTCAAATTTAACTTCAACAAAGCGAGAGAGTGGCATGGACATATATATACTACCAAACGTAAAATAGACAGCTAGTGGGAAGCAGCCACATAGCACAGGGAGATCAGCTCGGTGCTTTGTGACCACCTAGAGGGGTGGGATAGGAAGGGTGGGATAGGGAGGGAGACGCAAGAGGGAAGAGATGTGGGAACATATGTATATGTATAACTGATTCACTTTGTTATAAATCAGAAACTAACACACCATTGTAAAGCAATTATACTCCAATAAAGATGTAAAAAAAAAAAATTATACTGGCTGTGGCATCTTGCTGGTCCAAGGTGCTTGAGATTAATCACTTGCCCTGTCTTCCACTGTATATGTAGGGTGCTGGTACTGTTGAGTGTGACAGCTCACTTTCTGTGTCTTCACACTTGAAACACATTTATGAATCACTTGATTTTTCTACTCTCTAACTTATTATTTGAATATTGAATATTCCACTATTCATTCCATTTTAATAATTTTGTTGTTGGCTAATTCACAAACATTTTCAACTGAATATGATCAAGTACGGTTTATTAGTCTTTTACCACTCTGCAATATTTTGTAAGATTATAATGTAAATTATTTGTTTTTTCCATGGCCCTTAACCACCTAGAATTATGATTTCCAGATGTTTCTTAGGTAAGGGATATATTCTTCATTTTCTTTTTCTGAAAGCTATGTTTAAATTTTAACAGAGCAGAGAGAAACTTGCCTCCAATAACTTTAGAAAAGTAATTTCACAGTATGACGCGTTGGTATTTTCAGAATTGATTTAGATTCAATAATTCAGTTACTAAGACCTTCAGTCTTGAATCAGTCCCTAGTAGTGCTGCCTTTGACCATCATAGATTCCAGGTAGTCTATTTGCTTGCCAAGTTTAATTTTTCATCATAAATCTCTACCTTAATTCACATGGCTGACCC
The DNA here is from genome assembly GCF_000442215.2 of Lipotes vexillifer. Lineage (NCBI taxonomy): Eukaryota > Metazoa > Chordata > Mammalia > Artiodactyla > Lipotidae > Lipotes > Lipotes vexillifer. The sequence goes on from NW_006780420.1 coordinate 205,906, forward strand.
TGTCCTTTCTCAAAATGTTATGGGTTATCCTTACCCCTTATGTTTTGCCTCAAACTTCAGCACATTTTCATCCTTTAAAATGTCCTTACTCATTTAGAAAAACAAAGATTTTAGGCTAGTGTTATAGTTTAAATTCTTGCTTCAATTTATTACAGTTCCAAGCAGTTCCTTGAATCATTCATGCTAAGGAGGATTACTGTCAGATTGAAAGCAGGATTTGTAATGCCAATAGAGGAAAACTATCATAAATATGCCATTAGCTTTCCCTTCAATCCCTTTTAAATGAAAGTACAGAAGGAAAGAAAAATTGTAACACAAAAAAATAAACAAAATAGATCTTAAATTGTTTGTAATAGTTTTGTTAACCACTGATTACTAAAATCCAATTGCCATCTTCTCAGTGATTTTAAGGACCCAAATGCTCAAGAACTCTGTTTGTTGTAAATGCCACAGGGAAATGGTTACATGAATGAGCAGACACATAAAACAGCTGACAGATATTTTGTGATTGAATTGACTATAATTTCAATCAAAATATTCTGCATCCAAATAGGAAAACTAGTCTTAAGTGCCAGTAGGTATTTGAGGGTTGATTTATCTTGTATCTGCTTTCCTTAGCCAGGAAACTCCATAAATAAACATTAACTCTTTTAGTTCAAGTAATATATCTAGGAGTCCCTATTGGATTGTTAATACTATAATCAGTCACCACAACTTTAGATTAACTCTAATCAGCTGGATGCTCACCAAGATCGAAATGAAAAACATCCTAGTTGAATTTTATTGAGATTTCATAGGGAGAAAGGAGAACTCTAGCATATGGGTAGGTGTTTTCTTGGTGAGTATACACATGCTTGATACATTATTCTGATCAATAAAGAGATAGAAAAGGGCACTATGTATCTGAATGGAATCTTTAGTAAGATGTTCTTCATTTTAACCCCAACCTTACTCCCTTTGTGTTCTAATGTTCAGACTTGGGTCTTTGAAATTCTTTGGACTCAAAGACCTTTCTTGGTTCTATTACACTGACCCTGAATGCTTTCCACTCATTTCAGCTTTGAGTCAATCCTGGTTGCTTTGAGTAAACCCACTGAATTATCTCATGTCCCTGATGTTCAACAATGACAATGACCAATCTGGTCAGGTCCACAAGAAGCGAGGTACTTCTGACCTACAAAATCATGACAAATAATAGCCTACTATAGAGGCATATTTTTGTTCATATTTACATAAATATTTACATAAATATTTACATAAATTGTAAATATTTACATAAATTGAATATAATATATAAATATATATTATATAAACTGATATATACACAGATATTATATATAATACAAATTAATTAAAATAAAAATAAATGATCCACAAAGAAATATTTGGTTAATTAAAGCATACATACATAAATGATGCAAACTTGAAAATAATACATGCATAAATATTTTTAAATGTTTAAAAATGAAAACGGTTTATGAAATCATGGTAAACAAAATCCTCTGTTATAAAACTATACATATATACAGTCTCATTTGAATTGAGTATCTACAACAATATCTAATACATGGTAGCTACTAATACAAATTTCTTGAATTAATAAACATTTTAAACAAAGATTAGTAAAAGAAAACCTTCCATTTATTTATCTAGTGTCATCTGTTCATTAAAAAAGGAAATATAAAACAACAGAATGATGGTAAGTTTTCTCTGGGTGGTGAGACTATGGGTGAATCTAAGGTTTATTGTCCCTAGAATTTTTTTATGTCATCCTAATTTTCTATAAGCTTCATTAATTACATTTATTCTCTCTCTCTCTCTCTCTCTCACACACACACAATCAAATGCGGTCAAACTGAGGACCATGAATAGAGGGGTATGCCACAGAAGTGAGATGTAAATGAAACTTTCTAGGGAAACCCTTAAAAGCAGAGGAGTTCTACAAAGCACTACAATACCCACACTTCTCAAAGTCTCACCCGTTAGATTAGGTATAGACAGCCTGCACACACAGTGGTCAACATTGTGATTGAGAGGTAACCCACACAGATTATACTCTGCATGTAATGTTGCCTAAGAAATCAGCTTAAAATGATATGGTTTTGTTTTTCTCATAAAGCTATAGATAGACAGTTGATCTAGGTTTGGCTGGATAACTTTTCTAGCCATTTTTAATATTACTCACATGTCTGGTACTTGGTTGGTTGTCATCTGGGAAAAAAGAGGTAATTGGGCCATGTGTCTCTCTTCTTCTAGTGGCCTAGTTTATACATAACATCATCTTCTGTTAGAGATGGAAAAGGTCAAGAACAGGAAACGGACATGTGAAAAAGCTTCCAAGCTTCTTAGGGTATCACATGTACAATTATTCCTTTGAGAAAAGAGAGTTATATGGTTGCCTGTAATGTTAGAGAATCAGGACTCTGTAAAGTTACCTGGCAAAGGGTATCTATATAGGCAGGAGTGAAAAATTGGGGTCATTAACATCACTCTGCCACAGAATATCTGTACAGCAATGGAAGCTTCTTAATCTGGAAACTGGCCTAGCTAAAGTGAGCCAGACTTCAGAGCCCATTGATAGTTAACGTTTACTCTCATGGGCTAACTCAGATTTGCTGGGTCGGGTCTGCTAAGTTATCAATCCTAAAAGAGTATATATAATAAATGAGCCTCCAGCTTTATACATCTGTGTCTTCTCTGTCTACTTTTGGTCCATGAACTCTCATTAAATATCTCTATCGACTCTGATTACTGGCAGGTCATTGATTTCTCCAGTGATGTCTGGGAATGAAACATGCAAAAGATCCCATGAAGCTGGGTCATGTGAGAAGTAAAGTTTGTAACACAATGCCAAGGCACTTTTCAACATGGATTAGGAGCTTTTGACAATGCTTGTGATAGAATAGTAAAAAGTTATTCAAACCCTTTGGGTCTATACAAGTCTTCTGGGGTTATATGTATGTGTTAACTTGCAACCAATCAAGGTCTTCCACTTTACACCCTGAATTGGGATGAATCATAGTACTGTCTGTTTTTCCAGAACAATCAGTTCCATAGGGTTACTAGGATTTCCATTTTGTCATCATAAGCAACCTCTAAGGGCAGAGAAGTATGGCCGAGTAACTACTCAAGGCAAGGTCAATGTCCACTTTCATATATTCTATCTTTGATCTAAGTAATGTGAACTTCCCATCCGTTCACTGAAGTTACATAAGCTATCCACAAATCTACTGAAGTCAAAGCAGGCAAAAATGAACTGCCCACCTATCAGCTGAGATTTAAAAAAAGAGGAGTTTCTTCTTCCCCTTGGGGGAAAAAATAAGCATGCAATGTTCTTCAAATTTCCTTCATATCCCTCCTAATACCTATGTTTGCGATCTCACCCAACATAGAGGAAGGTACATCTGTTCTGACAAGACTGCAATGCATCAGTCCCTTGAAATTTTGTAACTGGTATTTTCCCTACCTTTCTTTTGGTTGAATATAGCTGGCACTTTCGCATCTCATGAAAATATTTTTTTTTCAAAATATACCATAATTTTCTTCATGGTGCTCTTCTGAACCTATTTCTTCAGACATTTATGTTTGTCCATCATTATGCTTTGATGCTAGAAGAAACTCTAAATATACCTTTGTTTAAAATTGTCTTTCTTTTAAAATCAGTTCCACCAAGACTGTTATGTAAAACTGTGTAAAAGGGTCATTGTATGTGCTTTTCCGTAAGTGGATGGGGTGGACACATGCTCCACTGTGTCAGGAACCTAGGATCAGGGAACTCAGAGATGCCTGCTTTAGATTCTAAGATGATGTCAGCAAAGGTGTATATCTACCACCAAAGATCTAAAACAAACAGGTAATTTGAAAGAGAGGTAAATTTACTGCACAGGAAATTTCCAAATTGATAGGCTCCTGGTAAGCAGAGAAAAGGAGGCTAAAGTTCAAACCGTGAAGTATAAAAAAAGCAAGCAAACAAACAAACAAATAAAGAAGCAAACACAACCAGAATTCCTATACTCTAGGTCAAAAGGTGAAAGAATGAAAGAATTAAAGGGACAAGGGAAGCTAGTCAATATGCGACATGCTGTGGATGCTTGAAATAAATAGCAGAGCAGATGGACTGATCACACATACACATACACAAATTAGATTTGGCTGCTCTACTAGAACACAGATGTAGACAAGCCAAAATGCACTAATTTAAATATATAATTGATATGCCAATTTAGGTTAGGAAAAAGAATCATTTATAAGATGCTCAATTAAAACAACGCAGAAGAAGAGAGAAAGACAAAAAAGAAACAAAGAACAGCAATAGATTAATCTTACAAATCAACTACAATGAAAACAATTGCATTCAGGGGAAGGTATTTAGGATATCTTAGGCAAGGGTACATTAGTCTGAAGCATAGTTCTCTAGCTTCTCCTATCCAAAATGGTCAAGGCAAGTTAACATAGACTATCCAATGCAGACTGAAATGTTTTCAGGAGATGTAGTCAGAGTTTAAATCTTTAACCCAGCAGTTCTGAATATATGCCCATGAACCTGACATGTAGGATGTTAACATCGATTAAGTGCTTCTCAAATGATCATCTTTAGTCCCTTTCATATTGGAAGTTAGAACTTTTGGGGGGATGGAGAACATAAATCGAATAACTAGTATGGTTTGAGGTGAATTATTGTGGGAAGGATAAGAATGAAGCAAAAAATTTCTTAGTCCTCATTATTTAACACTTTGTATGAAAACAGGGAGTCTGACCACAAGGAAAATTGAAATTATACTGTATTGCTTTATTGATATATTACTGTGATCTTAAAATTGTGAGTTTTTTGCAAGCTAATTTGAGTTTAATGAGATTCAGAGTATATTATCTCAGTAATAATTTTCTATTTTGAAAAGGTTGCATTTAATTAGAAACATGAAAATAACTAATTGAAATAATACCAACCACTTAAAGATGTTAAATGATAACATCTTATGCACCAAGCATGATTTTGATTAAAAATATGACCTTGTAGATTTGGAGCCATTTGAAGTAAAAGGGGTATGAAAATATACCTACCAAATGGTTATAAAGACACACAACTCAACTGAAAATGGGCAAAATATTTTGAACATATATTTACAAAAGAATGAATAGCCAATAAACACATGCAAAGATGTTTAACATAATTAGTCATTGGAGAAATTCAAATTAAAGTCAGAATAAGATAATTTTGCTTTAATAGCCAAAATGACTTAAACTTAAACTTTAAAGTTTTATCAAGGAGGTGAAAAATGCAGCTCTTATTTTCACATTTATGTAGGAAATATAAAATGATACAATCACTTTGGGAAACATTTGCACAGGTACTATCTAATGAAGTAAGACGTAGTCCTACTCAATATCCTGGCAATTCCACTACCAGGTATTTACCCAAGAGAAAAGAAAACATATGTTTACAAAAAAGGCATGCTCAAGAATGTACATGAAGCTTGTGTTACTTTTCTATCACTGTGCAACAAATTACCAAAAACTGAGTAGTTTTAAATATCTTCCAATTATTATAGTTCTATAGATCAGAAGTATGGGTAAGCATGACTGGGTTCTCTCAATGTTTCTCAAGGCTGAGATCAAGGTCTTGGCCAGGTTACTTTACTTTATGGAGTATCTGGAAAAGACTACACTATCAATTTCACTCAGGTTGTAGATAGATTTCAGTTCTGTGCAGCTATAGGACAGAGACACACCACCCCCTCCTCCAAATTTCCTTGCTGGATATTATCCAGGCACTTCATTCAGCTCCTAGAGTCTACTCTTTGGTCTTTGCACGTGGTTCTTTCCATTTCAAGTGTGTCAGATTTTTCTTTAAATGTCTCTGACTTTACCTTCTGTTACTAGATGGAAAAATATCTCTGCTTTAAAAAGATCATGTGATTATATTTGGCCCAAGCAGATGATCTCTGATTTAGTTAAATCAAGGTCAACTGATTAGTAACCTTAATTACATCAGCAAATTTCCTCTTATCATGTAATCTTATATAATCCTGGCCATGAAATATCATCATATGCATAATCCTCAGGATTAGAGTGGAAAAACTGGGGTGGGGAAAGGCATTTTAGAATCCTGCCTACTATACAGCTTTATTCTTAGTCGCCCAAAACTAGGAACAAAACAAATGGCCTGAAGTGAATGTTATAGAATTTTGTTATGGTAGCATACTTATTTTAAGTATCAAACTCTGTTTCAGTTTTCAATTGTTTCCTAACAAACCCAACGTATGGTGGCTTAAAAGAACAGCAAACACTTATTTTAGCCATAAATCTGTTATCAGGAATATGGATAGGTCACCATGGGGATGCATGGGGGTCAGTTTTTAAGGTTGTGGCTAATAGCTCCAAGCGTTAATAGACCTAGATACCAGAAATGGAAGATACTTAGAAATTGAAACAGTATCAATTCTGGAATATTCTATTGGTTATGCAGTCACAGAGGCCCAGAATCAAGAGAGGCAAACATATATCTCAACTGTCAATGAGAAGATTGTCAAAGAATTTTCAAAAATTTTTCTTTTAGATTGAAATATTTAATGTATCAGACATTTTCAGAAAAAAAAGAACAGAATCTTAAATTTGCACAGGTGGTTAGAGTCAAATACAAGGAAGTCAAGTTAGAAAACGCGATAACCTATAGGGAAATACTTGGAATGAAGGACACAAAGCTATAAAAACAGTCATAGAAATTATCAACTCCAAACCTTTTAGTATTATTACAAAAAAAAAAAACCAACATAAACTTCTGAGAAAGTCACCCTAGTCATTAAGATCCTTGGTATGTTTGATAATATTGATACAACTTCCTAGTGAACTTCAAACTTGATTACTTTTCTGATTGAATTGGCTAATTATTCAATGTAATGCTGCTATGCCTTTGTGCCATTTGCAACTATAGTTGCCTATAGTTTAATGCATATTATGATTAAATTAAAATTGGGACTATGAATGTGATGACATATTGCACTTGTGATTATTACTATCTTACGTGGCAAAAGAGATTTTGCAGCCGTAATTAAGGCTGTTAGTTATCGGTAAGGTTGTTATTTCCATGCATATATTAGAATGATATTGAACTGTTTCCAGTATGTAGCTGTGTGAACCATTTTTAAAGAGTAGGGAATTAAATGGAATCTGACTCCTTTTTTGATGTTTGACCGAGATATCTCTCAAGCCCTACTATTCTCCTTTTCTTCTTTTGTGATATCTGGGCTATAGAAAGCCTGGATTATCCCCTACCTTGAAGAAAAGCCAGCCTGCATGCAGTAACCCTATGCTAGTCCCAGCCTCTAAAAACAATAAAAAATAAAATCACTCCTCCTTTCTAAGACATTTTTTCACAATACTTGTGTTTCTGCCCTCCCCTACTCACAAAGTCTCAATATATGAGCAATGAATCTCTTCATACACTCTTGGTGAATGTGTAATATTATCCATCTTAGTATGTGAACCAATTTTGGGTGGGAAAGGGTTGATCCTACCCTCAATAGGCAACCACAAAGCTGTTTGCACAGCAAGCAGGTGTCTTAGAAGATGACCACCACTAGTGGTCTTTCTTCTCTTGCTTTGGCTGGCCATATGGCTCCTGTCGGTTGGCATGCTTGTACTTTGAGCTGCTGCCTATTGACTATCTTGTGTTTTTGCTCTGTTGCTGCCTGTTTGCAGCATGTACTTGGAGTTCTGCTGCTTTGTGCCCTATTTTCTCGCCCTACCAACCTACTTTTATAGATTTAATCCAATGACCCAAGAGTCAGCAAAATTGGCTGGATTTCAGGCAGTCACCTTAGCACTAGAGGATTTACTGACCATCAATGGACCCCATCAGCATATTTTTGCAGACTCTTCGGCCACTGACAATGGTGTACAATCTGGTCCACCTATAAAACTTCTTTAAGTTGCTCCTTTGAGGTAAAGAACTCTGTTAATTTCTTGTTAACAAGTTAGCCTTAATTTAGGGCTAACTGTATCTGCCCTAAATATATACACACAGGGCTTCCCTGGTGGCACAGTGGTTGAGAACCTGCCTGCCGATGCAGGGGACGTGGGTTCGTGCCCCGGTCTGGGAAGATCCCACATGCCGCGGAGCGGCTGGGCCTGTGAGCCATGGCCGCTGAGCCTGCACGTCCGGAGCCTGTGCTCCGCAACGGGAGAGGCCACAACAGTGAGAGGCCCGCGTACCACAAAACACACACACACACACACACACACACACACACACACACACACACACATATCAAGGTCAAACCCAACTCTGCACATTCTAAAGCAATAATAATACAAGGCATCAACAAGACGCTCTATATCCTCTTCATTGTTCAAGTCATCAATGATAGTGACCAAGGCACATATTTCACATCACAAAGTGTAGAATACTCAACACTTGCACAAGGCATGCAATAGAACTTTAACCTCCTTTACTGGTCCCAGCTGCAAGTCTCATGTACTCAAACAAGGTCAAATTTAACCATCAAGTTTGAAAGAGAGTCTCGCTTAATTTTTGATATTTGACTATTGACAACTTACAAGTCCCACCATCCTCCTTTGCCACATATCTGGGCAAGCTGAAAAGAAATTCCAGATGCGCACTCCCTTGACACCAACAGGGAAGGTCAGACCAGGCAAACCTGACCAGTGCACCAGGCAAACCTGACCTTGACCCCACCCTCTATCTCACACTCACACACACATACACACACAGGCACACACATGCCACTTGCTCCTTTTTGCACTAGCTTGGATGCCTTCCCTACTCTATGAGAAAACCTCAATATATGCATAAGAAATCATGATATCACTTAGATGTGGACTCTAAAGAAAAAAAAATGATACAAATGAACTTATTTACAAAGTAAACAGACTCACAGACATAGAAAATAAATTTATGCTTACCAAAACTGAAAGGTAGGGGGGAGGAATAAATTAGGAGTTTGGGATGAACAGATACATATTACTATATATAAAATAGATACCCAACAAGGAGCTACTGCATATCTCAGGGAACTATATCCAATATCATGTGAAAACTATAATGGAAAAGTATCTAGAAAAAAAAAATATATATATAATACGGATAACTAAATCATTTTGCTGTACACTTGAAACACTGTAAATCAAAAAAAAAAAATCTCTTCATAAGCTCTTGGTACATGTGCTACAACGTTCATCTCAACCTCCAAGTTAATTTTGGGTAAAGGATGGGGTCGATACCATCCTCTGTATGGCAACCATGAAGCAGAAGTCCTAAAGATAATAAATAGGTACACATCACTGAGCTGGTTACTATAGAGCTGCCAAAAAATACTTCACTGTAACTCTTCCATTGTTGTTAATCCATGTATTATTGTAAGACTATGGGGCTGTTAATGGGGCACGTTTATTTTCTATGTTTCACTGAAGTCAATCCCATAAAGCCATAGTTTTTGGTATAGGTATAAAATTAGTAACTGATTAAATGGATATTTATTTAATATGTACAGCATTATATAATGCACGTTTTAAATGGCATGTGATAAATGCATTAACTGTAAAAGTTATCACTGAATTTTTTTAAAAGCTGGAAATAGATTGCTAAGTATTGAAGAGGACTCAAATGCAGAATGAGTACATTACAGAACAGACATGAACACTGTCAAATTTAAAATAACATTAATGATAAGTAGATGAGTGCATAATTTATAGGTTGAAGGACACTTAGGTTGCCTCAATATCTTGGCTATTGTAAATAATGCTGCTATACACATGGGGTTCATGAACCTTTTTGAATTACTGTTTTTGTTTTCTTTATATATATACGTAGGAGTGGAATTGCTGGATCATATGGTAGTTCTAATTTTAGTTTTTTGAGGAATCTCCATACTACTTTCAATAATGGCTGCACCAATTTACATTCCCACCAAGAATGTGCAAGGGTTCCCTTTTCTCCACACCCCTGACAACATTTGTTATTTGTAGACTTTTTGATAATAGCCATTCTGACAGGTGTGAGGTAATATCTCATTGTGGTTTTGTCAATCCACACCATTTCGATTAAACCCATACCAGTTATCAGATACTGCCAGCTGGAGATAGGAAAGATAAATAGGACATCATTCCAACAACCATGGTCACACTGCTCATTCATTTAAGGGCTGCTTACTAATGTGTCTGTGCTATAATATTAGCAGAGATGAGGATTTGCAACAGACACCATAGGTCCCTCGCAGATTAGAATATTTACTATGTGACCCTTGATAGAAAATTTGTCAGTCCTTACTGCAGACCATGACAATAAGCTCTCACATCTTAATTCATCCTCATTATAGATCCATATACCTGGAAATTCAGAATTAGCATGTGTGGGGCTCTGGAAAAAGATTTTAAAGAATGGGTACCAAATTGATTCTGGTATTTCTTTTCTCTGTCCCTCTCCACCATATCAGCTGAGGACCTCTGAGTTAAATGTACAGTGTTTAGAGAATCAGTGCTAGCATGCTCTGTAAAATGTAGGAGCAGCAGTAGAATTTCACTCTGAGGGGGCTATTTTGACATCCTCATAAATCTCTAAGGGGTTCAGCTCTGTCTGGCCCACATTTAAAAAATGAAGGAAAACACATAAAGCTCTCTCCTAATTCCAGCAAAATTTTCCAAATATAAGAAAACAAAACAAAACTTACTTTCAAAAGCATTAGCTATACCTTTAAATATTTATCAACAGAATTCCTCTTATCAATAATTTGCTGCAAAAATATTGAAACACAAAATTAGCCTCTAACGTGGATAAAATTCCTTTCTAAGACTTTAGAAGCACACGACTTAGAGAATTCCAGGATCCATATAACCATTAAACATAAATAATCTTACAAGCACACATAACTATGTATCATAAATTATATAAATAAGAATAGATAATCTTATTTTACTCTTCATCTTCTGACCTTTGGAAATGTTTCTTAGGTACATTTAGCTACAACGTGGTAAAGCATGGAAATAGCCAGAATCTGAATTACCTATATTAGTCCAAACATTCTAAATTTTGCCTTGGTAGCTCATCTCTCCGTGAAAGGGATGTAAAGATTCTTACTACCTCTTATTAATTATGAATTGACAGTATGATATGTTTTACTGCCCAACTCCCACATCAATGCAAATTTTTGTAATGTCCTCACATTTGAAAAGTAACATATTATGTCCAAAATAATTTGTTTGTATCTGTGTGTGTGAGATAGAGACACAGAGAGAGAGAGACATGGTGTTTGCTTCATTTTAGGCTTCTATTATATTTCTAATCATCCTTTTTTCTAATTAAATTGAAATGTTTTTAATAGGATCATTAAATAGAAAGAAATTGAGTGCTAAATAAGAAATAGTATTTCTAGGAAAGCTGACCTTTTCCCAAAAGCAGAAAGTAAGCAAAATGGGTGTTATTTTGTTAACATTTCTCAAAATGATAGAGTTAACCTTTTATGGAAGATGGCAAAAGTCTGAGCAGTTTGCATCTTCTCACAGTGTAGCTGCAAACTTTCTAATGTCACAGAACTAAGAGAGAGCAGTGCTATTCTCAAATACTACTATGATGTGTTTCCTTTCTTCTAGGGATTAGGTGGGGATAGGGATGAATCAAATTTTTAAAAGCTCTTTTCTATTTTTTTTTTTTTCCTGCACTCAAACTATAGTCTCACTATTCATCTGAATTTTCTTTAGTAACTGTTAAGGCTTTGAACCAAAGATGTAGTTTTATTTAAAAATGTATAAAATAAGGAGAAAACATGTAAATTGTTTTGTAAAAGCAATAAAAGAAAATGGATCATATATTTTTAACTAAATATAAACAATTATATACATATGTACATTTACATCTATAAATGCATGTTATTATTTATATTTACTTCTATGATCCTTACTAAAATATGAATTTCTGGAAGATTCTAATAAAACCATGATGAGAGAAGACCAAGAAATAATTTTTTGAGAACAAAGTAAGGACAAAAGTAATGTAGTAAAGGGAGAGGAAAAAACTTTATGTTTTGATCACAGGCTGACATTTTCGAGTATCATACACTGAGAGAGAAATGTAATGAATTATATAACTCTCAATTTTCAGTGGAAAGAAAAAAAAAACTTTGTTCACCAGAAGATATTAACTTCTTTTTTTTCCTGACACTTATCTTGCAGAAAAATTTATATCCAGGCTCTCTACTCTCTCTGTAAAAATCACTGAGCAAAATAATGAAAGCTATCCTAATGAACTCTTGGATAACACTTAGAGACATGCTCCTTAGAGAACTGTTTCTTATATACACACTTGGTCAGAACTGAAGGGGTAGAACTCAATCAGAATTCTCCACTATGTTAGGAGAAGATAGAAAGATGATCTAGATTTTAATATTCAGGTATCTTGCCTTGACACATGAATTATATTTTAAAGTTCCCTTTATGTGTTAACTGTTGGCTCTTAATCTCATGGGTATTTCAGACATGCAGAATATTTTGGAAGCTTCAGATGAGACAATTTGGGGGTAAAACAGCTATTTATTTAACTTATCTGTAGACACAGATGTCATGTGCTCCCAGGAATCTTTCCTAAAATCTCTCTCAAATGTGTAGAGTTTGTAAACCCCCTTACTGTAGAGCACAAAGTACTGCTGTATATGTCTCAGTAGTTTTGAACAGGCCTGTACCATGATGGATACGATGAAATGTTTGCTAACCAAATCTCATTTCACATTGTTGAATAAACAATTGTAATTTGAATGTTTAAATATATGAATTTGAATGTTAAAATGCATGACTTTTTTTTTTTTTTTTTTCGGTACGCGGGCCCCTCACTGTTGTGGCCTCTCCCATTGCGGAGCACAGGCTCCGGACGCGCAGGCTCAGAGGCCATGGCTCACAGGCCCAGCCGCTCCGCGGCATGTGGGATCTTCCCGGACCGGGGCACGAACCCGTGTCCCCTGCATCGGCAGGCGGACTCTCAACCACTGCGCCACCAGGGAAGCCCAAAATGCATGACTTTTATGAAAATAGAATTTAGATATTCTAAATGATGGTACATGAACAAAAACTTTAGGACTGTCTCAGGGTCTTCCTTGAAAAATAATATTGAAGATATTATTAAAGATGTGGTCTTCCTGGTATTAGGGGAGAATGTATTATTTTCAACTACAAATTATACCAAAATTTTCAGGTAAAATAGTAATAAATTAAATTCAGAGAAAAAGTAAATATTTACCTAAAGAAAAACATTATTTAGCCCCATTTGGTATGCGATTTTTCTGTTGGTAACTATGTTCATTTAAATTTTATGGTTTTATTATTATAAAGGTCCTCACTATGCACTAAAAGCCTTATTCAGTCACAGGGAAATTCGGGGGGTGGGGCATAGGAGAGAATATTCAGCAAGCAGACTGATAATGGTGGCTCTGCACTTAATTAATGAATAACGTATGATGGAGATGGAACAATGGTTATTTCTACATCGTGTGGACTATATCTGAGAACAATTATATTGAGGAATTTTTTTTAAGTGTAAAGCATTGCAGGCCAATATGTGAAGCAAGAAGTTAAAGAGACCTAAAGAATTTTTTTTTAACTCAATACAACAAATCATCTTTGCCATAATCAGAGATGTTAGGGAAATGTCCATTTATATAAAAATTAAAAAAAAAAACAGAAATTGGGCAGAAAAGTGCCCTAGTGACATCAAATGGCTGTAAGTGTGTGCATGAGAGAAGGAGACAAGAAAGACAGAGAGACACACAGAGGGACAGAGACAGAAGCACAGAGAATTTGCCATACGCTCACATTTTTCCAGTAACACAGACATGATTCATATAGTCCAAGCTGTTGTTAATGTTGAAATCATTCCATGCTGCTCAGGTATTTTCAAGGAGTTTTCCCACCTACTTCTAATATATAATATTGCATTCAAGTCATCTTTTATGTCTTTTGGAGAAGTTTTCTATTATGTCAGTTTTAACTACTTAAAACAAATGGGAAAAACTATGACTACTTTTAGAAAACTGACAATGAAGAGAAGCCTAAGTATATAATCATTCAAGGAATCATTTACTCTATTATCCATTCATATTAACCCTCATCAACTTTGATAGAATCAAGCCCAGTTAGAGGACAGAGGTAATTTAGTGAGAATATTAATATTCTTAGCAAAGAACTATAATAAAACAGCAACTATACACAAACCTTACTGTTTCTTCTTCTTAAAGATACTTGCAAAATTTGCCTACTTATGCAGAGTTTCATCAATTGTTAACCATATATGGTTCAACTTTGAAACTCAGATAATTATCATTTAGATAACATTTCATATAATCATCTTCTGTTCATAATTTCTCTGACATCTGTAATGGTATAAAAGTAATGCCCCCCATCCCGTCACATAGGTAGGACTTCATTTCAAGGATAATAGGGCCCGATCAATTATAAATGGCTATGCTTTGAATACAAATAGTCCTAAAATTTCATTTTCCTAGGACTTGAGCAGAGATTTGATTTGTCATTGACAAACTTTTCCCATTCAGGCACCAAGAGTTCATTCATTTTGTAGCTACATCATTCTCAAGAGCCTTGTCATTTTCTGCATCTAGCCATCCAAGAAGAAAAAAGTATGAAAGCCCAAACATTGGAAGCTTCATTGTGGCAAGCCTCAGGGCACTCATCTCTTCCACTCTCATTCCATTATTTGAAATTCAGGCAGAGAGCTATACCTAATTGCAAAAGAGGCAGGAAAGTGTTGTCTAGCTGTGTGCTTCATAAAAATGGGAGAACAGTTTTAGTGGACAGATAGCAGTATCTCCTACAGGTTCTGAATTAAATCCTATAAGTATACAAAACTAAGGATCTTCATCATTACGAATCTTAATAATTGTGAATGTCTCATATTTTAACTTCATTTAATTTTAACAAAGAACGTTTTTGCATCTTAATCTTAATTTTTCCCTGCAAAATATAGATAAGGCAGGTAACATTTTGTCCATTGTTTAAGTGAACTAGGAGTAGAAATCAAATTGTGTCACTCTAGATATACAAACACCATTTTTTGGGGGGGGATGTAATTGATTCCTGGAGACACTTTCCTAGAAAATGTAGAATAATTGGGCTTTTCCTAAGTTTTAATAAAACACTAAGGGTAATCACAGTGGATCTACAGATGTGATGACTTAGTGTTCAAGGGAAAAAGGGATGGGCAGTGCTGATAAAATACAGCAAGATCAATAAATGTTATTTTTAAGAGTTTGAGATGCAAAATTCGAATTCTTTGGAAGAATAGTAACACTTTTGCAAAACATTATGAAGACTTTTATAAAACCATAAAACAAATGAAAAAATCTAGAATTCTTCCACAATATTTTAAGGATGTGGCTGATAATATTTGTAGGATGTCTGGCTTAGTATTGATTATACCTAGTTGAAATTAGACAATTCACATTTTTGTTGAAACTCAAAGTTGGTAGTAATTAATGGAACTGTGCTTGACCAGATTTCTAGTTCTATAATGAGAGATTTGGAAATAACCTCTGGTTAACGTAAATATGCCAAATACTATTTTAAGTTTTAAACTTTCTTATATCATTGTCATTATTTTAAATTGTGTTCTTCTCTATTTTCTAAAACCAAAATCCATAAATAGTTTAAGTTAAATAGTTTAAATATATGAGAATAATAACAGAAGCATTCTGATCTTGGAAATACCATGTTTTGTAATATTTCTTTTAAAATATAATCCCCTGTGTAACACTTCAGATTTCTTTCTCTATGTGGTGTTTTGAACTGTTAATAAACTTTTGAATGAGTATCTTTGTCTGAAAAAGAGGAAATTTGGTCTTCAATTATCTTTGTTCTTTAATATGCATATTGATTTAACTCACACAAGAGTGATATTCTCTTATGTAAATAAATAAAAATATATTTTTGAAATTTATCAATGGTCACTTTAAAGCAATATTTCTGAGAAGCATGGCAAGATGCATCTCCCTAAACAGGAATAAAATATAAATTGTACAAAGCACCAGAGAGGAAAGAAGAAAAGCAAGTCTAACGTTTTGGTTTTATGTGTGGAATAAATTTCTTTCATTAGTCATGTAGGTTTGAGTAACAATCTCTTCTTTCTAAAGTAGGATAGCACTCAATCCAGTAAGTGGCAATATCTTGGTCTCTCCCAAACTTCTGTTATGTGTATAACAAATCAGTAACCTGAAAGTGATGAACAATAAAAGTATGTGTATATGGATAATGAAAAAAATGTAACACCCAAGCTTTTAAAAGTTTACAAGTTAGTTAAAATAAATAAAGGCCGTATGATAAACTGCTAAGTGTGAGGTTGAAGCAATAGAAGTTTATCATAAGATTTGCTTTGATCTAGTTCATGCCCTTTTAGGCCATTTCCAGTTTTATTATATTTTAAATAACCTTATAAAATGTTTTCTTTGTCACTAATATACTTTTTAAAAAGTTCATGTCTATAAACTCTATGGATTTTCTCTTTAATAATTCTATAAGTTTAATTGAATAAAATAAAATTTGCACCAATCTCACAACCACTTATTATAAGCCACAACCAAATTCTTGACACTGTATCAGTGACCCTTACAAGGTAGGGTACGATATCATAAATTAGAAGACTTTATCTGAATCTTTGGTTGATAGAGATAAACAAGAAGAAGATGAATCATTTGACAAAGCACAGTCACCAGTTACTTTCTTTTTTGCAAAAGAGAACTACAAAATACAAGGAGTTTAAAATATTCTTAACTGCTAGGGATGCACCAATGAGAAAACTTAAATGAGAAAAGAAAGAGTATGCATTAAGGACAATCTTATCTTCATGTTTTAGGTTGAGGTTTCCCAGATAAACCACCAGACATTGGTTAAATTTGAATTTCAAATAAACAACAAATATTTATTTACTATAAGTATGCCCCAAATACTGCATGGAACATATTTATACTAAAAAAAAGAGTCTATCCTTTACCTGAAATTAAAATTTAATTGTAAGTCCCCTATTTTTACTTCTGGCAACCCCAGAGTCATAGGTACTTCTGACTTTTCTAATCTGCTACAGAGACACAGAATCATTAGAAAATAACACAACACAAAAAAACCCACAAAACCTAGGGCCATCCAATCTTTTTTCAGAATTTGGAACGTTTTGTATTTTAGAAAGGAATATATGCCATATATGAGGTAATACCACACAGCGTGATCAGGAGCAGCAACAAAAAATCAATCACTTAAATATTTCTAGAGTAAAACATAAGAATATGAACATAAATGTATTAACTCATGTTTAGAGTGAGGTCCATTCAGATTTTTGCCACCAAATGAGTTTTAGGTATTAAACTTATAAATAAACTTTTGACTTTGAGGACTTTTTGAAAATATAGATTTCAGATAAATGGCTGTAATGCTGCAGACTATTTTGATGCAATTCCCATCTTTCAATTATTCAAGCATCATTTCTCATGAGTGTGTGAGATTCTTGGTCCCTTTATTTCCTTATGTTTCTTCTTTCCCTGAAGAGGTTGGTTTCTTCCCCAAAGATAGAATGTATAGTTGCTGCTTTGATCATAGAGCAGAACATGTTTTCCTCTCACCTATATGACTTGCGTGTTTCTTTTGCCATCCCAAGAAATCCTCTGATCTGACCCCATCCTCTGTTTCCCAGCTAGGGAGCAGGGGGAGGAGAGACAGTCTGACTAAGTAGTTGTATTCATGAGATCAATTCAATTTGCTATTTGGAAGGCAAGAAAGGTCACTTACTAAGTAACAGACTATAGTAGAGAGTGACTGTGAATACGAAAATTTGCCGTGCTCACTACCCTGTCCTATGACCACTGAAAGTTACTTAAATCTTCTGTTAATAGGCTGTTGCCAAATTCAGGGAAATACTGTAAAGCACTTTCCAACTCATTGAGACCTACACCTTCTTTGTCAGTTGGGCAAGGGGTATATATTTCCTATCCTCTAATTGACACATATTATTAGATACAAAATTTCCAAAAATTGAAGAGAATTAACTTCTATTTGCTATAAAGTAGATGAGGGTATAAGATTTTACTAATGTTGAGAAATATATTCTTTCTTTAATATACAGAGAACCGATTATTTCTCTATTCACTCATATCCTCTATTCTTAATCACTTACTCCTCTTCTAACCATCTTTATTATTTTGATAGTCTCCAGGGTTCTACCTTGATTCATCTGCCTTTTGCTTCAAGTTTTTTTTTTACCTAACCCAATCTATTCTGAGAAACAGATCAACATTTTCAACTGCATCCTGTTAATGTTATTGTAAATATTCCTCTTGTGCCTCAGACCACTTCGTTGGTCTGGGAATCCGTTCTCAATCTTCTCTTCCTGGTTACCTCACCTCCAGATATACAAGAAATGACATCTGAAAGGTTGCCTTATGTGATGACTTCAAATGAGGTGCTAATTTCAGAGTCAACACTATCACAGGAGGACAGCTATGAGGCACATGATTTACTAAAGTATTGAAGTGAACAGTTTCCAGTTTTTGTGTTTTGATTATTTATGCATTTGTTTGTTTTCTTGCTTTTAATAAAAGTTATTTAAGGTATGCTGCATAGAGATATGTGACCCAGTAGGTAAATGGAAGCCATGAATATCTACTAACCTACCAGAAATACACATAATGAGCAAAGTAATGATGTTAATAGCCATCAAACTAGCCCCAAAGAAGCAAATTCCTATACTAGGATGGAAAAGTATGTTTTTATATTTATTTTAGGGGCGTGAACAAAGATAGAAGTATCTCTTTGATAAAGGCTTTCAAATAATTTCAGCCTCTTTTACATATAAGCATCCTGATGTCAATAATCTAATAAGGACTTCAACTTGACACCTCAGAGATTTTGGTAACATCAATCTCAACAGAATATAATCTCCACAGAAATCTCTGAGGTAATTAATAGCATTCAATGATAGGATAATATCACATTCACACACATTTTCTTTTAAGTAAATTTGTATACTGCTCATGCACAATCAATATTTAGGATGGCAAAAAATTCATCTGCTGAATCCATACTCATGCTTTAGCTCTACTTCCAATTTATTAATAAAGTATTGCAATGACAAGTTTCAGCCTTTCCAACAATTTTCTTTCACTTAGATATTTGACACACACACACACACACACACACACACACATATTTCATTTATTAGAGAGAAGAAATATAAGTAATTGTTATCCCAAACAATTAATACTTTGAATGCAGACAAAGACTTTGAAACATTTTAATATTTAGGAAGGAATTCTACTTATTGACTAAAGTTTCTCCCCTAAGTGGTTGGTCTCGCTCCTAAGAGTGTGGTATATTTTGATTGCAGGGCAGAGGATGTTTTCTTGTCACTTACATAACCCTTTGCCACCTCAAAAAATTATCTAATCTGATACAATCCTCTGCTACTTAAAAATCTTCTGTTTTGTTCATTCTACCAAATAACTTTTTGAGTCTGACTTCTCATAGTTTTTGGAGAATCAATTGAGATAATGTATATGAACTTAACATGAAAATGCTGAAACACTAAAGTTAAAGATGCTATTTCTGGAGAAGACTAAAGTAAAGATTAAATAAAAGCACATATGTGAGATACTTTGTTAAGTAACATACACTATCACCAATAAAATATTAATGTTAGATATGAAAAAAAAATCTAACAGCTATATTGTTTCTAAAAGCACTATACCCATCTTCAAAGGTGGCCTTGACGAGAGTCACTATCATTCCAATTCCTTTCTATTATTTGTATACACCTCCAGACAGATATAAGAATATATACTTTTTTTTAAGGACAGGGCTCTGTCTTACTTTTGTTTTTGTTTTTGTTTTTAACATCTTTATTGGAGTATAATTGCTTTACAATGGTGGGTATTTTCTGCTTTGTAACAAAGTGAATCATAAATATACATATATCCCCATATCTCCTCCCTCTTGCATCTCCCTCCCACCTTCACTATCCCACCCCTATAGACTGTCACAAAGCACTAAGATGATCTCCCTGTGCTATGCAGCTGCTTCCCACTATCTATCTATTTTACATTTGGTAGTATATATAAGTCCACGCCACTCTCTCACTTCGTCCCAGCTTACCCTTCCACCTCTCCGTGTCCTCAAGCCCATTCTCTACGTCTGCGTCTTTATTCCTGTCCAGCCCCAAGGTTCTTCAGAACCACTTTTTTTAAAATTTAGATTCCATTTACATGTGTTAGCATATGGTATTTGTTTTTCTCTTTCTGACTTACTTCACTCTGTATGACAGTCTCTAGGTCCATCCACCTCACTACAAATAACTCAATTTTGTTTCCTTTTATGGCTAAGTAATATTCCATTGTATATATGTGCCACATCTTCTTTATCCATTCATCTGACGACGGGCACTTAGGTTGCTTTCATGTCCTGGCTACTGTAAATAGAGCTGCAGTGAACATTGTGGTACATGACTTTTTTTGAATTATTCTCAGGGTATATGCCCAGTAGTGGGATTGCTGGGTCATAGAGTAGTTCTATTTTTAGTTTTTTAAGGAACATCAATAATGTTCTCCATAGTGGCTGTATCAATTTACATTCGACCAACAGTGCAAGAGTGTTCCCTTTTCTCCACACCCTCTCCAGCATTTATTGTTTCTAGATTTTTTGATGATGGCCATTCTGATTGGTATGAGATGATACCTCACTGTAGTTTTGATTTGCATTTCTCTAATGATTGGTGATGTTGAGCATCCTTTCATGTGTTTGTTGGCAATCTGTATATCTTCTTTGGAGAAATGTCTATTTAGGTCTTCTGCCCATTTTTGGATTAGGTTGTTTGTTTTTTTGATATTGAGCTAAATGAGCTGATTGTAAATTTTGGAGATTAATCCTTTGTCAGTTGCTTCATTGGCAAATATTTTCTCCCATTCTGAGGGCTGTCTTTTTGTCTTGTTTATGGTTTCCTTTGCTGTGCAAAAGCTTTTAAGTTTCATTAGGTCCCATTTCTTAATTTTTTTTTTTAATTTCCATTTCTCTAGGAGGTGGGTCAAAAAGGATCTTGCTGTGATTTACGTCATAGAGTGTTCTGCCTATGTTGTCCTCTAACAGTTTGATAGTGTCTGGCCTTACATTTAGGTCTTTAATCCATTTTGAGTTTATTTTTTTGTATGGTGTTAGGGAGTGTTCTAATATAATTCTTTTACATGTAGCTGTCCAGTTTTCCCAGCACCACTTATTGAAGAGGCTCTCTTCTCCACTGTATATTCTTGCCTCCTTTATCAAAGATAAGGTGACCATATGTGCGTGGGTTTATCTCTGGGCTTTCTATCCTGTTCCATTGATCTATATTTCTGTTTTTGTGCCAGTACCATATTATCTTGATTACTGCAGCTTTGTGGTATAGTCTGAAGTCTGGGAGCATGATTCCTCCAGCTCTGTTTTTCTTTCTCAAGATTGCTTTGGCTACTCAGTGTCTTTTGTGTTTCCATACAAATTGTGAATTTTTTTGTTCTAGTTCGGTGAAAAATGCCATTGGTAGCTTAATAGGGATTGCATTGAATCTGTAGATTGCTTTGGGTAGTATCTTACTTTTGTACCTTTATCCTTAGCACAGTGCCTCATCCAGCGTATGGGTGCAATACACACACACACACACACACACACACACACACACATATATATATACACACTCAAATATAACCTTAAAATAAAGGCCAGTCATTAAATATTATCTTTAAGAAATTCCACTAGTAGAAAGTTACAAGAGATTGTTGCTTCTAGCCTACTGGTAAGAGCAAAGTAGACAATGTACAAAATGGTATTTTTGAGTCCATCAGAGTGCTGAAATCGAAAGGATGACATTAGTCTCCTGAGAGACTATACACTGTTTAAAGTACAAATAATAATATACCATTTGTATAGCTTTTCTAAAACAAAAATACATAAAAATAAAAACATAAAGGGCAGGAGGGTGGTACATACACTGTCATGAAGTCTATAAATTGGATAGTACATTATCATGAAGTTCTTAAATATTTTGTGAATTAAGAGAGTATGTTTGGATATAGACTGTGATAACTTAAGACTTCATTTTGTACTATCCAAAGAAACCAATAAAAGATAAGACAAGAAAGCATAGTTTAAAATTTAGTAGAGAAGATGAAAAGGAATGCTATAACATAAGTGAATTGCCAACAAATAAGACAGGAAATTAGAAACAGAAGAAAGAAGAGAATATGGAAAGTACAGAAATCAAATACCAAGACTTAAAATCCAAACATATCAACAGTTAAATGAATCAAAGACCCCAATTAAAAGATAAAGAGTTCACAATACATAAAAATCAAGATGAACTATATGTTTAACAGATGGAAAACTAAAGACATAAATAAGCTGAAAGTAAAGGATGGGAAAAAAATTGCCATACAAACTCTAAGCAACATAAAGCTAGTATGACTCACTAATACACAAAATAAAGACCATGATAAAGTGTGTTACCAGAGATTTAAAAAAAAAAGGTCATTTTCCAATAAAGGAATGGTGAGTTAATCAAGAAAACGTAATTCAAAATGTGTATGAACCAAGTTCTCAAATACAGGAGAAAACTTGCTAAAACTAAAGGGAACTAGACACAAATCTCCCAATCATAATTGAAGACATTAGCAGACACTTTTCAATAATAAATAAAACAGTAGGAAAATCCATAAGGATGTATAAGATTTAAACTCAACCTCAGTAGTCCAAACTCAACCTCACGGTCATCATAAAAAGGCAAATTAATTCAGGATGAGGTCCAGTAGATACACACCAAAATAGATAAATTAGAACAATTGACAACGCCATATATAAAGGATGTGGAGCAACAAGAACTCTCCCATAAGGGTGATGGGAACACAAAATGCTACCTATATACTGGAACTATTCTTTATTTTCTTAAAAAGCTAAACAATTCTACTCTTAGATATTTATCCAAGAGAATGAAAACCTATGTATACAAAAAGCTTTTTAAAGAATGCTCATTATAGGTTTATTCATAAAAGCCAGAAGACTGGAAACAATTTAGGTTTCTACCATAAGGAAAATGAGTATACAGATTATGCTATATTAATACAGGAGAATGCTACTCAGAACTAGAAAGACTGATCTACTGATACTATAACAATATCAGTAATCTCACAAATATTATTGAAAGCAAATGAGGCTGGGAGTAAAAGAGAGTACACACTGTATGATTCCATTTACATGGAATTATGGAAGAGACAAAGATAAACTATGGTGATAGGAATTAATTCAAGGATTTCTTCCTGGTAGTGCTCTTGTCTGGCTTGACTGGAAAGGGACACATGGGAACTCTGTAGGGTTGTGAAAGTGTTCTGTGTCTTGATATTTAGTCATCAAATTTAATTAAATGATATTCTTAATACTTGAGCATTTCACAGTATATAAAGTATGCCACAATAAAAAACATAATAGTTCTGAAATATATGTGCAATGTATTACTTTTAAAAAATATTAATTAAAATGGTTTAAGGAAAGCAGGCAGGAATGATGGAAGCCTGACTTTACATATAAGCTCCAAATAGTGCTAACAAGAGTGTGATCAAGAATGTGAAGTTTAAATATACAACAGTGGAAAAGAAAGACAAAGTCACTTCCTTCAACAGTTAACAGCTTGTACAATTCATTCTGCTCTGTTTCGTATAAATAGATTGTAATTTACCTGAGGACAATGCTATTTAAGCACTGAAGATAAAAGCATGTGTTAATATGTGCTAATAGGACATATGTGACCTTCTGACTTAGGACTTTTCAGATCAGAGATCTTGATACTCATTTAGTTTATTCTCTCAGTATCCCTCAGCTTTAACCTATTAACAAGTAGGAAAATAACCTAAGGTGAGACACAAAAAAGAAGAGAGATGAAAGTCTTAAAAGTTACCATAGACCAAATGTAAAGACAAAAAACAAAAGTAATCATAATCACTTTTGTATTATTTGACTACATCTTTTATATTTTTCT
This sequence comes from Lipotes vexillifer, assembly GCF_000442215.2. Lineage (NCBI taxonomy): Eukaryota > Metazoa > Chordata > Mammalia > Artiodactyla > Lipotidae > Lipotes > Lipotes vexillifer. The sequence continues at coordinate 229,949 of NW_006780420.1, forward strand.
GTAGAAAATATTCAGTTGATCTCATCAGATATATATCTTGCTATAACATTGAAAGATGAACAATCAATATTTCAATGTATTATTTTCTGCTAAGGCAACCAAACTGTTACAATACTAGTAACATATATCTCACGTCTAATACTAAGCCCCAATTCTAAAATAACTATTACAGATGAATTACATATACTGCAAAATTGAGACACTAATGGTGATGGTGATGATGACAGTGGTAATTAGAAGAACAATGTATTTAAAGTTCATCCTCTTACTGATCACTTATATGCCAAGCATTCTACACTTTCTTGAACTTTTCTACATTACATTATCAAACTGCCAACGTAATCTTTTAATAGAAATATTATTATCTCCTTTTAAAATAGAGAAAACTGATGCTCCAATACATAAGTGCTTAACACTTTAAGCATTAGACAGGTAATAAGTTAATAAATCCAAGATAAACTTGAGACTCAAATCTGCTTCTGTTTTATCACGACTATGTGTTTAAACATGACTACATATAATTTCTCAAACAGTAATCCCCATACCCTTGAAGAGTAAAATTAACAATCATGCTTATGTACTATTGTATCACTAGTGTAAAGCATGTCTCTGGAAAAACGAAAGCCATACATAAATAGTTCTTAAATCAGTTTGTACAAACATAATAACAAAAAAAAGATCTAAATAAAGAAGATGCATTTTGGACTCAAACAGGAAATACCATTTCCACAAAATCTAGGGGAAAGGGGGGCTTCTTTGCTTTTATATTTTTTCCGTTTAATCTTTTGATCTGAAGGCCAGGTCCTTGGAAGGGCGCCTGTAAAGACTTCAAAGGACTGTACATGAAGTCAACACTAGAAATAGCAACTATTTCTCCTTTGAGATTAGAATGAAGCATTACTCATTGTCTTACCTGGTCTTGAGACTCAGAGGGAAGAGCAAATCTCAAAGGTTTAAAGCTGAAATATAGTGGAAGCCTGTATTAATCAACTTCTTTTACCCCACAGATCTACCAAAAAAACAGAATAAAAGTATACTTTATTGAAATCTTAGAGTACCTTCATCACTGTGATAAGAATATTTAAAATATTTTTAATTTGTACAATTTTTGTAACCTAATTAATTCACACACATTTCACTATTAATATAATAGTTTTCTGGTATAAAAGTACCCCAGACCAGTTTTGGAATTGATATACTTTACAAGACAGGAGGTTAGTTTATAATAAAATTTAAGACACAATAATTAAATTTATTCATAGAACTGCTTACTCTTGAAAAAATGTTTAGTATCAAATCTTAGAATATTTAAATCCCATAGATTATCTTGAGGTAAGAAATCTATTGGAAAATACAAATTTCAAAAATACTGCTAGGATGGTCAAACCCAGATTTTTTTAAAGCATGGGGTGTATGCAAGACATTATAAAGATCTCTTCTCAATAAAAGTGAAGAGAACCAAAATTTACAGAATAAAAATTACAAGGAGAGGGAGGATCTGTATCTCTATTGATCATATGAGATATAGCAACATGCTGTGCCCTTAAAATCTTATTATTCATTATCATTTGTTAAGGGCATTTTATCTCGATTAAACTGCCAAAATTTGTTCTGATGAATATTGATTTGGGAAGAGCTCAATGTAGACTTTCTCAAAAAGAAGATGAGAAATATATGTTTTTTTAATGTCTCTCTGGTCATGTAGTCAAGCCAGGTTGACAAACCAGTTAGACAGAGGGAAAGTCCTCATCAAACAAACTGACCAGGGATGTCAACAGAAAAGCTGTGGACTTTACTCAGCACATTATAATTTATTAGTTGGTTAGTTAAACCACAGAACTTTTCTTGACCAAGCCAAAGACAGATATCCAGGTGCTACTGGAAGTAAGCATAGAGTTTCTCCAATCCAGATGTAATATAACTCTAAGTTAAGTTAAATCTAAGTTTTGATCTTAAGATACTGGAAAATGAAACAGAAATTAAACCCAAAATAAGCAGGAGAAAGGACATATTAAGTGGGGAAAAAAAGGAGAGAAATCAATGAAAGAAAAAGCAAAAAATAATAAAATTAACAAATTCAAAATTGATTGTTAAATATTAACAAAATTAATCCCCAGCAAGAATGAACAGAAGAAATCAAAAAGAAAACAGGTAGAAAATATATTACTCAGAAAAAAAATAAGATTGGAGATGCACACTACCTGATTTCAAGGCTGTAAAAGAGCTGCAGAGGTCAAGAGAGTGTGGTATTCATGTTAGAATAAATAAACATATTGATAGGATATCATGGACTCCGGAATTTGACATATATATATATATATATATATATATATGATCATGTATATATATATCAATTAATTATGATTAATTATATTATTTTTATTTTACTATTTATTTTATTATTATTATTAATCAATTAATATATGATCATATATATGATCAATTAATTTTTGACAAACAAAGCAATTTATCAAGAATGGGAAAGTATTTTCAAGAACTGGTTCTTGCACATCAAGTAAATTGTCAAGTCATAGTTGGTCCAATCCAGAAAGTGTCTGATTTCATTGTCTAATTTTATTCACTCTACCATCATACATTTTGAATCCAAGGTTGTGTGTGTGTGTGTATACTACATATTATTTTCATAATTTTCTCGCTTCTTATATTTTCTCATGTCTCTAATATTTTATATATACATGTGTATGAATGCATGTACTTATGTATGGATGTATGTCACATCAGGGAATGTGAGGTTTTTGCCTCTTTTAGAGATTATTTTTTAAAATCAGGATTCTGAGAGAACAGTCCATGCATCTTGAGAGCAAAACTCTTTTCAGATCCTTTGACATCAGTCAAATTAGATATTACTTTCACTTATTATATTCCATTATTGAATTACTTCTTCCACAGGGAGGATTTATAACTGAGATATATTTTTACTTTCCCTGGTATGCCACTTTAAGTAAGATCATATGTACTTAGGCTATTAGAAGTTCAATGAGTTTTAATTCAAATCTATGTGGATTAATGTAAATCGATTAAATGCTCCCAACAAAAGACACAGACTGGCTGAATGGATACAAAACCAAGACCCACATATTTGCTGTCTACAAGAGACCCACTTCAGACCTAGAGCCACATACAGACTGAAAAAAATATGGAAAGATGGAAAAAAGATATGGAAAGATGGAAAAAGATATTCCATGCAAATGGAAATCAAAAGAAAGCTGGAGTAGCAATTCTCATATCAGACAAAATAGACTTTAAAATAAAGACTATTAGAAGAGACAAAGAAGGACAGTACATAATGATCAAGGGACCAATCCAAGAAGAAGATATAACAATTGTAAATATTCATGTACCTAACATGGGAGCACCTCAATACATAAGGCAAATACTAACAGCCATAAAAGAGGAAATCGACAGTAACATATTCATAGTAGGAGACTTTAACACCCCACTTTCACCAATGGACAGATCATCCAAAATGAAAATAAATAAGCAAACACAAGCTTTAAATGATACATTAAACAAGATGGACTTAATTGATCTTTATAGGACATTCTATCCAAAAACAACAGAAAACACATTTTTCTCAAGTGCTCATGGAACATTCTCCAGGATAAATCATATCATGGGTCACAAATCAAGCCTTGGTAAATTTAAGATAATTGAAATTGTATCAAGCATCTTTTCCGACCACAACACTTTGAGACTACATATCAATTACAGGAAAATATCTGTAAAAAATACAAACACATGGAGGCTAAACAATACACTACTTAATAACGAAGTGATCACTGAAGAAATCAAAGAGGAAATCAACAAATACCTAGAAACAAATGACAATGGAGACACAACGACCCAAAACATATGGGATACAGCAAAAAGCAGTTCTAAGAGGGAAGTTTATAGCAATTCAATCCTACCTTAAGAAACAGTAAACATCTCGAAAAAACAACTTAACCTTGCACCTAAAGCAATTAGAGGAAAAAGACCAAAAATCCCCAAAGTTAGCAAAGGAAAGAAATTGTAAAAATCAGAAATAAATGAAAAAGAAATGAAGGAAACGATAACAAAGATCAATAAAACTAAAAGCTGGTTCTTTGAGAAGATAAATAAAATTGATAAACCATTACCCAGACTCATCAAGAAAAAAAGGGAAAAGACTAAAATCAATAGAATTAGAAATGAAAACGGAGAAGTAACAACTGACACTGCAGAAATACAAAAGATCATGAGAGATTACTACAAGCAACTCTATGCCAATAAAATGGACAACCTAGAAGAAATGGACAAATTCTTAGAAATGCACAACTTGGCAAGACTGAATCAGGAAAAATTAGAAAATATGAACAGACCAATCACAAGCACTGAAATTGAAACTGTGATTAAAAATCTTCCAACAAACAAAAGCCCAGGACCAGATGGCTTCACAGGTCAATTCTATCAAACATTTAGAGAAGAGCTAACACCTATCCTTCTCAAACTCTTCAAAAATATAGCAGAGGGAAGATTCTCCCAAACTCATTCTACGAGGCCACCATCACCCTGATACCAAACCAGACAAGGAAAACTACAGGCCAATATCACTGATGAACACAGATGCAAAAATCCTCAAAAAAATACTAGCAAACAGAATCCAATAGCACATTAAGAGGATCATACACCATGATCCAGTGGGGTTTACTCCAGGAATGCAAGGAATCTTCAATATACGCAAATGAATCAATGTGATACACCATATTAACAAATTGAAGGAGAAAAACCATATGGGCATCTCAGTAGATGCAGAGAAAGCTTTCGACAAAATTCAACACCTATTTATGATAAAAACCCTGCAGAAAGTAGGCATAGAGGGAACTTCCCTCAACATAATAAAGGCTATATATGACAAACCCACAGCCAACATCATCCTCAATGGTGAAAAACTGAAAGCATTTCCAGTAAGATCAGGAACAAGTCAAAGTTGCCCACTCTCACCACTCTTATTCAACATAGCTTGGGAAGTTTTAGCCACAGCAATCAGAGAAGAAAAAGATATAAAAGGAAACCAAATCAGAAAAGAAGAAGTAAAGATGTCACTGTTTGCAGATGACATGATACTATACATAGAGAATCGTAAAGATGCTACCAGAAAACTACTAGAGCTAATCAATGAATTTGGTAAAGTAGCAGGATACAAAATTAATGCACAGAAATCTCTGGCATTCCTATACACTAATGAAGAAAAGTCTGATAGTGAAATCAAGAAAACTCTCCCATTTACCATTGCAACAAAAAGAATAAAATATCTAGGAATAAACCTACCTAAGAGACAAAAGACCTGTATAGATGGAAAGATATACCATGTTCTTGGATTGGAAGAAACAACATGGTGAAAATGAATATACTGCCCAAAACAAACTAAAGATTAAATGCAATCCCTATCAAACTATCACTGGCATTTTTCACAGAACTAGAACAAAAACTTTCACAATTTGTATGGAAACACAAAAGACCCCGAATAGCCAAAGCAATCTTGAGAACCAAAAACGGAGCTGGAGGAATTAAGCTCCCTGACTTCAGACTATACTACAAAGCTACAGTAATCAAAACAGTATGGTACTGGCACAGAAACAGAAATATAGATCAACGGAACAGGATAGAAAGCCCAGAGATAAACCCAGGTACATATGGTCACCTTATCTTTGATAAAGGAGGCAGGAATGTACAGTGGAGAAAGGACAGCCTCTTCAATAAGTGGTGCTGGGAAAACTCAACAGGTACATGTAAAAGTATGAGATTAGGTCACTCCCTAACACCATACACAAAAATAAGCTCAAAATGGATTAAAAACCTAAATGTAAGGCCAGAAACTATGAAACTCTTAGGGGAAAACATAGGCAGAACACTCTATGACATAAATCACAGCAAGATCCTTTTTGACCCACCTCCTAGAGAAATGGAAAGATAAACAAATGGGACCTAATGAAACTGCAAAGCTTTTGCACAGCAAAGGAAACCATAAACAAGACCAGAAGACAGCCCTCAGAATGGGAGAAAATATTTGCAAATGAAGCAACTGACAAAGAATTAATCTCCAACATTTACAACCAGCTCATGCAGCTCCATATCAAAAAAACAAACAACCCAATCCAATAATGGGCAGAAGACCTAAAAAGACATTTCTCCAAAGAAGATATACAGATTGCCAACAAACGCATGAAAGAATGCTCAACATCATTAATCATTAGAGAAATGCAAAGCAAAACTACAATGAGGGCTTCCCTGGTGGCGCAGTGGTTGAGAGTCTGCCTGCCCCTGCAGGGGACATGGGTTTGTGCCCCAGTCCGGGAAGATCCCACATGCCACGGAGTGGCTGGGTCCGTGAGCCATGGTTGCTGAGCCTGCGGTCCGGAGCCTGTGCTCCGCAACAGGAGAGGCTACAACAGTGAGAGGCCTGCGTACCACAAAAAAAAAATAAAAATAAAAAACCTACAATGAGATATCATCTCAGACCAGTCAGAACCGCCATCATCAAAAAATCTAGAAACAATAAATGCCAGAGAAGGTGTAGAGAAAAGGGAACACTTTTGCACTGTCAGTGGGAATGTAAATTGATACAGCCACTATGGAGAACAGTATGGAGGTTCCTTAAAAATCTAAAAGTAGAACTACCATATGACCCAGCAATCCCACTACTGGGCATATACCCTGAGAAAACCATAATTCAAAAAGAGACATGTACCACAGTGTTCACTGAAGCTCTATTTACAATAGCCAGGAGATGGGAACAACCTAAGTGTCCATCGAGAGATGAATGGATAAAGAAGATGTGGCACATATATACAATGGAATATTACTCAGCCATAAAAAGAAATGAAATTGAGTTATTTTCTAGTGAGGTGGATGGACCTAGAATATGTCATAAAGAGTGAAGTAAGTCAGAAAGAGAAAGAAAAATACCGTATGCTAACACATATATATGGAATCTATGAAAAAAAATGTCATGAAGAACCTAGGGGTAAGACAGGAATAAAGACACAGACCTACTAGAGAATGGACTTGAGGAGGGAGGGGGAAGGGTAAGCTGTGACAAAGTGAGAGAGTGGCATGGACATATATACACTACCAAATGTAAAATAGATAGCTATTGGGAAGCAGCCTCATAGCATAGGGAGATCAGCTAGGTGCTTTGTGACCACCTAGAGGGGTGGGATAGGGAGGGTGGGAGGGAGGGAGACACAAGAGGGAAGAGATATGGAAACATATGTATATGTATAACTGATTCACTTTGTTATAAAGCAGAAACTAACACACCATTGAAAAGCAATTATATTCCAATAAAGATGTAAGAAAACAAACAAACAAATATATGTGGATTATAGCTCTAAATTTTTATACCATTTTTAACCTTAGTGATGTTTCATTGCTAACTAAAGAGTCAGTCACTGCTTTGTTAAGACCCCATATCTTTGCTTTACAGGTACACTGCCCAAAAGGTCAAATAAACTTTTCACAATCTCTTATCAAGAACAGACCAATAATCCAAAACTACCTTGTGTTTCTAACAGAGAGAAAACCAAATTCTAATTTTACATCAAAGTACTTTTGATATTAACACTCATTTTAAAAAAAGAAATCTTAGCCAGCTTGACCACACATAAAATTCCTTTCTCAAATTCCTTTTCCACAAAATTTCTACAACTTTTCATATCCATTCAGGTTTTGTCCTATGCTTTTTTTTTCTTTCTCATTCTGGAACAAGTGGTCATTCTACTTTTCATGCACAGTTGTTTCCTTTAACTATTATTATTTTTAAATACTTTTAATTACATATTTTGATTAGAATTCTTAACCCACAGAATGCTTAATTCCTAATGAAATCTAGGAAGTAAGCAATTATGGACTGTCTGTTATACTAGTATTCTCTGAATTGGCAAATTTATAAATATATTTTATAATTTTTAGAAATATATTCTTTCTCGGAGTAAGTTGTTTAATGTCGCACAAACGATGTTTAATAAACCCAAATGTATTTAGTTCCTCTATAAAAGGAAGCCAAAAGTAGATAAACCTATGTTTAGTAATTAATGTTTCAGTATCTTATCTTATTTGGAAATGATCTAGATAGTCAATGAATATCCATTACGTAACTTATCTCAGTATAAGTTTAAGCTTTCAAGTTACCAAAAAGATTTTTTAAACTATGTTTAAAGTAAACAGAGTTTACTTAAAGCATAATTGTTGGACGGCATATTTATAAATTTTTATCTTACAGTTATTTACTTTTTCTTAACAATTATGTTTAGATTACTCATGAAAATTTCATGAGCCATTAAACAGTAATCATTTTAAGTTATCTTTCTTGCTGACAAATTCAGTAATAGAGGTAACATGAGTTTATTTAAATTTTAGTTAATCTAGGTAGAATAAAATTGCATACCTACATTATATTTAATATTGATAACTCTAAAGACATGCCTATTTTAGTTAAATCAACAAACAAACTAGATTTTTTTCTTGAAAATTATCACAAATCACATGAACTTGAGAAACATTTGGGTTAATTTCTATATTCCTGAGAGTAACAAAGAGTAAACATCCCTGGCATTACTGAACAACCCCCAAAGATACTATGCACCCAAAATCCACAGATGCTTCGAAAGACAGTCATAATAAAGAAGGACTTAAGTCTATTTCCCTGAGAGCTGGCAGCAGTGGGTAGAGCTTTAGCTGTAAATGGAGTGCAACCCACATTTCTATCTGGCCATATATTGGGGCCCTCAACCTGACGACTGAGCTACCTGTATACACAAGAAGCTGCACACCCCAGGCAGGGAGAAAGCCAAGCCCAATGCTCAGGACACAAAGCAAGACAAACAGAAGGTAATATAGGGAAACCCTGCTTTCAAGTGTACTTTTAAATAAACAATCTTGTATAACTAGAACGTTCCCCATAATGGTTATTGTAATTCTAGGTTGTCTTAGTGAGCTTTTGACATTTTGTAGCCATCTACAGCTTCTAGAACCACGATTCATAGACATAAAATAAGCAGGAGTGGTGCACTTAATTCTTTGAAACGTGAGGATCCCATTTCTTTAGCTAAGCCTTGGGTCTCATGAAAACAGATTAACACCTAAGATATGGGGATTTTGTGGTGTTTTACAGTGTACCTCATTGCACAGAAGTTTTCTTGAGGTTGTTTGGTGATATGGTGTCAATCGAACTAACTTATCCTAGCTCAGAAGTTTTAGTTAGGGGGCAGGGGCTCTAACAGCTTTTAAATGCTCAAGGCATGCCCACCAGTTTTGTGGCTTTGTCTTCTGAGATTCCCATTAGCAATAGATCTATTATTCCTTTCACAAGATTTCTTTATAGTGACAGACCTAATGGCTTTTAAAAGTCCATCTTATGCTTACTTAGCTTTTGGTATGTCAATGTTCCCAAAAGTCTGAATTTCTTGTCGTAATTTATTCCCCCAAGTCCTCCAGCGGTTTATGCAGTGAATTTACCTCAAGGCTTTGTGAGTTCCCTAACTGCTGCCATCTTACTTTCTTTAGATTGAGGGACACCCATCATTTTATTTTTGAAATAATCTTCCCTAACTCAACCAGACTACTCTTTCTGGCTGCCTGTGCACAGCTCCTGAGACCTGTCAGAATCTCCCAAAGGAGCTTACGTTTTAGATAAGGTCAGCCGCAAACCCAACTGCTGTGGCCCACTAAGTCTCACTCTAAAATATCTGGAGTATTTCACACCTCAATTTTCTACCTGGAAGTATTATGATAAATAAACTTGAAGAGCTCAGATGACAAAACAAGCGCAGTGTAATCTGAGAAAAGCTTACCCAAAGTCCCAGAGTGTGGCTCAAGAAACAGTGAACCAAAAGGAATCTGCAGGTACCTACCCCTGTGTCTAGGAGCAGTCCCTGGAAGCTTCAGCAACTTTCTGTGGGTCCCATCTTGTTACCAAAAGTTTAGTTATGAGTTTGATGCTCTTCATTCAAGGGAAAACAATCCATGATTTGGGATCACAAGCAGTGCAGCAGTCTTTCCAAGGGATTTGGGGCAAGATCCAGTTTTATAGAGCATTAGAAGAGGCAACACAGAAGCAGGGCAGAATTGGCAAGAAGGTCAGGATTTCCTTATAATGCTAGCACGTCCTATTTTCTAAAGTAAGATAAGCTAAAGCTGAGTTGGAGGATTGTGATTGGTGTATGTTAGGTTTCCTTGGCAGGTGTTTCGGATAAGGCAGGCTGACTTAAGTTGAAATGTGTGATGTAGGCTGGGCCACTGGCACAGCCTCCATTTTGTGGGTCCTAATCTACAAATTAACGTTATCCCCAAGCAATTCCACTCATGGGAATATACCCAACAAAAATGCATGCATATGTGTCCCCAAATTCATGGTTAACAATGCTCATAGCAGCTTTATTTGACTCAAACTAGAAACAACCCAGTGTCCATAAACAGTAAAACAAATCAATTAATTGTGGTATATCTACATATTTGAATATTTTTTTAAAATTGGAGTATAGTTGCTTTACAATGTTGTGTTACTTTCTTCTGTACAGCAATGTGAATCAGTTATACATATACATGTATTCACTCTTTTTAAGATTTCCTTCCCATTTAGATCACCACAGAGCACTGAGTAGGGCTCCCTGTGCTATACAGTAGGCTCTCATTAGTTATCTATTTCATATATAGTAGTGTATATATGTCAACCCCAAACTCCCAATTCATCTCACACACCCCCACTTCCCCCCTTGGTAACCGTAAGTTTGTTTTCTACATCTGTGACTATTTCTGCTTTTCAAATAAGTTCATCTGTACCATTTTTCTAGATTCCACATATAAGCGATATGGAACAATGAAAATAAAGAAACTAATGCTCTACACAACAACATATGAATCTCACAAACCTTATGTCGAGCAACCAGTGAGATTTAAATGAGAAAATAATGTATATTTCAATTTTATAAATTATATAAGCAGGTGAAATTAATCTATTGTGATAGACTGAGTAATTGTTAATTTTGAGTGATTAGTGACTGGGAGAGGGCAAGGGGGGAAGTTTGGATGCAGCTGATGAAATATTTGTGATCTGATTAGTTGTTTCAGGTGAAAACATATGAACTCAAGATCTGTGCAGGGTTTTTGTAGGTATATTAGATTTCAGTGATGTGAAATTCAGTGATTAAGCACATTTATTAAGATGTGCTTAATAAATAAGTTAAAAACATCAGAGGCAAGCAAATGGTAGTTTGGAGTAGTAATATAGTGAGAAGTGGTTAAATCTATTTTGAAGGTAGAATCAATAGTATACTCTGAAAATAGAATGTATACTATGAGAGAAATAAATTAGAGATGTCTTCTGAGAAACTAGAAAGTTAAACTTGTCATTAAAAAGAAGCAGCAGTTAGGTTCTGGAGGTAAGATCAGGTACTTGGTTTATGACATGCTAAGTTACATGGGCTTTTAGACAGTCAAGTGTAGATCAAGTAGGAAACTTCATATACCCATCCACAGTTCAGAAGAGAAATCTTGGAAAAATTAAGGACACAGCAGAGTTGAAAGAAAAAAAACTAAAAAGAATATACATAGAAAATATTAAACCCCCCCAAATTAGAACATTTATAGTAGTATTATATAATTATACTTCATTGTTAAGAAAAGTTTTAGAGATAGAAAAAGCACACGCTTATAAAATGTAAAGTTTAAGTTGATAGAATTATATACATAACTCCTCAGAGAACACAGTTTAAGCAGACAAAAAGCCAAAAGAACAATAGTTTGGGTGTAAGAATATTTGTAAATCACAAATAACACATCTGGTCTAATTGGCATATATAGAACACTGTCTATAATATAATATATATGCTCTTTTCAAGCATGTGTGAATCATTTTTTAATTGAACACATAAAACAAGTAAAAAAAATTTGAAATAATTGTACTTAAAAGGTTCTTTAAAGACAACACATCTTTATTAAGCATACAGTAAGCTTAGATACTGTTGTGAACTGGAAGAATCTCTTTTTATGTCCAAGATCCCATATCCATGGAGAAATATACAATAGGATACATTAAAGTGTCTTTAGATGGTAAATTTCATAACCATAGTTATAAATTTAAAAAAATATTTAATTAAAATATATTTGGAATAAAACCTAAATAACTCATGGATCAAAAGAATATCATAAAGGATATTATAATGTACTTAGAACTGATCAATAATAAATTTCTATAAATTATATAAATTTCTATAAACTATAAAGCACATGTTTTTATGATCTAAATTTATGGCATAAACTCTATCAATTATAAATTTTAAATTTCTCTCATCTAAATTGGTTCTTTAAAGCATCATTTCTCAAAATTTTTGTTCTCAGAACTGCTTTACAATCTTAATCATTACCGAAAAGCTTAAGATATTTTGTGCATAGAGTTGTTATCTTTCAATCTTTTCAGTATTCAAAATTAAAACTGAGACATTTTTAAAACACGGGATTATATAAGCACAAATTCATGAACATAATAAATAGCAGTAAATGAATCTGAATTTATAATAGCAAAGCTTATTCTTGAGAAGAGTCATGATCTCAATTTGTCTCCCAAACTGATTATGTCCATTTATAGTGTGTATTCAAAGTCTTCCTCCTTATACCATGTTGCTAAGAATACAGCTTAAGGGCTGCAAGATATTGCTGATTCCAGCCACTCAGTGTTAAAGTGTGCCTGTGCCATGAGCCACAGCTTGATTTGCCTTAGACAAGCTTGCCTCTGAGCCCAGGGAAAGATTGTTTCCAAGTTTTTTCTTTTACAGTTCCTTACATGGGGTTTCACCTGCTAGACTCCAGAGTCTTTGTAAAATAAGCAAGTCAAAAGTAGAAGATATTTTCTCAGATCTTTCATCCATTTGGTTCCCATAGGCAGTGAAGTGATTTTTTTTTTTAAATGTCAGAACATGCGGAAGAGAAAAATCTCTAATAAACTGTGGCTCTCTTCCTATTACACTGGGGGGAGACACCAAAAACAATGGGGACTACAAACCTGCAGCCTGCAAAAAGGAGATCCCAAACACAGTAAGTTAAGCAAAGTGAGAAGACAGAGAAATACACAGCAGATGAAGGGGCAAAGTAAAAACCCAACAGACCAAACAATAGAAGGAAAATAGGCAGTCTACCTGAAAAAGAATTCAGAATAATGATAGTAAAGATGATCCAAAATCTTGGAAACAGAATGGAGAAAATACAAGAAATGTTTAACAAGGACCTAGAAGAACTAAAGAGCAAAAAAACAATGATGAACAACACAATTATTGAAATTAAAAATTCTCTAGAAGGAATCAACAGAAGAATAACTGAGGCAAAAGAACGATAACTGACCTGGAAGATAAAATAGTGGAAATAACTACTGCAGAGCAGAATAAAGAAAAAAGAATGAAAAGAATTGAGGACAGTCTTAGAGACTTCTGGGACAACATTAAATGCACCAAGATTCAAGTTATAGGGGTCCCAGAAGAAGAAGAGGAAAAGAAAGAGCCTGAGAATACATTTGAAGAGATTATAGGTGAAAACTTCCCTAACATGGGAAAGGAAATGGTCAATCAACTCCAGGAAGAGCAGAGTCCCAAACAGGATAAATCCAAGGAGAAACACACCAAGACACATATTAATCAAACTATCAAATAATACAAAGAAAAAATATTAAGAGCAGCAAGGGAAAAATAACATAAAAAGTAATCCCCATAAGTTTAATACTTGATGTTTCAGCAGAAACTCTGCAAGCCAGAAGGAGTGGTAGGACATATTTAAGTGATGAAAGGGGAAAAACTACAACCAAGATTACTCCACCCAGCAAGGATCTCTTTCAGATTCAAAAGAGATATTAAAACCTTTACAGACAAGCAAAAGCTAAGAGAATTCAGCACCACCAAACCAACTCTAAAACAAATGCTAAAGGAACTTCTCTAGGCAGGAAACACAAGAGAAAGAAAAGACCTACAATAACAAACCCAAAACAATTAAGAAAATGGTAGTAGGAACATACATATGGATAATTACCTTAAATGTAAATGGATTAAATGCTCTGACCAGAACACACAGACTGGTTAAATGCATACAAAAATAAGACCCGCATATATGCTGTCTGCAAGAGACCTACTTCAGACCTAGGGACACATACAGACTGAAAGTGAGGGGATGGAAAAAGATATTCCATGCAAATGGAAATCAAAAGAAAGCTGGAGTAGCAATTCTCATAACAGACAACATAGACTTTAAAATGAAGACTATTACAAGAGACAAAGAAGGACACTACATAATGATCAAGGGACCAATCCAAGAAGAAGATATAACAATTGTAAATATTTATGCACCCAATATAGGAGCTCCTCAATACATAAGGCAAATGCTAACAGCCATAAAAGGGGAAATTGACAGTAAAACAATCGTAGTAGAGGACTTTAACACCCCACTTTCACCAATGGACAGACCATCCAAAATGAAAATAAATAAGGAAACAAAAGCTTTAAATGACACATTAAACAAGATGGACTTAATTGATATTTATAGGACATTCCATCCAAAAACAAGAGAATACATTTTCTTCTCAAGTGCTCATGGAACATTCTCCAGGACAGATCATATCTTGGGTCACAAATAAAGCCTTGGTAAATTTAAGAAAACTGAAATCGTATCAAGTATCTTTACCAAACACAATGCTATGAGACTAGATATCAATTACAGGGAAAAAACTGTAAAAGAGACAAACACATGGAGACTAAACAATACACTATTAAATAACCAAGAGATCACTGAAGAACTCCATAAGGAAATAAAAAAAATACCTAGTAACAAATGACAATGAAAACACTACAACCCAAAACCTATGGGATGCAGCAAAAGCAGTTCTAAGAGGGAAGTTTATAGCAATACAATCTTACCTCAAGAAACAAGAAAAATCTCAAATAAACAACCTAACCTTACACATAAAGCAATTAGAGAAAGAAGAACCAAAAAACCCCAAAATTAGCAGAAGGAAAGAAATCATAGAGATCAGATAAGAAAAAGAAATGAAGAAAATAATAGCTAAGATCAATAAAGCTAAAAGCTGGTTCTTTGAGAAAATAAACAAAATTGATAAGCCATTAGGCAGACTCATCAAGAAAAAAAATGGAGAAGACTCAAATCAACAGCATTAGAAATGAAACACAATAAGTAACAACTGGCACTGCAGAAATACAAAGAATCATGAAGGATTACAACAAGCAACTCTATGCCAATAAAATGGACAACCTGGAAGAAATGGACAAGTTCTTAGAAAAGCACAAAGCACAACCTTCCAAGACTGAAGCAGGAAGAAACAGAAAATATCAACAGGGCTTCCCTGGTGGCTCAGTCGTTGAGAGTCTGCCTACCGATGCAGGGGACACGGATTCGTGCCCCAGTCCGGGAAGATCCCACATGCCACGGAGCAGCTAGGCCTGTGAGCCATGGCTGCTGAGCCTGCACATTCAGAGCCTGTGCTCTGCAACGGGAGCAGCCACAACAGTGAGAGGCCCACGTACCGTAAAAAAAAAAAAAAAAAGAAAGAACATATCAATAGACCAATCATAAGCACTGAAATTGAAACTGTGATTAAAAATCTTCCAACAAACAAAAGCCCAGGACTAGAAGGCTTAACAAGTGATTTCTATCATTTAGAAAATAGCTAAGACCTATCCTTCTCAAACTCTTCTAAAATATAGCAGAGAGAGGAACATTCCCATGCTCATTCTCCGAGGCCACCATCACCGTGATACCAAAACCAGACAAAGACATTACAAAACAAGAAAACTACAGACCAATATCACTGCTGAACACAGATGCAAAAATCCTCAACAAAATACTAGCAAACAGAATCCAACAGCACATTAAAATGATCATACACCATGATCAAGTGGGGTTTACTCCAGGAATGCAAGGAGTCTTCAATATACGCGAATCAATCAATGTGATACACCATATTAACAAACTGAAGGAGAAAAACGACATGATCATGTCAATAGATGCAGTAAAAGCTTTTGACAAAATTCAACACCGATTTATGATAAAAACCCTCCAGAAAGTAGGCATAGAGGGCACTTACCTCAACATAATAAAGACCATATATGACAAACCCATAGCCAACATCGTTCTCAATGATGATAAACTGAAACTTTTTCCTCTAAAATCAGGAAAAAGACAAGGATGCCCACTCTCACCACTATTATTCAACACAGTGTTTGAAGTTCTAGCCATACCAATCAGAGAGGGAAAAAAAAATAAAAGGAATCCAACCTGGAAATGAAGAAGTAAAGTTGTCACTGTTTGCAGATGACATGATACTATATATAGAGAATTCTAAAAAATGCTACAAAAACACTACTAGAGCTGTCAATGAATTTGGTTACACAGCAGGATATAAATTTAATGCACAGAAATCTCTTGCATTCCTATATACTAAAGATGAAAAATCTGAAAGAGAAATTAAGGAAACACTCCTATTTACCACTGCAACAAAACGAATAAAATACCTAGGAATAAACCTACCTAAGGATATGTATAAAATGGATAACTAATAAGAACCTGCTGTATAAAAAATAAATCAAATTAAATTAAAAATAAAATACCTAAGGGGACAAAAGACCTGTATGCAGAATACAATAAGACACTGATGAAAGAAATTAAAGATGGTACAAACAGATGGAGAGCTATACCATGTTTTTGGATTGGAAGAATCAACATCGTGAAAATGAGTATACTACCCAAAACAAACTAAAGATTAAATGCAATACCTATCAAACTGCCAATGGCATTTTTCACAGAACTAGAACAAAAAATTTCACAATTTGTATGGAAACACAGAACACCCTGAATAGCCAAAGCAATCTTGAGAAAGAAAAACTTAGCTGGAGGAATCAGGCTCCCTGACTTCAGACTATACTACAAAGCTACAGTAATCAAGACAGTATGGTACTGGCACAAAAACAGAAATATAGATCAATGGAACAGGACAGAAAGCCCAGAGATAAACCCATGCACATATGGTCACCTTATCTTTGATAAAAGAGGCAAGAATATACAGTGGAGAATAGACAGCCTCTTCAATAAGTGGTGCTGAGAAAACTGGACAGCTACATGTAAAAGAATGAAATTAGAACACATCTTAACACCATACACAAAAATAAACTCAAAACAGATTAAAGACCTAAATGTAAGGCCAGACACTATAAAACTCTTAGAGGACAACATAGGCAGAACACTCTATGACATAAAACACAGCAAGATCTTTTTGACCCACCTCCTAGAGAAATGGAAATAAAAGCAAAAAAAAACAAATGGGACCTATTTTCTCCTCGGAATGGGAGAAAATATTTGCAAACAAAGCAATTGAGAAAGGATTAATCTCCAAAATTTATAAGCAGCTCATGCAGCTCAATATCCAAAAAACAAACAACCCATTCCAAAAATGGGCAGAAGACCTAAATAGACATTTCTCCAAAGATATACAGATTGCCAACAAACACATGAAAGGATGCTCAACATCACTAATCATTAGAGAAATACAAGTCAAAACTACAATGAGGTATCACCTCACACCAGTCAGAATGGCCATCATCAAAAAATCTACAAACAATAAATGCTGGAGAGGGTGTGGAGAAAAGGGAACCCTCTTGCACTGTTGGTCGAATGTAAATTGATACAGTCACTATGGAGAACAGTATGGAGGTTCCTTAAAACACTAAAGTAGAACTACCATACAATCCAGCAATCCCACTACTGAGCATATACCTGGAGAAAACCATAATTCAAAAAGAGTCATGTACCACAGTGTACACTGCAGCTCTATTTACAATAGCCAGGACATGGAAGCAACCTAAGTGTCCATCGACAGCTGAGTGGATAAAGCAGATATGGCACATATATACAATGGAATATTACTCAGCCATAAAAAGAAACGAAATTGAGCTATTTGTAATGAGGTGGATGGACTTAGAGTCTGTCATACAGAGTGAAGTAAGTCAGAAAGAGAAAAACAAATACCATATGCTAACACATATATATGGAATCTTAAAAAAAAAAAAAGGTCATGAAGAACCTAGGGGCAGGATGGGAATAAAGACTCAGACCTGCTAGAGAACAGACTTGAGGACATGGGGAGGGAGAAGGGTAAGCTGGGACAAAGTAAGAGCGTGGCACGGACATATATACACTACCAAATGTAAAATAGATAGCTAGTGGGAAGCGGTCACATAGCACAGGGAGATCAGCTCGGTGCTTTGTGACCACCTAGAGAGGCGGGATAGGGAGGGTGGGAGGGAGGGAGATGCAAGAGGGCAGGGATATGGGGATATATGTATATGTATAGCTGATTCACTTTGTTATAAAGCAGAAACTAACACATCATTGTAAAGCAATTATACTCCAATAAAGATGTTAAAAAATAAATAAATAAACGAAGATTTAGCTGTTCCTAATTTTCTTTTATGAGTTGTATGAAATAAGTGTTTATTTTGTTATTTTAATACAGTTTGGCAGAATTAGAGCTCTAATATTTGCATCTGTGAGTTTCTTAATGCCTGGTTCTGGTATATTTCTTTTTGTCTCATTCTCAAGCTTAGTGCCTGACAATTGTAAGAGTTCAATACATATACCGAATGAATGAATACCTACTAAATAATATACTTTCATGTTTCTTTCTTATACATTATTTCTGTGTGCTTGTTATATATTACTAAGGACCTTATAATGAAAGTGTCATCGGCCAGACAAGTTGGTTCTCAGTTAATGATTAACAGATCTATATTCCTATGTGTCTGTAGTGTTATTTACATTTATGTTATTGAAAAGGCTGTCTTCCATTTATATGAATGTACAAATATCTGGGGGGGGTCTCTAA
The DNA here is from genome assembly GCF_000442215.2 of Lipotes vexillifer. NCBI lineage: Eukaryota > Metazoa > Chordata > Mammalia > Artiodactyla > Lipotidae > Lipotes > Lipotes vexillifer. Next base: position 248,859 of record NW_006780420.1, read on the forward strand.
AATCATAACAATGATGAAAGCTGTATCACTTCATTGAGAAAGAGATAGATGAGAATTGCAATTAAACAAAGACCATATGCTAACAAAAGCAGAATAAAGCAGGCACTTCCCTGGCAGTCCAGTTGTTAAGACTCTGTCCTGCCAATGCAGGGGGCGTGGGTTAGATCTCTGGTCGGGGAACTAAGATACTACATGCCATGTGGCGTGGCCAAAAGATTAAAAAAAGAAAAAAAAAGCAGAATGAAGCAAAAGTTATAAAAATCCTTCTTTTTATTGTTTTTGTTTTTTTAAGAATTAGAATAAAATAACTGAGAAACTATGTTTTCCTTTAGCTTAAGAGCCTAATGTGTATTTAACCAATGTCATATTACCAAGATAAAGTTAAAATCTATAGTAATATTAAATTTTCTATATTTATTTGATGATTTAGGTTATTGGAACGAAAATGGTACTAGACTATCAGAGTGGGCTGGCATTTAGAATAATGAACTACAATTCTGGCTTTGTGCATTATTAGATATGTAAACTTAGGGAATACTAAAACTCAGAAAGATTCATTTTCCTCTCTTGTAAACAAAGAATAACAGCAGGAAAAACACAAATGATAATAATATTATTTGATTTGCCAAACCTCAATACAGAGACATAATGCTCTAATTGTCATAGCTGCATTGTAAGGTATTCTATTGGATATTATTTATACCTTATGTCATTTAATAGGAATGAATACCTTGTGAGATCAAAAATTACTCTTTATACAAATGAGTTTAAGTTTTACAACACACGTCACCTACTGTAAGTTCATTACAAAGAATTGTTAATTTAAGTTCAGAGTCATCAAATACTCTGTTGAATCATATGGAGAGCAGGAATTACATCTACAATGCGTTTCATGTCATCAATTGTGACTTTTGTCCCTCATGCTGATTTATTCATTAAGCATATTTAGTTATATCTACCAGTCTCCCAAGAGAGATGGTGAGGTCCATGAAAACTATACCACATTTAAGTTGCTAACAGAATCCTAAATTACATAATAGTAACCAAGAGATAGAATGTGTTTAATATTTGATATAAATGTCCAATTGGATTGTTTGGTTCTATTTTATTTTTATTTTACTGGTTGCCTAATGTAATTAGCTGAAGAGTTTGCTTATGAGAGTGAGTTTTTCCTTCGCATCACCATAAAGCCACATATTACATTTTTTTCTTTTGATTAAAAAATTTAATTCCTATTTTTAATTTCTAGTATGAACACTTTCATAAATTGCTTGCTTATAACCTCTGCTCATGTATCAGTATGGTTGTCCTAATTGATATTTTTAATGATTTTATATATTAATTTTTGTCCACTATGTCTATTGTAAATTAATTTTACATTTGTAATCTATAGTTCTTCTTTTACATCTAATTTTGTTGTAGTAGTAGCTGCTGCTGCTGCTGCTATGCTTTGTCTTTGTGAGTTGTATGTGCTTATATATTCAGAGGGCTTAAAACATGACTTTACTTTTCATGATATCAAAATTAGCATATTTCCTTTGTTTCCAAATGCAATGTTTATCAGATGAAAAATTCTTATATGTAATTGATTGGTTACTTGAACTATTCCTGAATAAATTAAAATTATATTATATTTTACATTTTCATGAGGCAATTTTTTTTCCTATTACTTTTTTTTATTGTTTATAGCTACTTTCACTTTCTAAAATTATTCCAGATAATATTTTTAATAATTTATAAACTTCAAATGGGGTTTGAATTTTTTCAATTTTGTAGATACACTTGAATTAAATTTACATTTAGTAATTTTTCCATATAAGAACATAGTATAGGGCCTCCCTGGTGGCAGAGTGGTTGAGAGTCTGCCTGCCGTTGCAGGGGACATGGGTTCAGGCCCCGGTCCAGGAAGATCCCACATGCCACGGAGCGGCTGGGCCTGTGGGCCATGGCTGCTGAGCCTGCGCGTCCAGAGCCTGAGCTCCGCAATGGGAGAGGTCACAACAGTGAGAGGCCCACGTACCGCAAAAAAAAGAAAAAAAAGAAAGAACATAGTATATTTCCATTTACCAGGAACTTCTTTTGAGTCTATAATTAAACTTTTATTATAATCATCATATGTCTTCAACTTACTACCTTTTTTGGTGTTCTAATTTTGTATTCTTCTATTGAATTAGAATTTTGCTATAATATTCTCTAAAGGCTTATGAATTATAAAGCTTTGGGTAGCTACCTAAAATTCTCATTTTATTGTATTATTTCTAGTTTTTTAAAAAACTTAGAAATAATCATCAATTTTAAATTGATAAGTATTCATAATTTGATTTTTTACTTTTCTTCTGTATTTTCTAAATTTATCTTATCTGATAAGTCTTTTTAAAAAGCATTAATGGATAACTCAAATAGCAGATCTGATGCATATTTTTGGACAATTTATTTAAAATATTTCTGTTTCTCTTTCTAAAGTACCAACTATTTCAAAGGAGAAGGTGTCTCTCCTCACGTCTGAGACCATTTCAAGATGTCATTTTGAACAATTCTCATAAAGAAAACAAAACACACACAAAAAACCTGTCCATTTTACAAAATGTAAGACTAAAATGGAAGGTCTGAATAAAGCCCTGACTCACTTTAGGCATTGAATACAGAGTCAGGTGTTCAGAGAACCAGACCCTGTGGTAAGAGAATCTTTGAGCAGCTATTTGAGGTTGCCTTCTTGTAAACATAACATAAAAGTTCAAACAGAATGGGAATGGTGAAGGGACTCGGAGGCCTGAGACAGAGGGAGAGGCACTCTGTGAACCAAAACCTGTGCTTTGTAACAAGTTATTATATCTCCATCTCTTTTGTTTTGTGTTGTTTTCCTTCTGTGATAATATTTTTCAGGAAAATTCAGTCTGTAAAATGTTCTAAGATGAAACAACAGAATGGTTGTTTTCTCTATGTTACTTATAACTTTATTTGGAATTAAAGAAGAGTTCTACACTTGGGTGAGGAAACGTTGGGATCCAGTTGGGTCAGAGGGCATCAGAATGTAGAAATCTACAGTGCAAGCATTTTCAACATTTGTTGATCATCAAAGTAACTTGTAGCTTTACATGAATATAGATTCCTCAAAGTCCTATCAAGTGTCTAATTTCTGTTATTTTTCTCTCTGAATGTATATTATTAATAAGTTCTCCAGAGATCGTTTGTATTCAGAATGTTTGAGAAATTAATGTAATGGGGAAAGAGAAACACAAGTAAAACAGGGAGCCCCCATCGTTTGATGAGGGGATGGCTTCTGGAGCAAGATCTTTGAGGGCATGAGTCTTATTTTATTACCTTAAATGTTTGTGCTTTCCTTAGTTTAACCCTTCAAGACTGCACTTTTACCCAAACAAACAGACTTATTGAACCCCCATGGGGACCATGATACCTGCTACTCTTGAAGAAATCGCATTTTTACAACAGCAAATGTCTTACCAATTACCACTGTGAACTAATGGCACTGAGAGGCCAAAGGTAGGCAGAATATAGGCTTAAATTTACTCAAGGAATTTTAGAGCTTGTAAGAAACAGGCTCCTTGGGAAATTCTATAGACTGTGGAGGACCTTGTTTCTAAACATATTCTGTTAGGACACATGTAGCAGCCAGAAATCCAGGCTGACTTCCTAGGAAGTTTCCCCACCTCTCTGTAGGGAGTGTTGGAGAGAACACAGTGAGTCTGTCCCATTGCTTGAGTCTTGTCTGAACTTTGTATAAATTAGTAGATTCCCTACTTCATAATTGATTATTGTGGCCTTTTAGAAGTCAACATCTACTTACATGGCTTAAACATAGAAGAGTGCATCTTTTATAATTACATATCATGATTTCATTCTTTTCTGTTCCCGTGTTAAGAAATTCAGATTTTTACTCAGGAATAGTGGCAGAGAACTAAATCTACAACTATCTGGATATTATATTGTGGAATTAAAGTAACCTCAGCTAAAACTTGAGTTGGGAAGTTCTGTAGAAGGAGCTCTTGTGCCCTGTCATGCAACCTCAATTATTTCAAACAGGAAGAGACATACACCTATATCTCTAACAGAAAGGTACCACTACTCTACTATACAGGAGGAAGAAGGAAAACCTCTCTCTGCCCAATGACAGCTTAGTCAATCAGAGACCCCAGCCAACCAGAGACTGTAGCAACCCAACCAATGAGAAGCCTCCATACTTTGAATTCTCCCAGTTTCCTCCAATGGATTCTCTGGTTATCACAGCCCTTCCCAAGTCGTCCCTTTTCCCTCTAAAAGCACATTCCCCTTCATTGTTCTCTGGATTTGCCTTTGGTTCTCAGGAGCACGCATTTCCCAAATTTCAATTCCTCTACTATTACCAAATAAACTTACATTTGCTGGTAAAATAACTGGCTATTATTAGAGTTTCCAAGATAAAAAAAATTAGAAACTGATTTATATAGCTGAAGAGACTAGGGACATAATGCTGTGGTAGGAGAGCAAAGAAGCCTTGATATTAGGATGAAATGAAATCAAATCTTATATCTTACCAGTCTTTTGAACATCTGGCAACACCATCATCACCACCACCACCAACATCATCATCATCATATTATAATTATTATTACTCACAACTATCTAATTAGCATGGAGACATAATGTAACAATCATCTGTCCTTTAGGGTGAAATCTATCACAAGTTTTCTAGCATCTTTGGAAAATCTTCTGACAACTTTTGAATAATCTGTTGTTAGAATAGTGAGATGGAACAGCCTGATATATACATCTTCCTCTGGTTAACCTCACAAAACCCAAGACATCCAAGGCAGAGGGTAATAGGAAGGAGAAAAAATATTCTTATGGGGAAGGATATTGTCTAAGAGAACTATATGGGGATCTGATTGCCTTTTAACATTACTGAGTTTATAAATTTTAGTCCATCAAATCATAGCAAGAAGAGAATACTAGTAAACCTATGGGGTTTTACTGGTCCACTGTCCATTGGCCATCTTATCTGCTCCCTAATTTTGTGTGAGTTCAGAGTTCATATTACTAATGGGTTATCTAGGGGCAAAGAAAATTGGGGGCTTTAGCTGTGGCATTGCACTCTATCTCAATGACTATCATTAGCCCCAGAAAGCTAAGAATTTGGAAGGGCTCTAAATCGATTCTCTAAAAAATAAGCCCCCTGAAAACCAAGGTTTAAAAAGTCAATTTGCCAAAAATCAATTTGCTGAAGCAGCAACTTGCTCAAAACAGAAAATTCCTTAAACTTTATTTACCTTAGCCATTTTGTCCTAGAGCGCAGAGGCAATGGCACTGATAACCCCAAAAGCAGAGTTTAGGACAATGGCTAGGGTAAGGGCAATGCAAAGAAAGATGGTTGAAGAGTTCCAAACAGAGCCCCAAAAGGTCTTTTGAGTAAGGGAAGTCTAGCAGACTAACATGGTAGCACCTTCAGAGCATCAATCAGTTGGGTTGCTGACTCACTCAACCTTTGAAGAGGATATCATGAGGAAAGGAAAGTATGAAACGGTGGTTGCTGGAAGGCAATGTCACAAGGATAACAAAAGAAGTTCCATTTTCCTCCAGGCTAAACACTTCAGGAGGTAGGGATCAGGCAGATCTACTCATATCTGTCTTTCTTACACATGGGCAGATGTATAATCTTTATTAGGCACTCAATCAACATTAGAAAAGTGAAGAATGAATGGATAAATCAATATACAAATAATGAATAAATTATTTTAAATGATAGTGGCTGGATAGATAGTTTATCTGCAGGCAACAAGAAAACACCTTTTATGATATGACAGTTTGGGGAATATTGAGTGGAATAAGGAGGGCTTTGATTTGTCTTCAGTTGAACTGTTTCCAAAATTAAGGCGTGCTTGACGTTGACCTAGGTCTAGTAAGTACTTTCTGTTTGATCATTCTTATGCAGAAAGTTTCCTTGCTACACTATTGGTAGGTGACAATTGGGTCCAAGTCTCAGGATACTTATCTAGTTCTTATACCCAGAAAAATTAAGAAGGAATATGGTTAAATATGGATGTATGTTTCTCATGGGGGACAGTTTAAAGAATCTGATTTTTTTGTGTTATACAAAGAGCAATCTGAAACAAAGGGAAAAACCAGTTTTTCTTCACATCTGTCTTGGCAGACTATGGCTACGTGGGGAAATTACTAACTTTTTTAAAATCAAAATTTTGGGTTTCTTTTTTGAAACATACAAAGAACAAATATTTGTTTCTGAGATAACTGATGTTGATGCGTTGGCATGTTTCCTTTGTAAATTTTCTGTATTTGTAAAGCAAGTGCTGGTTCTATTAGGACAAATGAATAAATGCATATCCTCTTTCTGTCAGCTCCAGCAACAGATCACAGGCTCAGGATTTATCTCAAAGTAGATGAGAATAAACAAGACACCCATTTACTCACTAAAAGGTGTCTGCTCATATATTGTACAGAATAATATGTTATCATTGTTTCTCACTGCATTCATAAGTGCACCACTGTCTGTTAAAAGTCATCAAGGTTGTATATAGTAAGGTTAGGCTCTTTCTTGCAATATTATACAGTGTAGGATGCTATTTCATGAATATTATTTTTTAAGTAGAAAATTGAAAGAGAGGACTCCATACCAAGATGGCAACTGCAAATACACAGCTACACATGGAACAATATCCTCTGAAAGAAATCCAGAAACTAGTTAAGTGATTCCTGCACATTGGGTGACTTTGAAAAGACCCAAATTGAACTGGGTAGTAAAGGCTGAGACATACCCTTGCCATAAACCCCACCCTTGTAACAGTAACATGCAATTGGGAGAGAGCACTCAACTTCCAGCTTCTTTCTGAGGAGCAAAGTGTTTGGACCACACACTGAACACCCTGAGTTTACGGCTACCTACCATCTGAGGGGCAGAGTCCAAATCACGTAGCTCTGAAAGCCACTGGAGCTTGCATTCACAAGTACCACAGGACTATAACAAACAAAGAAGCAATTTTTTAATGGGAACAAGTACACTGCCAATGGCTAGATACCTGGGTACAGTGCAGAGGGAGAAAAGATGCCCATCCCTCAGATTCTACATGAAAGGGGACTGAATGCATACTTTCCTAGCTGCTGTCTGAGGTCTGGCTTCTAGTCAGCCTACATCTAGGGGCTGAATATGATCCTCCCAGCTGGGACACTGATGAGTCTTGGCACATCCTCAAGTATTCAGAGCCACTAAGAACAAAGACAGTGGCTTTTACCATCACAAAGATTTGAGAGGCAACCAGGACCTCAGCCCAGGCTGACTGACAACAGGAGAGCAGTTTGTCAAGACTGGAAGATGGGAGCTGATTTATCTAATGAGAGGAAACCAACACAGAGAAGAAAGGAAAATGAAGAAACAGGGGAATATGTTCCAAACAAAAGTAGAAACTTACTGGTTTCTAACTATACTTTAAAGTGATGGTAATCAAAATAGTAAGGTAGTGGCATAAAAACAGACCCATATACCAATGGAACAGAATAGAGAGCTAAGAAATAAATCCATGCATACATGGTCAAATAATTTACAACAAATAGGCCAAGAAAATTCAATGGGGAAAGGATAGTTTTTTCAATAAATGGTGTTGGGAAAACTGGATATCCACATGCAGAAAGCTGAAACTGTATCCCTGAAACTGTATATTACACCATACAAAAAATCACCTCAAAATGCACTAAAGAATTGAATGTAAGACCTGAAACCACAAAACTCCTAGAAGAAAACACAGGGGGTAAACTCCTTGACATTTGTCTTGACAATAATTTTGGGGGGGTTTGACTTAAAAGCAAAAGCAAAAAAAGCAAAAAAATACAAATGAGACTATGTAACACTACAAAGTTTCTACACAGCAAAGGAAACGATGAATAAAATGAAAAGTAACTTGTGGAATGGGAGAAAATATTTGCAAATCATATATCTGATAAAGACTTAATATACAAAACATACAAGGAATTCATATGACTCAATAGCAAAAACAAACAAACAAACAAACAAACAAAAAAGTTAAATATATGTAAAGGACCCAAAGAGACATTTTTCCAAAGAAGATACACAAATGATCAACAACTACTTGAAAAGATGTTCAGCATCACTAATCATCAAAGAAATGTAATTCAAAACCATGAGAAGATATTACCTCACACCTGTTAGGATGTTTATTATCAAAAAGACAAAAGGGGAGATTGGTTCAAGATGGCAGAGTAGAAGAACATGCTCTCACTCCCTCCCTCTTGCAAGAGCACCGGAATCACAACTAACTGCTGAACAATCATCGACAGGAAGACACTGGAACTCACCAAATAAGATACACCACATCCAAAGACAAAGAAGAAGCCACAATGAGATGGTAGGAGGGCCGCAATCACAATAAAATCAAATTCCATAACTGCTGGGTTATGGAATTTTTTCTCAAAAACACTTTTTTCTCACAAACTGGAGAACACTTATACCACAGACGTCCACCCACTGGAGTGAAGGTTCTGAGCCTCACGTCAGACTTTCCAACCTAGGGGTCCAGCAATGGTAGGAGGAATTCCTAGAGAATCAGACTTTGAAGGCTAGCAGGACTTGATTGCAGGACTTTGACAGGACTGGGGAAAACAGAGACTCCACTCTCGGAGGGCACAGTGTGCGCACTGGGACCCAGAGGAAGGAGCAGTGACCCCATAGGAGACTGAACCAGACCTACCTGCTAGTGTTGGAAGGTCTCCTGCAGAGGCGGGGGTTGGCTGTTTCTCACTGTGAGGACAAGAACACTGGCAGCAGAAGTTCTGGGAAGTAGCCTTGGCGTGAGCCATCCCAGAGACTGCCATTAGCCCCACCAAAGAGCCTGGGTAGGCTACAGTGTTGGGTCACCTCATGCCAAACAACCAACAGGGATGGAACCCAGCCACACCCATCAGCAGACAAGCAGATTAAAGTTTTACTGAGCTCTGTCCACAAGACCAATAGCCAGCTCTACCCACCACCAGCACCTCCCATCAGGAAACTTGAGCAAGCCTCTTAGATAGCCTCATCCACCAGAGGGCAGATAGCAGAAGCTAGAACAACTACAATCCTGCAGCCTGTGGAACAAAACCCACATTCACAGAAAGAAAGACAAGATGAAAAGGCAGAGGGCTATGTACCAGATGAAGGAATAAGATAAAACCCCAGAAAAACAACTAAATGAAGTGCAGGTAGGCAACCTTCCAGAAAAAGAACTCAGAATAATGATAGTGAAGATGATCCAGAACCTAAGAAAAAGAATGGAGGCAAAGATCGAGAAGATGCAAGAAATGTTAACAAAGAGGTAGAGGTTTTAATGAACAAACAAACAGAGATGAACAATACAATAACTGAAATGAAAAATACATTAGAATGAATCAATAGCAGAATAACTGAGGCAGAAAAACGGATAAGTGACCTGGAAGACAAAATGGTGGAATTCACTGCTGTGGAAAAGAATACAGAAAATAGAATGAAAAGAAATGAAGACAGCCTAAGAGACCTCTGGGACAACATTAAACATAAAAACATTCAATTATAGGGGTCTCAGAAGGAGAAGAGAAAGAGAAAGGAACCAAGAAAATATATGAAGAGATTATAGTCGAAAACTTCCCTAACATGGGAAAGGAAATAGCCACCCAAGTCCAGGAAGTGTAGAGAGTCCCATACAGGATAAACCCAAGGAGAAACATGCCAAGACACATAGTAATCAAATGGGCAAAAATTAAAGACAAAGAAAATTATTGAAAACAGCAAGGGCAAAACAACAAATAACATACAAGGGAAGTCCCATAAGGTTAACAGCTGATTTCTCAGCAGAAACTCTACAAGTCAGAAGGGAGTGGCATGACCTACTTAAAGTGATGAAAGGGAAGAAGCTACAACCAAGATTACCCTACCCGGCAAGGATCTCATTCAGATTCAACAGAGAAATCAAAAGAATATAGGTTTAAAAATCCTCAACAAAATACTAGCAAACAGAATCCAACAACACATTAAAAGGGTCATACACCATGATCAAGTGGGATTTATCCCAGGGATGCAAGGATTCTTCAATATATGCAAATCAATCAGTGTGATAAACCATATTCACAAATTGAAGAAGAAAAACCAGATGATCATCTCAATAGATGCAGTAAAAGCTTTTGACAAAATTCAACACCCATTTATGATAAAAACCCTCCAGAATGTGGGCAGAGCGGAAACCTACCTCAACATAATAAAGGTCATATGTGACAAACCCACAGCAAACATCATTCTCAATGGTGAAAAACTGAAAGCATTTCCTCTAAGATCAGGAAGAAGACTAGGATGTCCACTCACACCACTATTATTCAACATAGTTTTGGAAGTTCTAGCCACGGCAATCAGAGGAGAAAAAGAAATAAAAGGAATGCAAGTCGGAAAAGAAGAAGTAAAACTGTGACTGCAGATGACATGATACTATACATAGAGAATCCTAAAGATGCCACCAGAAAACTACTAGAGCTAATCAATGAATTTGTTAAAGTTGCAGGATACAAAATTAATGCACAGAAATCTCTTGCATTCCTATACACTAATGATGAAAAATCTGAAAGAGAAATTAAGGAAACACTCCCATTTACCACTGCAACAAAAAGAATAAAATACCTAGGAAAAAACCTACCTAAGGAGACAAAAGACCTGTATGCAGAAAATGATAAGACACTTATGAAAGAAATTAAAGATGATACAAACAGATGGAGAGATTACCATGTTCTTGGATTGGAAGAATCAACATTGTGAAAATGACTATACTACCCAACGCAATGTACAGATTCAATGCCATCCCTATCAAACTACCAATGGCATTTTTCACAGAACTAGAACAAAATATTTCACAATCTGCATGGAAACACAAAAGACCTCGAATAAAAAAAAGTAAGAATAACATTACCATATGATCTAGCAATCCTGCTTCTGGATATATATCCCAAGACAAAATTATTGCCTTAAAGAGATACTGTACTCGTATGCACATTTTTGCATTATTCACAATAGCCAAGGTATGGAGGCAACATACATATCAATTTATAGAAATGTGTAAAGAAAATGTGGTATATAAACACATTGGAATATTATTCAACCTTAAAAAAAGGAATGCATGACATGTACAAGAACATGGATGAATCTGGAGGGTATTATGTTAAATGAAAAAAAAGCCAGACACAGAGAGACAAATTCTGTATGGTAAATTTATATATGGAATATTTTTTTTAAATTACAGAAAAAGAGAGTTGAGTAGTGGTTGTGAAGGTTTGCTGAGTTGTAGGGGGATATGGGTAAAAATGTATAAACTTTTGATTATAAGATAAATAAGGTCTGAGGATCTTATGTATAACATGGTGACTACAGTTGATAATATTATTTTGTAGAATTGAAATTTACTAAGAGAATATAACTTAAGTGTTCTCACCAAAAATTTTAAAAAGGTAATTCTGAGAGGTGATGGGTGTATTACTTGATTGGAAATACTTTTACAATGTATATCAAATCATCACTCTTATACAGTTTAAATATATTATAATTTTATTTTTCAATTATACCTCAGTAAGACTGAAAAAAGAAAAAAGAAAATTGAGAGAGACACCTATGTGGGTTAAGACTGCCATCTTTGTTCAAATATTTTATAAACTTAGGTCTCTACCATCAGATTAAGGAGTAAATGGATATTTCATGACACACTGACACAAAGATATTTTGTACAATGCAGTAAGTATTTTGCAATATCAGCATATTGTACATTTATTCTGATATAAGTAAATATTAAAAAATGATTACTGATATATTTCATGTATAAAAGTGAATAAGTTAGAGTTGCATTAAGCTGCAAATTATAGAAAATCTGTCAAAAAGTGACTACATAGGTATATATTTTATTTTTGTCATGTAATAAAAATTCTGAAGGCAGGTATCCTAAGGATAATGTAGCTGTTAAAGAAAGTCATAAAAATAAGACTACTTCTACCTTTCCACTGCATCCCTCTCAGCATGTGCAGTTTGCGCCATATACATATATATTTATGTATATTTTTTTCATGTTCCAAGGAACAAGAAAAAGAATACGTAAATATTTTCATTTATTTAGCCCCAACAATGTGGTATGGCCAACCTAGATGCAGGGAGACTGAACTTGGGAGTATTCCGTTTCCAGCGTTTGGTAAAGGAAGTTACTGGTGAAGGGGTTGCAATGAATGTTGCATGAGTCTACTTACAAATATCTGTCACCAAAGAGCAAGCTGAGTAAGCCAAGAATAAATGAGTATGCTGGAAGATGAACCTTTTCCTCTGATGGAATGGCAGCCTTCAAATGATCTCCTCCTTGGGCTTTAGTACTTGATTTTTCTAACTTGGTGAATGAAATAAGTAATAGTGTTGGTTTTGTTTTCATTTTGTTCACAGAAAGCAATGTAAGAGATGACTATTTTAATTTCAGAAAGGTATGAACATTAAGTCCTCACTATTATAGGAGTTTATATTTTTCTATTTGAAGTATAATTTTCATTTAAAACAAGGGCTAAACTTATTACAGTGATAAGTTATTTTTCATTCATACATTTACAAATTATTTATCAAACACTTAAACTAAATGGCAGATGCTTTTCTTGGTGTTGGGACTGTAACAGTGAGAAAATATTTATACATTTCTTTCCTAAAGAGGGTTAAATTTATATAACTGCTTATTATTAAGCTTTCTAGAATATATATAACTGTAATATTAAACAAGCATTGTAATTTTAACACAAAAATATTAGAATTTAATAAAGTTCTTATATGTTCTATAATTATCTATACTATAAAAATTCAAAGAAAATCTAAGACAAATCTATTAATGTTATAAACTTCAAAAATTTGTTTTTCATTCTTTAGTTCCATTTCATGAAAACCACTGGCTTTATTGTGCATCATTTTATTCATAGAATAAATAAGCTTTTTATATATCATGATAAACTTATTATTTTAAAATTTAAAAACAGATATTTACTGGAACAGTGGCCATACTTAGAAGGATTATACTGCTTAAGTTGACTGCTAATTTAAATCCTGTCTCTCTTTCCAAGCCAAAAGTCTTGTTTTTTTTTTTTTTTTTTTTTTTTTTGGGAGTATTCCGTTTCCAGCGTTTGGTAAAGGAAGTTACTGGTGAAGGGGTTGCAATGAATGTTGCATGAGTCTACTTACAAATATCTGTCACCAAAGAGCAAGCTGAGTAAGCCAAGAATAAATGAGTATGCTGGAAGATGAACCTTTTCCTCTGATGGAATGGCAGCCTTCAAATGATCTCCTCCTTGGGCTTTAGTACTTGATTTTTCTAACTTGGTGAATGAAATAAGTAATAGTGTTGGTTTTGTTTTCATTTTGTTCACAGAAAGCAATGTAAGAGATGACTATTTTAATTTCAGAAAGGTATGAACATTAAGTCCTCACTATTATAGGAGTTTATATTTTTCTATTTGAAGTATAATTTTCATTTAAAACAAGGGCTAAACTTATTACAGTGATAAGTTATTTTTCATTCATACATTTACAAATTATTTATCAAACACTTAAACTAAATGGCAGATGCTTTTCTTGGTGTTGGGACTGTAACAGTGAGAAAATATTTATACATTTCTTTCCTAAAGAGGGTTAAATTTATATAACTGCTTATTATTAAGCTTTCTAGAATATATATAACTGTAATATTAAACAAGCATTGTAATTTTAACACAAAAATATTAGAATTTAATAAAGTTCTTATATGTTCTATAATTATCTATACTATAAAAATTCAAAGAAAATCTAAGACAAATCTATTAATGTTATAAACTTCAAAAATTTGTTTTTCATTCTTTAGTTCCATTTCATGAAAACCACTGGCTTTATTGTGCATCATTTTATTCATAGAATAAATAAGCTTTTTATATATCATGATAAACTTATTATTTTAAAATTTAAAAACAGATATTTACTGGAACAGTGGCCATACTTAGAAGGATTATACTGCTTAAGTTGACTGCTAATTTAAATCCTGTCTCTCTTTCCAAGCCAAAAGTCTTGTTTTTTTTTTTTTTTTTTTGGTAGTCAAATGGAAATTTTAATCACTATTACAGTGATACGTTTTTGGAGAATTCACCCTTGGAATTTAGATCTCACACATACACCCTTTGCTGTGGCTTGCTAGAAGCCTAGAAACAGTAGAACAAAATTCTATATGTTAGAGAATGACAAAAAAGAAAACTCTGACTAGATATCTAAGAGGTACATGAGAATTCTATTGGAAATATTCCATTGCCAATGAATCAATGCCAACTAATAAACTACGCCATTTGTAAAAATTGTATGTTGGCAATGTAGATATAATTGAGTTTGGGTTTTTTGTCCAATAGTTTAGTCTAATGGAAATATTCAGATAGCAGTTAGAAAAATGAGTCTAGAATTCTACAGACAGATCTAGATTGAAATGCAGGCTACAAAGTCATTAGCACTGAAGTTGAAGTTATCACTAAGGATGTATTCACACAGATAATAAAATAAGACAGGAAGTTAATAAGCTCAGAGGACACTAATACTGTTTTGATGAGAGAATTGGACCAATTAAGTCATTAGTTTTTTACCAAGTTGATAGATTTTCTTCAGTAGCACTACTGCATAGGAACTTACTAGATTTAAAAATAGAGGATCAGTCGTCAGGGCCATCACATTGCACAACTTCAGGGGAATCTATTCACACTCTACATTTTTTTTTTACTACTAATGTAATAAATATGTACTACCCTAGATCAAACCACATTGTGTACTTTTTTTCTCATTAAAATCCTGCACAGGGAGATCAGCTCGGTGCTTTGTGACCACCTAGAGGGGTGGGATAGGGAGGGTGGGAGGGAGACGCAAGAAGGAGGAGATATGGGGATATATGTATATGTATAGCTGATTCACTTTGTTATATAGCAGAAATTAACACGCCATTGTAAAGCAATTATACTCCAATAAAGATGCTTAAAAAAAAAAAAACCTAAAACTTTTCAGTTAAAAAAAAATCCTACAGTTCAAACAAGGTTGATGCTGCTTCTATGATCATGTGAGATGCTTGCTACCTCATATATGCTGTCCTGTTCCTTTGTTTTCCAGGAATATTGAAAACAACATTTAATGCTCAATGGATTCCTGAGAGTTTGTATTTCCTTGTTTCTATGAGGACTCTGAGTTGAGAGAATTTTCCATTTGTTATCTCTTAACAAAGAAACACACTAGAGTTAGCTGTAAAACAAGCAGCATACTCTGTATCTAACTAACAAATGCTACCAAATATTCATATTATGATTATTTTTGCTTCCAACTGGTTTCAACTTCTTAAGAGCATAGACTCAGCAACAAAAGTTTCCTTAATTTTCCTGAGGGGGCTTCCGGGGACTTCCCTGGTGTCGCAGTGGTTGAGAGTCCGCCTGCTGATGCAGGGGACGCGGGTTCGTGCCCCGGTCTGGGAGGATCCCACATGTCGCGGAGCCATGGCCGCTGAGCCTGCGCGTCCGGAGCCTGTGCTCCGCAACGGGAGAGGCCACAACAGTGAGAGGCCTGCGTACCGCAAAAAAAAAAAAAATTTTCCTGAGTATGGCCTAGATTTTAGTCATATATTTTTACTTAGTTGTAATTATCTGTATTCAGGAAAAATATGGACATTAATTGCCACAAAATGAAAATCTCTACATCAGTGAACTAAAACAATAAAAATTAATTCCATATGTCCTCAGATTCCAATGTGAGTCCACAAGGACTCTCCTCTATCCAGTCATTCAAGATCCGGGCTCCCTTCAACTTTTTATATTGTCATCTAAGCTTGAGGATTCCTTGTTTACTGTAGTAAGAGAACAGAATGGAGGAGGATGCTTACCTTTTTTTAAGTGCCTCAAACCAGAAGAGATGCATATGATTTCTGCTCTCCATCTACGGACAAAACTAGTCACATGGTCTCACTTTAAATGGAAAGGAGGCTGGGGCATAGAGGGGAGAAGATGGAATATTTGTTGAGACCTAAGTGACTGCCACATCATACCGTAGACTAGGTCAGACTTTTACAGACCTCCATTTCCTATAAAATAATCCTTTTATTGGACAATATTTGGTTAACAAAAAGGCATAAGACTTCCAAACAGACTTAATTAATCTTAATTTTGAAATCCTGCTAGCACAGGTGTACACTAAAAAAATTATCCAACAAATGTTGACTCACTAGCAATTTACCCTAATTTCATCAGTTATTCATCTCGGGTTTCACTTATGGGTCTGCTGTGTCATTATCTCAGTTCATTATAATATTAGCTTTTAAATTTAATAGACCATTGCATAAGTGAGAAAAGGTATTAATTACAGGAAGTTTATTGTTGCAACATCGTTCCCCTTAAGAATAACATTATTTGAATGCTTTTAACTTTTGAAATGAGCTTGCTATAAAATAATAAAGTAAATGTGTCAATAAAATCATAAAATTGCTTTTAAAGTTTAAAAAGAACTTTTCCGTGTTACGCCCAATATAGATGATTAGAATTGGGATATACTTTAATCTAAACTGGATTGATGGGTACTCTTCTGTCATCATTTTTGAGATTTGAAACTTTATAAAGAATAAATATATTGGTCAAAATAATGCTTCATATCCATAATGTAGATTTCAAAAAAGTATTACTAATTAACAAAGTACCAAGCCCAATGTAGAAATTCTCTGATTTTAATAGAAAATTTACTATGATTTGTGAGAACCAGAAAAGAAGCATCAAATGCTTTTTATGACTTCTGCTAAATTTACACATTGTTGGGGTAAAAAATATGACATCCCAATCATTGGTATTATATTTTTAGAAATTTCACAACAAGCCATAAGCAGCTAATTAAAGTATATTACAAATGTCTTTTCAACCTTAACTTCAAGGGTAGAGCAACAGAGCCATCACTACTTATGGGTGTCACATCCTTCTACAGGTGGTAAATCAATAGGTGTGGAAAGACTTTAAAAAATTCAACTATGAGAAAGGAAAGATATTTATAAAATGGGATTTGTCAGAAAAGTATTTTGCTCTTTCTTCATTCAAATATAAATATCTATAAAAACTAACAAGAAAGTTAATGCTGTTAAATATAAGAAACACATTTCATTAAAAACACTCCATGCCAAACAATTCACTAGTAATGTAACTATATTATTTTTATTTAATCATACATGATTATAAAATGAATAGCATTATTCTCAGTATTTTTTCAATGAAAATATGGGGCAATTTATTTAAGGTCATACAATCCTGAGAGTTATCAGCAGACTCTACACGAATTTCTGCCTAAAATCCATGTTTTTTCACTAAACCATGTATAAAATCATCCAATAGAGACATTTAAAAAGATAGGGCAACATAAATTGCTAGTAGAACCAGACTTCATGATAGAGAAAATGGAGAGAAGTAAAAAACACAGCATTGTTTTGAGGAACCCAACACATATGGAATACATAGATCAATATTTCACTGACCCTAGCATTGAGAAGTTAGCATATCAGAAAGTAGACTTAAAAGAGAGGTAGGTGATCAAAAGAGTATATGGGAGTGGAATGAAAAGGGTAGGGGGAAAAGTCGCTTCTTAACGATGATCTTGTCAATGATATTAAATTCTGGGAAGACTGGGAAACAAAAAGAATCAGCCTGGGAAGTCAATTTTATTTCAAAATTAGGAGATGACTGATAACTTTTTCAGTTAGAGCACATACAAACAAAGATAATCATTTTAATTAGAGAATGATTTAATAAAAAAATTAGAGTTTGCACAAATTATAGAAGGACAGGAAGAGAAAGGGACAGAAGACTGCTTTCAGGAAACATCAAAGTGTAAATATCTCAAGTTTCTGCAGTCAATGTATCCAGCTGTATATATACGACATCATGAAAACTTTCAGAATTCTATAGAAGCTGCTGCTTATGTTCCAAGCTCTCTACTCACAGTTAAATGTGGTTTCAATGCCTGACTACAATGGGTGCTTCTCAGAAAGTGTCCAAAGTCAAGGGAAGCTGCTTCTGATGTTCTAAACTATCTCTCTGAATTTGCCATCACAGAATTTTGATTTATTTCTCTTCCACTTTCCAGTATTTGATGAAATATCTCTTACTGGCTGAATCTAAGGGCCAAATTTCTTGGAAGTGCAGTTTCAGGTTTCTCCCTGAAATACAAAGGAGAAAGCTGAAGGGGGCAGTGGTGCTGAGTTGACAGAGGCAGTTCAGTACAATGATTTTGAGAAAGTGTTGAAATTAGAAGCCAGATTGCAGGGAACAAATAAATCAATTTAAAACAAGGAATGCTTGTAAAAATACAAGTTTACTCTTTAGGGAGGTCAGGCAAGCATACAAACTGAAGATGGAAGGGAAGATCATCCTTGCAGCTTCTAGTTGATTTTAGGGGGGAGAAACTTGTACGCAGAATTTTAAAATCTGGGTGATGAGAAAAATTAAAAGGGTAAAATATAATGAGGACAGTTGATAGATTAATGCTTGATGTAAAAGGTAAATGAAAAAGATATGAAAGCACAATTAGAAATCGATATTTCAATTGATAAATTCTAACAAGGAACCCATTTTTTTCCTGTTAATAGAAAATGAGTTTATTTGGGATAATCTCTTGATAGGGCTAAATTAGAATGACACTTACATTGGGTGATAATTTTCTTCAATCTCTTTTGTAATTCTAAAATATTAAATTATGTAAATATAAAGTATGACAACAAAGGTACTAACATCTGTGAACTTTCTAATGTCTAAGTGCCAGACAATGTGAAGCATATATATATATATATATATATATCTAAAAATAAAAACAATATAATCTTAAGCCATAAAAAATTTGTATTTTTGAAATAAAAATACAAAAATAAAGTTTTATATTGTTTGCATAAATACCATTTTGGTGCACTGAACTTTCAGATTGTCAAATTACTAAGTAATATGCACAAGAGACACCTATCACTACTGGGGCCCTGTTACTCAGAGGAAAATTAAGGTAAAACAATGGAGTTGTGACATAGAAAGGATGTGTAGCAAACATTATTTAGAAATCTGAAGTGTTTCTACATTTTAATGTGTTTTTGGACAAGGCACTATGGGATTTATATAGAGAAGGAAAAAGGAGCTTATAGGATATGAGTTTCTGAGGACAGTTGCATGTTTTGAAATCTCTCAAGATCTTTAATGTAGTGGAGTGTTTTAATTCATTAAAAAGAGACAGTTCATTATCATCTGAGACACTGTAACTATCTAGGATTATGTGTCCCTAAGGCTGGTGTAAAGTCCTAGCTATAGACATTAAACAGGCTGTTATAAAAAAGACATTGATTATGCAACTTTAAATAAAAAGTGAAAGTGTCTAGAAGTTGTCAAATGGATAATTTCAGTTCAAAGTAAATAAAATTTTCTAAAACTAGTTGTCTAAAAACTAGTGTCTTTACTGTTTGAGGAAAATACTAATACATAGGATAGATAATCATCAATACAGTGTCTCTTAAAATATGTTTGGTGAAAATTTAGTTTAACCCATGCTCTATTAAATATAGTTGCATGAAAGAGTAATATATATAGCCATATATTAAATACATTACATACATATGTAACAAATGCATTGTACATATATATATGTGTATTATATATGTATTACTATATTATATATGATATGAATGTATATAGTACATATATACATGTGTAAATACACACATACACACATAAAACACGTTTGATATAGCATGGCCACTAGCAATTAAAATAGATGTCACCATAAATACATTATGGTGATAGTAGAAGGTCTTAGTTGAACATTGGTCCCAATTTAATGAACAAATGTATTTGTGAAATCTTGCATTGTATATACTTGTCTTCCCAATTTATAAGTAACATTAGAATATTAAAGGATCTGGAAGACCTGCATTTATGGAATATATGTAATTACATTTACCTCTGTGTTTCCTAAAAATATTTGACTTGACAACTCATCTATCCTGAAAAATGTTTTAAAACTCTATGCTCTGTGACATTCTCTTTGGAAATTACTGAACAAGAATGGTGCTTCCATTAGATGATAAGGTTTTTCTCAGCTTCAGTGGACCTGTATTTTGTAGTCACTCAAAGAATCAGGATGGACATCATTTGAAATTTGGTTCAGATATAAAGATTGATGACACTCCATACTTCAAGATAATTTGAGATGAAGTTTATTTCTCACATGAGGGACTTGTGAACAGACCTAGGGAGGGGCTATCAGATTTGGGATGGTTTAGGCAAAACAGAGGTTATAGATTGGGTCTTAATAGTGGCAAGGAGGTGAGACTGTAGAAAATTCCCAAGTGGGGGAGGTTTAAATTTCCAGTCTGCACCAAATAAGGAGGTGCTTGTGCTTGGCCTTTATTATTTGTCTGTCCAGATATGGGGCCAAAGGAGAAACTGAGAGTGAGGCATGAAAAGAAGTCAGCAGTCAAATATCAATAATGGAGTCATAGTCTTCACCCCTGATGTTTGATTGATAACTGAAATGTGCCATCAAAAGATATCTCTTAGTTGAAGCTGAATTTAAGTATAAATTTTGGAACCATATGAAACCATCTATAATGGAAATGAGAAGCTCTGGAAGAGCATATGCATTCACTCATCCCAGATAGTTGAGGAGAGCCAGGAGAAGTTGTCTGCGAGTGCTCAGGGCATTTGTTCAAACATCCAAGTGACATTATTGACTTTAACCTGTTGCCTCATTTGTTAGGACATCTGAGTAACTTTGCCTGTATTGTTTATTCACAAGCAGCAAGAAGGTTATTGAGTCAAGATTCTATGTATCTAATCAATAGCAAACTTAATTTTAGTATTTTAATTCCAAGGTTTAGTTGGCTAATAGACCAATGCTAGGCTACTATCAGCAACCAAAGCTGCCAGAAAGTATTGCCCCTTATTTAGGACTTTGAGGGTGGTACTGATGTAAATCATATATTTGCATATATTTTTGGACAGTTCTTGAGTGGCATCCATTTTCAGAAAAAATGTGTTGCATAACATTGTGGATTCCAAGGGCAGCACCAATGTCCCACATAGCAGTAGCAGAACAATGTAATTGGCAAGAATACAGTATATGTGGGAACAAGATCAGTGTGGTTTGTTTAGGGGCAGGAGCTCAAGAGAATTTATTTAGTCGCAAATGCAGAAAGTTCAGGTCAAAATAAGGAGAGAAATCTGAGGCAAAGTAATAAATGAGTTCAAAAAGGCAATAAAACCAATTATCCATGGAGGATAAAGCCTTGAACCAAGAATTTACATAATGCTACATCAGTCTTAGCATTAAATTGAGCCTTGGTGTGGGCAAAGACAAGCATGATCTTAACTTGAATCTCCTCAACCTGAGAGTCAAGGAATTCCCCAAATTAAGAAATTCCCTTAACCCTGAAGGGGAAGCCTTGAATTCAGAATTATTTTTGTTGCCGTGCTGCTGGCCAGACAAAATGACTAGACCATTGGCAATGGCCCAGGAGTCTTAAAGATGGGTAGTTTGGGGCTTCCCTGGTGGCGCAGTGCTTGAGAGTCCGCCTGCCGATGCAGGAGACGCGGGTTCGTGCCCCGTTTCGGGAGGATCCCACATGCCGCGGAGCGGCTGGGCCCGTGAGCCATGGCCGCTGAGCCTGCGCGTCCGGAGCCTGTGCTCCGCAAATGGGAGAGGCCACAACAGTGAGAGGCCCGCATAACGCAAAAAAAAAAAAAAAAAAAAAAAAAAAAGATGGGTAGTTTGGGTCAGTTGGCTAGTGCATCCTCCAGTGCCAGTACGACTGTCTGGAGTTTTGGTCTATTGTGCTTAATCTTGGGTTCCCTCCTTATCAAGGATGTTCTAGTTCAGGGATGAAAAGCAGCAGTTCTCTAGTGAGCTCTGTCATGTGTGATTGTTACTGCTGCCCTTGTAGTATATGAACCTATGTACTGTTCACTCAGTTGACCCCAAGAGGCTCCCCAGGTGGCCAAGTAGTCTAAGAGAGAGATGACCTCCTCGAGCACTGTGATACTTGATAAGGGATGGGGCACAGGAGAGAGAGATCATTTCATCCTGTTGGTAGAATATGCCAGAGAGCCCGGGTTTGGCTTTATCCTGTAAGTGCAATCTCCATTTCAGCAAGAAAGCCTCGGTGGCTGTGCTGAGTTTGTGGGGTGCTGTTACCATAACCCACGACATAGAGAACAGCAGACTGAAGAGTGCCACGGGTTCAAGTCCTGTGAGAACCTCAGTTTCTAAGAGGGTCCAATGTGTTAACTAGCAGTTCTTGCTCTAATATCATGAGTCCAGGACCTAAGCAAGCAGACTTTCGCATGAGAAGCAATGTGCAGGCACCAAGAGTTGTCCAGAGAATCTAAGAAGCATAGGAGCATAGTTAGTTGCAACAGCTTTCTCCATAGAGGAATCTCCAGAAGGCACTAAAAGATGGGTCTGCAGTATGGCCAGCAGTATTGACTCTTGGGCCTTCTATTATAAAGGCCCTGTTCAAAGCGGGACGATTTCTGCGTGACCTCATAAATAGGCCTCAGCAGTATATGTAAATGTAAAGATGTAAATATGTTGTCTCCAGAAGTCAAAGTGACCTAGCAGGTGTGGGGCCTACTTGACAGAGGTTGTGCTGACAATGTTAGGAGATGACTTTTAGCTACATTAGGAAGGAAGCAACCTTCAGTGGATCACATGATACCTAAGAATTTTACTAAGATGGCAGGTGCCTGAACCATGTGTAGGTCAATAGCCCACCCCTTCTCTGTAAGTGCAACAGTGAGTATTTGTTTGTTCCCGTGAGAGTGTCCAGTGAATCTCCTGGTAGGAGCATATCATTAATTTAGTGTCATACCTGGGTGCCTGGAAAGAGCTGGTTCACTCTCCTTCAGTTTTTATTTTTTTTTTTTGATTCTCTTTTTCTTGACTAACCTGATGGGCTCATATATTGCACAGGGTATAACAGTCTTTTTCCTGAGCACTCTGTAGAATGGAGGTCAATACCTGGCTGAGACACACAGGCAAATGATTACAGAGTAAGAGTCTTTTCCCTGAGCCTAGCATCAGTCACTGACATGCGATCCACTCAGTGTCACACAGATAGGTCTGGGCTGAGATGCATGACCCAGGGATACCTGAAGGACAGCCCAATCCTGTGCTCATCCTTAAGTGCCAAATATCAAAACTTCTGATTTAAGTCAGAACAATTTTAAAAGAAGCTCAAGAGGACTCGACAAAAGGAACACAACTGAAAATGCAAGATCACCAACAAGCAGCTGAGCCATCCCATGCACTATGTGCAGAGTAAGCTGAGATCCAGAGGAGAAAGATCTCAAAGGAGTGGTGGTCACATCTTAGAGCATCCTCCTGAGTTGCCAGTCATCGTTTTGGTCACTTCGTCAAAGCAGAATGGACCAACACTTGAAATTTCTCAGTTGTCAAGGTTGGTGACACTTCACACACCAAAAGAATTTGAAAGTTTATAACTCATACAAGGAATGCCTGGGGAGAGCTGGTCACGTACAAGCAGGTTTGGGCCCATTTGGGCAAAATAGAGGGAATGAGTTGGGCCTTTACAGTGTCAAGGAGGTTGGACTGGGAACACGTTCATGTGCACAAGAGATAGAAATGTCCTATCAGTGCTAACGGAGGAGACGCGCACATGCAAGGACTTTCTTATCAGCATCCCTACCTGTGGTGCCAAAGGGAAGGGAAAGGAGAGACTTAAAAGAAGTCAGTGGTCAAACATCAAAATGGGAGCCAGACTAATATAACGTTGCAAATCTAAGAAAATGTAACTATGAGTATACTACTGCTACCACTACTTATAGTAATGATTAGTATTATATTAGCAAAAGTAATAATATTTACTATACAATGTCCAGTGTCTTCTATTTGCCAGATATATGCTGAACACTTCAATGCATATTATCCTTCAAATGTCACAATCTTAACAAAAAGATAATATTATTATTCCCATATGTGAGGGAGTGGAGGATAAGAGTCTCAAGGTTAAACAATTACCAACAATCATATATTTTACTTTGTAAAATTCCACTCTTTCTCAACTGAGATGCATAGAGGTTTTAGAACACTATATTTCAACCACTTAATATCTTTCTAGTTTGACATTTTATAGAAGGGAATTTTCGTGAATTCTTATTCATTAAAAATTTCTCATAATTTACAACTGTGTTCACCTAGGACTTTTTAGTGCACGTGTGGGAAAATCTGCTGAGAAAATATATATGTGCTATATATAAAACATATATATACATACACATATGCATATATAGCATTTAATGTTAATTAATTTTATTTATTCAGATACCATCAATAAAAGATGAGTATCAGGATCACACTAATGTACATAAAATTCATATTATAATTTTTTTTCACCACTATTGATTAGGATTCCCTTCAGGAGGTGTGAGTTAGTGAGGTTTTGCTAGACTAAACAAGAATGATTATACATTCACATTTTCTTTCTTAGGACATTTTGTTCCCTACTTACGGTTAGAAGCTATACCTTATTTGCACAAACTAACTAACTTATTTCTCAGGATAAAATCCAGGCTGTTTATCTGCATCACATCTGGCTGTGAATGGTTAGAACCTGGGATATTTCTCATCATCATTTTTTTGCAATAGTGAATGTGAATATGCCAATAAGGACATAATGGCATTTACTTGCAACTGACTTTTACATTCACTTTTTCTGGGTGCCAAGGATTCAGAAGCTACTGAATATTAATTTAAAATAAACATGCTGTAAGAAAGCTATAAACTGCATTTTATTATGGTCTTTGTCATTGATCAGAGAGACTTGGTCCATGATTCTATCGATACATAGATCACAGCAATGGCCCAGGAAATCACAGAAAAATAAAAATTTGCAGAGCTTGCTATATATTAGTCTTAACCCTACTTCTAAAAAATAGTAAACTAGAGGTATAGCCAACAAAATGAATGCAGGCCCTTGAATTAGCATTATAGAGTGCCCATGGATAGTGCATTGTCTTAAATATTGAAAACTATAAATGGGCCAACCTGGATACAGTGACACAATGATGCTTATATAACTGATAAGAATTGTTCTTATATCTCTTTCATTTCAAATTGCAATATATAGTTTAAAGCAGCAAGCTTCAACGGTCCTTGGCATTAAGACAAGTTTTAGGTTGATTATGTGATTTAACTGATTTAGTGATAAGCTAGTTTTTATTAAAGCTTTATCTAAATATGTATTAAATATTACATTGAGTTTTAGTATATATAAAGACTAAACCATAACAGCTGACCTTAAAGACAAGCAATGTAAGATTATCAGAAACCTGCAGGTGTAAAGGAAGGAGATAAAAATTACTCTGTGGGTTAATGGTAAATTCAAGAATAAAATCCATGATCACTCATCTATAGAAGCAAACTCTTTTTCTCCGTTCCAATTCCTTTTATACAGTCAATCATGTGCATTGTTCATACATGATTATATGTGTTGAAAAAATTCAGATTACTTGAAACTAGTAACACTAACTCAGATTCAGCATTATTTGGAATGATATAATTTGTGATATATTATTTTTGCTTATTTAAATATTTTCTAAAAATAATGTTTGCTTATTTATCGATAAGAAATCTATTATTTAGAATACACAATTTATCTTACTTGTGAATAATGTTGCTTTTAAAAATACCTAATGGTATATACGTTGTCACTAAAATAGAGTTTGGGTTAAGCAAAAATTTTACAAGTTGGTATGTATCATAAAATCAGGAAGAAAATGTGGTAAATTTATATAATATTTTTAAACAGTGGAGATAAGTTTAAATCAGTAAATAATATCCATGTATAAAACAATTGCAACTCTCAGCAAAAGAGAATTTCTCTTAATGCTGCTGTCTATTTATCTTGCATAATTTTCTTAGCAGTGTTTCTATTAACTGCCATCTTTTCTTTAACATTTATTCTTCCCCAGAGGACAGGCAAACAGATGTTGGCACAGCTAGACTGGATGCTAATATTTGTCTCTCTAGAATGGGTTTTCTGGTACATTGAGGACAGAGCCCTTTCCATTCTTTTGAGACTTAAGAAGTCAATCTGCCATGTAATTCTTAACTCACTAGAGCAAAGGCTAACTGATGTTAAGATCACTCAATAATGGTTACTTTCAAACTTGAGGTTATTCATTATTCACATTTAGCCAGAGATGGGATATTTTAATGGTTTGGAGCCTTGATAAAGTGCATTATTCAAATAATATTTTCAGATTATTGAGGCTTTGGGCCTAGCCCCTCCACAGCATGTGGGATCTTCCCGGACCGGGGTACGAACCCGTGTCCCCTGCATCGGCAGGCAGACTCTCAACCACTGCGCCACCAGGGAAGCCCCCTATTGAGGCTTTTTAAATGAACATTGCCGTATGTAGCAGATCTTTACACAAAATATGCTGTGGAATGTGCAACCATTTATGTATAAAATTTAACATGTAGAAGCATAAACGATTTGTGTATGATTGAAATATAACAGTATAAAGAACAGAACATACAGCAATTCCATATTCATGATTATTAGGGAAGAGTGAATTGGATGAATTTTCAGGAAAATATGTTTAAGAACACTGCCTAACTTTAAAGTCTATTTTCTAAAGTGGTTGTATTGTTTTATACTTTTCACCAGCAGTGTATGAGAGCCTAGTTCCTCTACATCAACAGTTGGTAAAGACAGATTTTTTTTTTTTTTTGGCTAATGTGTATACTGTTTTATCAAGCATTCTACTCATTTAGTTATACAGTGGTAACCAATTGCAGTCCTCATGTTTGTTTTTTTTTTTTGACTAGGGCATATTACCTAGATTTCTACCCCAGCAGGCAATTAAACCTGAATTCAACTGAATAATACTTTATTTTTAATATAAAAAAATTACCTTTGTAACCTACTAATTAACTGATACCCATCTCCTCATGCTGTGAATTATGCTTTTAAACATCTATTTACATGGTATGCCATTTGAATATTCTTCTTCCCTTCTTCAAATAATGAAATTCTTTCTTCCTTTAAAACACAAGTGAATTCTCACATGTTTTGGGAAGGCTCTCTTGATTACCCCTGGTCACTATAACTGCTTTTCACCATTAGGTTATTCTTCTTTTTAGTATCTATAAAATGTGTATGTAACATTGTTTTCATACTTGAGACATTAAATTATAATTATTGTTAATAATGTTTTCCCCAGCACATGACTTTTTTATTCTTTTTTATACCACCACTAGAGATCAGGCTAGACAAGTGTTAGCAGATTATATACAGTTTGCTATCGTCATTTCTTAGAAAATCCTATAAAGTTTTGAGAACTAAAAGCATTGTGTTTTATAAGAATGAACACATTTAAAGTTAATAATTTTGTCATTTTTATGGGGCTATAAATTGCAAAAGTATAGAAATACATAAATTTTTAAAAATCAAAGAACTCATCTGAAATCCTACAAACTATAAGTGAACATATTTGATATTAATGTATTCTTCAGATGCTATACCTATATTTCACATTAACTATTAAACATTTTTAGTTATTCTACTAATTATCATCATAACTTTACATTTTATATTTGTGATCCATGTCCCCAGTTTATAAAAGTTAGATACATTAACCCTAGATTATAAGAGAGCTGTCAGTGAGTTTATATCACCTAATCAATCTGCTCCTCCATTTCCGATTTTATGTTATTTTATTTTTCAGTTCTAATAGTTCCCTTTAAATGCACATTTAAACATGTCCATCTTGAATCATTACCTTTAAACAAATACATTGACTCCACCCTACTAAAAAGGAGGAAGAAATGATCATCTCTATATAAGATGATACCTTCCTATCTACCACTCAGGTTTAAGTCAGATATATCAGTTTCATAGTGTCTTATTTAGAAAATGTCCTATATCTCATCTGTAAGTACGTTTAGTGTGCTTGTATAAATGATAATTACATAAAAGCAGTATAAATAGAATCCCCAATATTGTGATAATTTAAACACATCTTTCTACTGAACAGGGTAATGTGATTTTATCAATAAAATTAACTAAGAATTTCATATAACTCTATCTGTGAAACTTAAAAGGCATGAAGAGGAAACATGGGTATGCTTTTGTCAAACTCCTGCAATAGTTCAAAATCATGTCATGATTTCACTCCATATTTTCAATATTTTCTATATGATGTGTTTGTCCTCCTCAGAGCTTTTTCAAAGGCTTTCCATTTTTTTTATTGACAAATTTTACATATATTTTTGTTATAATATTAAGGTTCTTCAGACTCTGTCATAAAATCTTGGGAATTATCCTCTTTTTCATGCTAACTTGAACCAACTGTTTTGTAGGTCTGCTGCCCTGCTCTCATCATTGGTTTTCTTTTCATTGTATTCTAGCTGTGACTTGCTACTTTCTGAATCACAATTATTGATAATTCTTGTATTTCAGTTTCACTTTAATAGTGTATACATGTGTGTAATATTCATTTCAGAAAGGTTTTGTGAGAGAAAAACTTACCTAGGCCTAAGAAACTTAAAAATATCTTTAGCCTGCAATCATACATGACTGCTAGCTGGCTAAGTATAGAAATCTAGATTTAAAAGCATTTTGACTCAGAACTTTGAGAGCATAAATTGATTGCCTCCTCAAAGCTCATCGTGTTGAAGAGAAACCTGGGCCAAAAATTTATGTTATTTTATATGCAAAACTTTTCACTTTAAGAACTTTTTTAAGCCTTTCTGTTTATCCTTAAATTTATTTAATTTCACTAGGATCCATGGATCTCTCTTTTCCTTTTTCTTTGATTCGTTCTGCTCAACAATTTTTTTTAAATCTAAAGACTCAATTTACCCTTTATCCACTAGTCAACTTGACAATTTTTTATAGCACACCTACTATGTTCTAGATTCTGGGATACTCACTATTGAATAAAGCAGACTAATATTCTTACCACTATGGAGGTTACAATACATTGGGGAGAGACAGGCCAAAAAAATAAATAAATAAAAACAAATGCATTATTTAGTATATTAACAGTTAAGATAACGAAATAGTAAACAAAAGAAGTTAAGCAGAGTAATGGTGCCTGAGGAGGTTAAAGAAAGATAAAATATCTCTATCAAATCCAGCAGAGTAGGCCTCATCGGGAAGGTAATGTTTGTGCAGAGATGAAGACAGTGAGGGAGTCAGACTTTTGCACGTCTGTCGAGAAAGCGTTATAAGCCAATATAAGCAACAGGAGTCGGAGCATCCCTAGAATGTTTGAAGCGTGACCAGAGGCTGGTGTCCAGGGGCCTGAAGCAAGGAGGAGAGTAGCAGAATAGGTCAGAAAGATGGGGCTGTGTTGATCAGTTAGGACCTCAGAGGTCACTCAAAGAATATAGCTTCCAATTTGAGAGAAACAGGGATTCATGGGTTATGGACACAGAAGCATCATGATCTGGTTTTAAAAGGATCACACTGAAGCTGTGATGAGTTGACTCTACGGTTCAACAGGAAAGTGGGGAGACCTACTTGTTGCATTCATCCAGACAAGCGTGGTGATTCAGATCAGGGCTGATGCATTGGAGCAGTGGAAGTGACTGGATCCTGCAATGTTCTTGTTTTGAAGCCAACAAGATGTCCTAATGGAATCAAGAGACTGAGTGAAACAGCCCTTATCTACTTGGAAATCATCTTCTGGTAAACTTTGACTTAAAGTTTTGGTTTAAATGTTAAAATGGTATAATATGCTCCCTCCTCCATGGGGGACAAATGCTTTTCTTGTTTTTGGTTTTTGTCTTTTCAGTATTGCCACACAGCTCTAAGTTATAGTTACTTTAATGTTATTCTGGGTAGATGGGAAAACAAACACATGTTCTAAACTCTGGCTTGATAAAATGTAATTCCATCAATAATTTTTAAGACAGTATTTTTTAGAACAGTTTTATGTTTATAACAAAATTGAGAGAGGAACAGAGTTTTCCCATGTACTCCTTGCTCCCACACATGTAAGGTCTTTCCCAGTATCCACATTGCTCACTAGAATGGTGCATTTCTTACCAAGAATAAATCTACATTGACATATCATAATCGCCCAAAGTCCATAGTTAACCTTAGGTTTCACCGTTGGTGTTGTACATTCTATGGGCTTGGATAAATGTATAGTGACACATATCCATCATTATAATATCATAAAAAGTACTTTCACTGCCCTAAAATTACTCTGTGTCCTGCCTATTCATTTCAACCCCTCACCAGGGAGAATCTTGAAATCTTTTGTTATATACTGCTACATTTTCTAAAGCGCTAACAATTTATCCTCCCTCCAAAAGAGAGGCTGACTTTGTATTTCATTGTCTACACTTTACTCTAGTTTTAAATGTTCTCTAGTAAATTTTTTTAATTATTAGGAGAGTATAGATATTATTAAATTGACCTTAATGGTCTTTAGCTATGTAGAACTGAGGGACATATGAAACAGAGATATAAGAAATTGTGCTCATTTCACTGCTGTTACTATAAAAGACCCACGGAGAATACATGCTAATGCAAGCCAAGAATTTATTCAAAATCGACACAACTGGTTCTCTTTAAATAGATGAAATTCACGAAGTTAACCAATTTCAGATAAGAACAATGATTTAAATATTATTTGATAGTTTTATATTTTAAAGCATTCAATAATATAAGCTGAAATATGTGACATAAGATGTACATACTTGTTTGCAAAATGTAATTTCTTCCTAATTTTAATTCAATAATAAAACAATGAATTATCTTCTTAATTTTTCATTTGTTCTCTGTTATACTTTACTTGAAATCTTTAGCAGTATTTCAGTATAAGTTCTCTTATAGCACAGCTACATTGTATAGAGTAATTTTTAGACAGCTTTTATGAGGGAAAATTTAATTAAATTTTCATAGCTGAATCTATATCAGGTTTTTGATGATGTAGCACTTAAAGCACAATATGTATTTTATTAAATAAAAATTAACAATCCATTTTGCACACTTAGTCATTAAGGAAAGCATTATCTCAAATTATTGAGGCAAGCGTAGAAAGGCAGTCAAATCTAGAAAGATTTAAAAGAAGGTTATAAGGGCTTCCCTGGTGGCGCAGTGATTGAGAGTCCGCCTGCCGATGCAGGGGACGCGGGTTCGTGCCCCGGTCCGGGAAGATCCCACATGCCGCGGAGCGGCTGGGCCCATGAGCCATGGCCGCTGAGCCTGCGCGTCCGGAGCCTGTGCTCCGCAACGGGAGAGACCACAACGGTGAGAGGCCCGCTGCAGCCTACCATGCTTGATTAAAAAGATATACTACAATACAACTCACAGGCACTTTCCTCAAGATGCTTATGCTCGCAGCCTAGTTAGTAAAAAACAAAAGATTAACAGAGACATCCTGTGAGTGCATGTGCTTCTAGAGTGCGGGAGAGTGGCTAGGAGAACATGAGGACTAAGGGTCTCTTATATGGACTGAGGGTCAGAGGCATGGGTTTTATCAAAGAGCTCTTCCTCCCAAAGTATGTTAGAGAATACATAAGAAGGGAGCATTTTGGGTGAACAGTGAGCCTTCTAGCCAAAGGGATCTGCTTTGGAAAGAAGGCATAATTCACAAACTGCAAGTTCTGCATACCCACCATCTGGCTCTCCCATCTCTCATGCCTCAACTCAATACCTCATCCTTTGTACCTTATATATTTTCAGCAACCTTCTCAAGTTGTTTCTCCAGCCAAGCTGGTCTCTATGTAGCTGAAAGAACTATATTTTTTCCTAAGTAACAGATATAACATAAATCATGTTATAACAAGATCACTTTAAAAATGTCCCTGACATCCCACACCAGTAAGATGAAATCTCGAAACTTTACAATGACATTTGGAATCTGTATATCCCTTTAACTCAGTCTACAGTCCTAGAACCCAGCTAGTTCCCACCTCTCCTCATCCCATGAGATTCACTGTTAGTGGTTGACAGCCTTCCATTCCCAGCCCAGGCCACAATCTGTGCGAGTCTGCAAATGCTCGTCTCCTGAGTACAGAATCCCTTCTCTCACTCTCCCTCTCATCCTTCACAACTTCATCTCCTATCTGGAAATTCCTATTTGCTCTTCAAGATTCATTTGAAAACTCATTCCTTCAATGAAGCATTTATCATCCTCCTTGGTGTTACAACATATAACCATACTTTCCTTTTCAGTCCATGAAGCATTTTATTTGTAGTCTTACTTTTTGATGCTTCAAATGTCAATTCATTTCTCATATATGCAGCATCTCAGCCTTGAAAATTATACAAGATAAATGGTATACTCCCTACCTTCATGGAGATCACATTTTAGGAAGAAAGATAGACATGTCAAATGATAACTAAAATATATGGTGATAAAGACCATCATGAGAATATAGATGGAGTGTCCTGGACACAGATAAGAAAGCATTTAATTTGAACTTGGGTGGGAGATGGAGGAAGGGTTGGTCAGAAATAACTATGAAAGGAAAGTGATATTAGAGCTGGCCTTTCATATTTATTAATGGGAGTTAGTGGTGGTAATAAAGGCAGAGACTGGACACACACCCTCAGATGGGAATGCTTGCCCAAAGCTGAGGAGCTGCTGTCCAGATGAAACTGGACACACACTCCACAAGGTTGATTTTGTTAACTGACATCTCCTTCTTGGTTCCTGCATGCATAAGACATTTCTGACCCCTGCAGAAGAGGGCAGCTGTTGCCAGGTCATGAAAGAAAAGATATTCTATGACTGGAGGTTAGGCTTCATCACAAGAGCAATAGGGTCATTCAGAGTTCTGAAAAACAAGATTGATGTACTCGTGTGTCTCTTTAAAAATAATGCTTGAAGGTGATGGGGAGAACTAATTGCAAAGACTTGAAGAAATACTGCTTCCTCAAACAGGGGTCAGGAGTTTGTTGCAGGAGTTCAGAAGTTCAGCAAAGAGAAATAAGAGTTTGACCTAGAGCTGTGACAGCTGGAATGAGGTAGAAGGGATTGAGCTGGAGCGTTATTTTGTAGATAATATGTACAACTGACCAATAACAGACAAGGGATACGGTGGTGCAAAGGAGACTAGATTTCTGTCTCAGGCACCTGGCCCATAGCAATGCAATGAAGCTAAACAGAGGACGACAAGCAGACAATCACATTGAAGAGAGGGTGACTGAGCAGAAAAATCTACTCCCATT
The DNA here is from genome assembly GCF_000442215.2 of Lipotes vexillifer. Classification (NCBI taxonomy): domain Eukaryota; kingdom Metazoa; phylum Chordata; class Mammalia; order Artiodactyla; family Lipotidae; genus Lipotes; species Lipotes vexillifer. The sequence continues at coordinate 282,098 of NW_006780420.1, forward strand.
TGTGCATCTTGCTCTTTTCATTCATAATATGTGCTATAGATATAACTTTATAAAAAGTTATTTGTTTGTTTGTTTTTTGTTTTTTGCGGTACGCGGCCTCTCACTGTTGTGGCCTCTCCCATTGCAGAGCACAGGCTCCGGACGCACAGGCTCAGCGGCCACAGCTCACGGGCCCAGCCGCTCCACGGCATGTGGGATCCTCCCGGACTGGGGCATGAACCCGTGTCCTCTGCATCGGCAGGTGGACTCTCAACCACTGCGCCACCAAGGAAGCCCCATTACTTTTAACAGCTGGACATACCAAGATATATTTATCTTTTCTATTGGTATTTAGGTAATTGGCAGATTTTTCCCCATTACGAAATAAAATATATTTGTATAAAGTGCAAGAATAACTTACTGTATAAATGCCTTGAAGTAAATTTCTAAATCAAAAGGAATATGAATTTTTGATACATGAAGATCAGTTTTTTTGGGGGAATAAAGCTAGAGTAGTGAAAAAATATAAGGGCTCAGAGAGAAATCTATAATTTTGTCATTTTACAAGTGAGTATCAATGATGACAATAGATTGTCTGGCTCCTAATAATAACTGTGGTCAAGATAGAGAGGATGGTAGTCAAGAAACTTGGACAGTAGGTTATTGAATGAGATGTCCTTCTGGCTGCCTCTTTCAACTAAAAACACGATGAGGATTATCATGTAGCCAAATTGATCCAATCCCTAAAATATGCTTCATTATATGAAATAATACAATAGCCTACATACAAATGAAAATCTCAATTTTATGAAGTGGCTAATGAATATTTTTTAATAAGTGCCCTATTTTTCAATGATGTCTGGTTTTCACAGCTTAACTAGCAGGTCTCAGAGTCTTGTGGTAGAGGAAACACACTGAATTCAGAACAATGCAATATCAGTTGAGTATAAGAACTGCCTCTAGTTAACTACACGATGTTAAGCAACAACTTAAGTTCTCTAAAAATCCAATTTTCTCATTTCACACATTAAACTGTGCACAATTCCACTATACAGTAAGCATGTGTATTAAACGGTATTGAATAGAGCAGGATTCAGTACACATGTTCTGCAAAGGGACAGACAGGAAATTTTTGAGACCTTTCAAGGCACTCAGTCTCTTTTGCAACTACTCACCTCAGCCACTGTAGCATGAGAGCAGCCAGAGACCATTCACAAATCAACAGAAATTGTGTTCCCATCAAGTTTACCACAAAAGGTGACGACCTAGATTTGGTCTTCAGGATGTGTAGTTTGCTAAGCACTGGAATAGAGGAATAAAGGAAAGGCTTATAATATAAACCATGTGTGTTCTCCAACCCTTAGATACTATGATCCTAAACAGTGTATCTTTCAGCAATAACATTTTTTATTTGGGACACTTATAAATATTTTCTGAAGGAGTGAATGTGGATAATAATAGAAGGCACAGAAATTAACATATTCCTAGATATCTACTGGAAATATTCTGAAACTCCCCAATAATCATAAAGATATGATTGTGTACCTTTCAAACTGAATGAAAACCAAATAGCAGCAAACTATATATTCAGATTCCTTCATAGAGAGTTTCAAAAGCTTGGCTGTCATTCTCTCATAATCACATTTCAAAGGCCTTCGGTTGTCTTATTGTGAAATTCAGGAATGAACCTACAGAGACCAACTTGAGCAGAATTGTTTGGTTTGAAATTGGTGTAACTATCTTAAGCATTGCTATGGCTCCACTTTTGAATTATGGTTACATTTTAGTTTTAATAAAGCAGTGTACCTGTGAAGAAAGATGCAAGGTTTATAAACGTGAGCCTCAAGTGACCAAAACAATGAAATAATCTAATAATGTGAATTTATAGACTAGTGACTTTTCATTTACTAATAATTTTTCTGTTATGTTATTTTCCTGCCAAGGAAAGCTACATTTTTTTACCTTGTATGAGATGAAATATTGTGCTGCAAAATTAAACATTATGATTTATGGGACTTATTAAGTGTAAAAAGAGAGTGTAATTAGTTTTCCAGTGCCAGAGGCATGTCTCAATTATTTGAGTAGAATACAGCCGGTTATGTGATAAACCTATAACTGTGAGGTGGTGGAAAATAATTGATACCTCTCTCTTCTAATATCTTGAGATTTTTTAATATTGTTGTAGTTGTTGATTTTAATTATAAGGTAGAATCATTAAAACTAACCATTCATCTATTTGGAGTTTCTATGTGAAAATACAACCTGGGTGGCACTTAGTTGAACTCACAGATAATTTAATTAACCAAGCAAAGTTGGTAAAAATAATAAAATTATGAAAAGTGACATTAGCAATGAACTTATTATTTTATCATGCCTTGTTTTTAGGGTCACATTTTTTGCATGACAGAACCTACAATTAGAATTTCTATTGGAGGAAAAGTATGACATTCTGCTCTCAGCTGAGATTTCCCTTCTCCAGAATACATTTCTAGATGGCTTTGGTCTTCTCCATTTGTGTCATTCTGGGGTTGATGTTGAAGGGATAGCCATTACCCAAGGGAAGCTGTTGCATGGAAATGTTAGAGGCATACACACAAACAAAACAAAATCATGCCAGTCCCCTTATGGCCTTAATGTGTAATTGTTTTACTGTCATTTCCATAGATATATCTTTGTCCAAAGCACATAACATAGCTAAACCTACAATCTAGGGATGAGAGAGAATGCTCTTTACATCATGAAGCAAAAACAACAGTATAAATATTGGTAAAGATGAATAATTACAAACAATTTTTCAATCTACCATACTTACCTGCTATGCAGACAATATGATTTACATTTTAGCACTTTTTCAGAATTAAGTGACAAAATTAGATTAAAAACTTTAATTACAATGTATTTAAATCTAGCTTATAAAATATTTTTAAAGTCTTTATAATAGTCATTTAACCTTATTAGGTATTATGGGTTTATTAAACAGATGCTGATATAACGTATAGAAAAACTGTACAACACAGTAGCACCAAGCTCATGCTATCAAGGAATTTACAACTGACCAAGAAGCACAGATGTGTCACTAAGGATGATAGTATGTTGAGCAAAACACTGTGATAAGTCCTAAATTGGCAAAGTGTTCTGAATATTTTGAGGAGCTAGTAATTCAACTTTAGTGTGTCAAGGGAAAATTTTAGGGAAAGGTAAAGTTTCGAGTAGAATCTTGAAGGAGGAGCCAGACTTCAAAGGCAGTGATAAAGGGCGTTTCAGGCAAGAGGTAGTAACATCAGCAAGGAAACAGGCATGTGCACTGAGATGCATGTTGTATAGGAAGGCTACAGAAACCATAAGTGAGATTAGGCAAAGCACAGAGTTATAAATTGGCATCACCTGTTTCAGAATATCAGTGGACTCTGTGGCTGCTGTTTATGTGCCTGAGATGAAAGAATGGCTAGAAGTGAAAAGGAAATACGTATATACAGAGCAATTTAGACCACATGTCTTAAGTCTGAGGTACCCCAAAGGCAGACCATCAGACAAAGCTCTTGGGGTAAATATTTTGTTGTAAGATAAGCACAAGAAGAGAAAGTGGAGAAATGAGAAAGGAAGAAAGGGAAGAAAACCAATGCAAGGTGTGTTAAATGAATATGTTACTACTGTAGCCAGCTTTTGCTCATTTCCTCTAGGACCTCCCAGAGATGCTATGGAGTATAACTCAGAATGAACACATGCTTGTGGAATGGATGCATCAATAAGAAAATGAGAGACAGTGGTTAAAGATGGAACTCAGAGTAATTCAGACCCTTGAGCCTTGAGACAGATTTCCCCTCCATACCTCACACTCCTTAGACTCATAGATTTTGCACACAAACCACCTTTGTGAGTTTTGCCGAAAGTGTGATCTTCCAGTACATTATCTACTTAACATTTTTCTTTAAATCAATTCACTAATTACTCTCCTTTGAAACAATAATGACCATGAAATCACAGCTGGATGCATTAACCTCCTGTTTTCCATCAATCCCTCATTTGTTTAGGGTTGTCCAGGGATATTAACTCTTCAGCATTTCTGGCCTGCTATGGATGAACTAAGTGTGTTTCCACAGACAGAAACTGCCTTCAGACTAAAAAGCAGGAAGATCAATGTATGTATCTGCTAGGTAAAAAATTTAAATGTATCTGGCAAAACCATATATCATTTGTCGAAGCACTGGAATATGGATAGCATAAAAAAATATAGACCACAAAGAAGTTTACTAATTTTAACATAGTAGGTACTTATGCGGAGAAATGATGGAGAAAAAGATTGTTTTAACTGGATCCCTATTTTTTATTGTTTTAAAAAATAGAGCTGAAGTAAATATATAAAAATTTGCAAAATTGTATCTGTGACTACATAGGTTTTAGAAAAAATTTTTTCTGTCCTTTTTTGTATGCTTGAAATACTCTAGAATTTTCAAAATGTATAAAATAAAAGAAAACATTGAGTGAGATGAGGAAAATTTCCTTAAATTCTGACAACCAAGAACATTTGAATTGCATTATCAAGCTGCATCATTTACAGAGAAACAATATGCTTAAAGTTTAACCCTAACCCATTATTCCACAATTTAAATGACTATAGCCTGAATTTACAATATCTGAATATGAATATGGTTATAAACAATAAAGTGCAACACACTTTATTTATCCTTAAGCCTTTATATATCCTTTATTTATCCTTTATTTATCCTTAAGACACAGCAATCTGGAGATACAAAGAGCTCATATAACTGTCAACGTTCAAAGTTACTAACTCCCACCTGTACTTATGCAAGATCTGGGGTTCTAACCAGATACACCTGACCTCTACCCCATTAGCTATTTCTTCTGTGAGGCTCTATGTTGATACCATACAAGCCTCCAGGCAAAGTTTGCTCTTCTCCTCTTACTGTCTTTGATCTTTTTTTTGTTGTTAGATACCTCCAAGGCAACTGGGGGAAAATATTTGCTTAGGTGAGCCAGGAATTGAAAACCCTTCAAGATGCTGGGTTGTTACTGAATTCCCTTCATCCTTCTCTTGGTCTCTCTAACAGCTCTGTTGGTATCTGAAGTCTTAAAGTGCTTTTTTTTTTTCTTTTCTTTTTTTTTTTTTTTTTTGGACACGGGCCTCTCACTGTTGTGGCCTCTCCCACTGCGGAGCACAGGCTCCGGACGCGCAGGCTCAGCAGCCATGGCTCACGGGCCCAGCCGCTCCGCGGCATGTGGGATCCTCCAGGGCCGGGGCACGAACCCATGTCCCCTGCATCGGCAGGTGGACTCTCAACCACTGCGCCACCCGGGAAGCCCTTAAAGTGCTTTTTATAAAAATAGCTCTCTCAGCCTTTATTTAAACTCTTCCCCACAAAGAGTCAGACCTATTTTTTTTTAATATCTTTATTGGAGTACAATTGCTTTACAATGTTGTGTTAATTTCTGCTGTATAACAAAGTGAATCAGCTATACGTATACAAATATCCCCATGTCCCCTCTCTCTTGTGTCTCCCTCCCACCCTCCCTATCCTGCCCCTCTAGGTGGTCACAGAGCACCGAGCTGATCTCCCTGTGCTATGCTGCTGCTTCCCACTATCTATTTTACATTTGGTAGTGTATATATGTCAATGCCACTCTCTCACTTCATCCCAGCTTACAATTCCCCCTCCCCGTGTCCTCAGGTCCATTCTCTACATATGTGTCTTTATTCATGTCCTGCCCCTAGTTTCTTCAGCACCATTTATTTATTTATTTATTTTTTAGATTCCCTATATATGTGTTAGCATACGGTATTTGTTTTTCTCTTTCTGGCTTACTTCACTCTGTATGACAGACTCTAGGTCCACCTACCTCACTACAAATAACTCAATTTCGGTTCTTTCTATAGCTGAGTAATATTCCATTGTATATATGTGCCACATCTTCTTTATCCATTCATCTCTCAATGGACACTTAGGTTGCTTCCATGTCCTGGCTATTGTAAATAGTGCTGCAATGAACATTGCGGTACATGACTCTTTTTGAATTATGGTTTTCTCATGGTATATGCCCAGTAGTGGGATATCTAGGTTGACAAACACAAGAAAGAATGCTCAACATCACTAATCATTAGAGAAATGCAGATCAAAACTATAGTGAGGTATCACCTCACACCATTCAGAATGGCCATCATCAAAAAATCTGCAAACAATAAATGCTGGAGAGGGTGTGGAGAAAAGGGAACCCTCTTGCACTGTTGGTGGGAATGTAAATTGATACAGACACTATGGAGAACAGTATGGAGGTTCCTTAAAAATCTAAAAACAGAGTAAGACCTATTTTGAGGAGGTGCTTAGAAGCAGATGTCCTCCATGCTTGTCCTCTTAATACATACTTGAAAACATATACATTGTGTCAAACAAGGGGATGACTAGAGGGAGGAGGGAGTGTGCATTATCAGTTCATTCGATACCCATTTTCTACTTCCTGGGTTACGATTCAATTCCTAGTATTTTTAACTGTGGCCTTAACTTTAATTTTATAATTCAGGGAACCTTTCCTGAAGATGGGTTGCAGTTTGTAGGCATTCCCTTGAAATATATAAGCATTAATTTAATTCCAACTTTTTAGTACACTCAGGATATACGTAATTAGCATAGTGTGGTCCTATTTTTCATTCTTACTAATATTGATGTTAATGTGGTGGTTGCAGGCAGATATACAATTTTTGGCAACTCAATACCCTAGCACCTAAATTCATCATATGCTGTAAGATGGAGAGGGAGGTTGGAAAGTATCCTAGGCAGTGGTTTCTTCTTTACAGAATTAATGAGCAAGAATGAAGAAACCCAATGCAAAACTTAAGAACACATTATAAGATAAACTTTCTGAAGATGTATCATTGCTGTTTAAGCACTGGAAGAACTAAATAAAGCTCTCAGTTTTTCACTGAGGATCTAAACTGAAATTATATGCTCAGAGGCCATATGAATATTTCTGAGAAAGATAAGCCATGAATCGAGTTGATGCTTCTGTTGAAATGGGATAAAACCACTCTATGGTGAGGCATTTATCATTACAGGAAAAAAAAGTATCAGTAATTTTATTCCCCAATCTGAGATTATCATTCACACCTATGGTCTCCATTACTGCAATAACAAATTGAGAAATAATATTTCCTATAGGAAAATGTGGGATGTTTTAATGTTTTATGTCAGAAAGACATTTTTGCAGACACCGCAGAAACCTAATGTCTCCATTTATTTATTTATTTTTAACATCTTTATTGGAGTATAATTACTTTACAATGGTGTTTTAGTTTCTGCATTATAACAAAGTGAATCAACTATACATATACATATATTCCCATATCCCCTCGCTCTTGTGTCTCCCTCCCACCCTCCCTAAACTGCCCCTCTAGGTGGTCACAAAGCACCGAGCTGATCTCCCTGTGCTATGTGGCTGCTTTCCACTAGCTATCTATCTTACATTTGGTAGTGTATATATGTCCATGCCACTCTCTCACTTCATCGCAGCTTACACTTCCCCCTCCCCACGTCCTCCAGTCCATTCTCTACATCTGCATCTTTATCCCAATCCTGCCCCTACGTTCTTCAGAACCATTTTTTTTTAAATTTCCATATATATGTGTTAGCATATCTTATTTGTTTTTCTTTCTGACTTACTTCAGTTTGTATGACAGACTCTAGGTCCATCCACCTCACTACAAATAACCCAATCTCATTTCTTTTTATGGCTGAGTAATATTCCATTGTATATATGTGCCACATCTTTATCCATTCATCTCTCGATGGACACTTAGGTTGCTTCCATGTCCTGGCTATTGTAAACAGAGCTGCAGTGAACACTGTGGTACATGTCTCTTTTTGAATTATGGTTTTCTTATGGTAAATGCCCAGTAGTGAGATTGCTGGGTCATATGGTAGTTCTAATTTTAGTTTTTTAAGGAACCACCATACTGTTCTCCATAGTGGCTGTATCAATTTATATTCGACCAACAGTGCAAGAGGGTTCCCTTTTCTCCACGCCCTCTCCAGCATTTATTTTTTGTAGATTTTTTTCATGATGGCCATTCTGACTGGTGTGAGGAGATACCTCATTGTAGTTTTGACTTGCATTTCTTTAATGATTAGTGATGTTGAGCATCCTTTCATATATTTGTTGGCAATCTGTACATCTTCTTTGGAGAAATGTCTATTTGTGTTTTCTGCCCATTTTGGATTGGGTTGTTTGTTTTTTTGATACTGAGCTTCATGAACTGCTTGTAAATTTTGGAGATTAAACCTTTGTCAGTTGCTTCATTGGCAAATATTTTCTCCCACTATGAGGGTTGTCTTTTCGTCTTGCTTATGGTTTCCTTTGCTGTGCAAAAGCTTTTAGGTTTCATTAGGTCCCATTTGTTTATTCTTGTTTTTATGTCCATTTCTCTAGGAGGTGGGTCAAAAAGGATCTTGCTGTGATTCATGTCATAGAGTGTTCTGCCTATGTTTTCCTCTAAGAGTTTGATAGTGTGTGGCCTTACATTTAGGTCTTTAATCCATTTTGAGTTTATTTTTGTGTATGGTGTTCAGAAGTGTTCTAATTTCATTTTTTTAAATGTAGCTGTCTAGTTTTCCCAGCACCACTTATTGAAGAGGCTGTCTTTTCTCCATTGTATATTCTTGACTCCTTTATCAAAAACAATGTGACCATATATGCATGGGCTTATCTCTGGGCTTTCTATCCTATTCCATTGATTTATATTTCTGTTTTTGTGCCAGTACCATACTGTATTGATTACTGTAGCTTTGTAGTGTAATCCAATGTCTGGGAGAGTGCTTCCTCCAGCTCTGTATTTCTTTCTCAAGATTGCTTTGGCTATTTGGTGTCTTTTGTGTTTCCATACAAATTGTGAAATTTTTTGTTCTAGTTCTGTGAAAAATGCCATTGGTAGTTTGATAGGGATTGCATTGAATCTGTTGATGACTTTGGGTACTATAGTCATTTTCACAATGTTGATTCTTCCAATCCAAGGACATGGTATATCTCTCCAACTATTCGTATCATCTGTAATATCTTTCATCACTGTCTTACAGTTTTCTGCATACAGGTCTTTTGTCTCCTTAGGTAGGTTTACTCCTAGGTATTTTATTCTTTTTGTTGCAATGGTAAATCGGAGTGTTTCCTTAATTTCTCTTTCAGAGTTTTCATCATTAGTGTATAGGAATGCTAGAGATATCTGTGCATGTATTTTGTATCCTGCTACTTTACCAAATTCATTGATTAGTTCTAGTAGTTTTCTGTTAGCATCTTTAGGATTATCTATGTGCAGTATCATGCTACCTGCAAACAGTGACAGCCTTACTTCTTCTTTTCTGATTTGGATTCCTTTTATTTCTTTCACTTCCTTGACTGCTGTGGCTAAAACTTCCAAGACGATGTTGAATAGTAGTGGTGAGAGTGGACAACCTTGTCTTGTTCCTCAGTTAGTGGAAATGATTTCAGTTTTTCACCATTGAGGACAATGTTGGCTGTGGGTTTGTCATAATGGCCTTTATTATGTTGAGGTAAGTTCCCTGTATGCCTACATTCTGGAGGGTTTTTATCATAAATGGGTGTTGAATTTTGTCAAAGCTTTTTCTGCATCTATTGAGATGATCGTATTGTTTTTATACTTCAGTTTGTTAATATGGTGTATAACATTGATTGATTTGCATATATTGAGGAATCCTTGCATTCCTGGGATAAACCCCACTTGATCATGGTGTATGATCTTTTAATGTGCTGTAGGATTCTGTTTGCTAGTATTTTGTTGAGGATTTTTGCATCTATGTTCATCAGTGATATTGGCCTGTAGTTTTCTTTCTCTGTGACATCTTTGTCTGGTTTTGGTATCACAGTGATGGCGGCCTCATAGAATGAGTTTGGGAGTGTTCCTCCCTCTGCTATATTTTGGAAAAGTTTGAAAAGTATAGTTGTTAGCTTCTCTCTAAATGTTTTATAGAATTTGCCTGTGAAGCCATCTGGTCCTAGAGTTTTGTTTATTGGAAGATTTTCATCACAGTCTCAATTTCAGTGCTTGTGATTGGTCTGTTCATATTTTCTATTTCTTCCTGGTTCAGTCTCAGAAGATTGTGCTTTTCTAACAACTTGACCATATCTTCCAGGTTGTCCATTTTATCCATGTAGTTGGTTGTAGTAATCTCTCATGATCCTTTGCATTTCTGCAGTGTCAGTTGTTACTTCTCCTTTTTCATTTCTTTTTTTTTTTTTTTTTTTTTCTGAGATTGATTGATTTTGGCTGAGTTGGGTCTTCATTGCGTGCAGGCTTTCTCTAGTAGCGGTGTTTTGCAGTACACGCGCCTCTCACTGTTGTGGCCTCTCCTATTGTGGAGCACAGGCTCCGGATGCACAGGGTCAGCAGCCATGGCTCACAGGCCCAGCCGCTCTGCAGCATGTGGGATCCTCCTGGACCTGGGCACGAATCCATGTCCCCTGCATCGGCAGGTGGACTCTCAACCACTGCACCACCAGGGAAGCCCCTCCTTTTTCATTTCTAATTCTATTGATTTGAGTCTTCTCCATTTTTTTCTTGATGAGTCTGGCTAACGGTTTATCAATTTTGTTCATCTTCTCAAAGAACCAGCTTTTAGTTTTATTGATCTTTGCTATCATTTCCTTCATTTCTTTTTCATTTATTTCTGATCTGATCTTTATGATTTCTTTCTTTCTGCTAACTTTGGGGTATTTTTGTTCTTCTTTCTCTAATTGGTTTAGGTGTAAGGTTAGGTTGTTTATTTGAGAGTTTTCTTGTTTCTTGTAATAGGATTATATTGCCATAAACTTCCCTTTAGAACTGCTTTTGCTACATGTCACAGGTTTGGGTCATCGTGTTTTCACTGTCATTTGTTTCTAGGTATTCTTTGATATCCTCTTTAATTTCTTCAGTGATCTCTTGGTTATTCAGTAGTGTATTGTTTAGCCTCCATGTGTTTGTATTTTTTACAGACTTTTTCTTTAACTGATATCTAGTCTCATGGCGTTCTTGTTGGAAAAGATACTTGATATGATTTCAATTTTCTTAAATTTACCAAGGCTTTTGGGTTCCCTGGTGGTGCATTGGTTGAGAGTCTGCCTGCCAATGCATGGGACATGGGTTTGAGCCCTGGTCTGGGAGGATCCCACATGCCATGGAGCAACTGAGCCCATGTGCCACAACTACTGAAGCCCGCGCACCTGGAGCCTGTGCTCCACAACAGGGGAGGCCACCACAATGAGAGGACCGCACACCACAACAATGAGTAGTCCCTGCTCGCTGCAACTTTAGAAAGCCCACACACAGCAGTGAAGACCCAATGCAGCCAAAAATAAATAAATAAGTTAATTAATTTAAAAAAGCACAGTAAAGATCATGTCCTTTGATCTAGTTATGTCACTCATGAGAATTTATTAAAAAAAAAATTTAACAAGGCTTCATTTGTGACCCAAGTTATGGTCTATCCTGGAGAATGTTCCATAAGCACTTGAGAAGAAAGTGTGTTTTGTTGTTTTTGGATGAAATGTCCTATAAATATCAATTAAGTCCATCTTGTTTAATGTATCATTTAAAGCTTGTGTTTCCTTACTTATTTTCATTTTGGATGATCTGTCCAATGGAGAATGTGGGGTGTTAAAGAGCCCTACTATGATTGTGTTACTGTGTATTTCCCCTTTTATGGCTGTTCACATTTACCTTATATATTGAGGTGCTCCTATGTTGGGTGCATAAATATTTAATTGTTATATCTTCTTCTTGGATTGGATTGATCCCTTGATCATTATGTAGTGTCCTTCTTTGTCTCTTGTAATAGTCTTTATTCTAAAGTCTATTTTATCTGATATGAGTATAGCTATTCCAGCTTTCTTTTGATTTCCATTTGCATGGAATATCTTTTTCCATCTCCTTACTTTCACTCTGTGTGTGTCCCTAGGTCTGAAGTGGGTCTCTTGTAGACAGCATATATATGGGTCTGGTTTTTGTATCCACTCAACCAGTCTATGTCTTTTGGTTGGAGCATTTAATCCATTTACATTTAAGGTGATCATCGATATATATGTTCCTATTACCATTTTCTTAATTGTTTGGGGTTTGTTATTGTAGGTCTTTTCCTTCTCTTGTGTTTCCTGCCTAGAGAATTTCCTTTAGCATTTCCTGTAAAGCTGGTTTGGTGGTACTGAATTCTCTTAGCTTTTGCTTGTCTGTAAACGTTTTAATTTCTCCATTGAATCTGAATGAGATCCTTGCTGGGTAATCTTGGTTGTAGGTTTTTCACTTTCATCACTTTAAATATGTCCTGCCACTTCCTTGTGACTTGCACAGTTTCTGCTGAAAGATCAGCTGTTAACCTTACGGGGATTCCCTTGTATGTTATTTGTTTTTTTTTTCCCGTGCTGCTTTTAATATTTTGTCTTTGTATTTAATTTTTGATAGTTTGATTAATATGTGTCTTGGTGTGTTTCTCCTTGGATTTACCCTGTATGGGACTCTTTGCATTTCCTGGACGTGACTATTTCATTTCCCATATAGGGGCAGTTTTCAACTATAATCTCTTCAAATATTTTCTCAGTCCCTTTTTTTTTTCTCTTCTTCTTCTGGGACCTCTATAATTCGAAAGTTGGTGTGTTTAATGTTGTCCCAGAAGTCTCTAAAACTGTCCTCAGTTCTTTTCATTCTTTTTTCTTTATTCTGCTCTGCAGTAATTATTTCCACTATTTTATCTTCCAGGTCAGTTATCATTCTTCTGCTTCAGTTATTCTGGTATTGATTCCTTCTAGAGAATTTTTAATTTCATTAATTGTATTGTTCATCATTGTTTGTTTGCTCTTTAGTTCTTCTAGGTCCTTGTTAAATGTTTCTTGTATTTTCTCTATTCTATTGCCAAGATTTTAGATCATCATTACTATCATTACTCTGAATTATTTTTCAGGTAAACTGCCTGTTTCCTCTTCACTTGTTTGGTCTGGTGGGTTTTTACCTTGCTACTTCATCTGCTGTGTGTTTCTCTGTCTTCTCATTTTGCTTAACTTACTGTGTTTGGGGTCTCCTTTTCACAGGCTGCAGGTTCGTAGTTCCTGTTGTTTTTGGTGTCTTCCCCCAGTGGCCAAGATTGGTTCAGTGGGTTGTGTAGCCTTCTTGGTGGAGGGAACTAGTGCCTGTGTTCTGGTGGATGAGGCTGGATCTTTTCTTTCTGGTTGGCAGGACTGTGTGCAGTGGTGCTTTTTGGAGTGTCTGTGACCTTATTATTTTAGGTAGCCTCTCTGCTAATGGGTGGGGCTGTGTTTCTGTCTTGCTAGTTGTTTTCCATAGGGTGTCCAGTAATGTAGCTTGCTGGTCATTGAGTGTAGCTGGGTCTTAGCGTTGAGATGGAGATCTCTGGGATAGCTTTCACCATTTGATATTATGTGGAGCCAGGAGATCTCTGTTGGACCAATGTACTGAACTCGGCTCTCCTGCCTCAGTGGCACAGGCCTGAGCACCAAGACCCTCTCAGCCACATGGCTCAGAAGAAAAGGGAGAAAGAAAGATTTAATCCACTGCTCCTGAGGTTGCTGGGAGAAATTTCCCTTTCTCTTCTTTGTTCACACAGCTCCTGGGGTTCAGCTTTGGATTTGGGCTCGCCTCTGCATGTAGGTCACCTGAGGATGTCTGTTGTTTGCTCAGACAGGACGGGGTTAAAGCAGCAGGTGATTAGGGGGCTCTGGCTCACTCTGGCTAGTGGGAGGATGGGGTATGGAATGTGGGGCAAGCCTGCAACAACAGAGGCCAGCATGACATTGCAACAGCCTGAGGCATGCTATATGTTCTACTGGGGAAGCTGTCCCTGGATCCTGGCAGTGGTGGGCTGCACAGGCTCCCTGGCAGTGGTGGGCTGCACAGGCTCCCTGGAGGGGAGATGTGGATAGTGACCTGTGCTTGCACACAGGCTTCATGGTGGCTGCAGTAGCAGCCTTAGCATTTCATGCCCATCTCTGTTGTCTGCGCTGACAGCCACAGCTCGCGCCTGTCTCTGGAGCTCGTTTAGGCGGTGCTCTGAATCCCCTCTCTTCACGCACCCCCAAACAATGTTCTGTTGCCTCTTAGGTAGGTCCAGACTTTCTCCCAGACTCCCCCCTGGCTAGTTGTGATGCACTAGCCCCCTTCAGGCTCTGTTCACGCAGCCAACCCCAGTCCTCTCCCTGGGATCTGACCTCCGAAGACAGAGCCTCAGCTTCCCGCCCCCACCCGCCCCAGTGGGTTAGCAGACAAGCCTCTCAGGCTGGTGAGTGCTGGCTGGCACCAATCCTCTGTGTGGAAATCTCTCCACTTTGTCCTCTGCACCCCTATTGCTGCGCTCTCCTACATGGCTCCGAAGCTTGCCCCCGCCACTCCCCATCTCTACCAGTGAAGGGGCTTCCTAGTGTGTGGAAACTTTTCCTCCTTCACAGCTTCCTCCTAGAGGTGCAGGTCCCAACCATACTCCCCAGTCTCTGCCCTTTCTTTTCTCCCTCTCCCCACCCAGGCACGTGGGGAGCCTCTTACCCCCTGGGAAGTCCAAGGTCCTCTGCCAGCACTCAGCAGGCATTCCACAGGAGCCACTCCACATGCAGATGTATTTCCTATGTACCTGTGGGGACAAATGTGATCTCCATGTCTTACTCCTTCACCATCTTGAAGATCTCCTAATGTCTCCTTTAAATTAGGCTACAACTCAAAGAGAACTATAAAATGAAGCTGCAAAAAGTCAACAAAATAAGTAAGCTATACTTTCTAGTTTATCCCTATAATATTTTTGATTTTTGTTCTTGTTCATTTTGTGGCTACAGGATGCAGTAGCCACAAATCTTACAATTCGTATATATCATAAACATCCTTAGATAGAGGAAAATTAAGCACCCCTAAATAATGCACTGTAAGGCTCAATATAAGGAGAGCAAGTTGCTATCTGGTAACTTCTCCATTTGCTTTTCACTATTTTTTATGCATTAGCCCATTCGCTGAGTTACAAATATAAAGTGAGCCAGGCAATATACAATAGGCATAGTATACTCGATTAAACAACAGATGGGATCTTGCCATCAAAGAGCCTAAAATCAGTGGGGAAGACCAACAAAAGCAAGTTAAAAACAAATAACATATACTGAAAATCTGTAATAGAATGTCAAAGAAAAAGAGTGAATTATTTCAGAGATCTGTTTCCCCCCACCTTTTCTAATGGAAGTAAAATTTCACTATGGTTTAGTCAGCTATATATTTATTATTTTAAAGTATTTTATTATGATATTTATCATTAGTTTATAAAAGTATTTATATAAAGTATAGGAACAGTTCAAAGATTTATAATAAAATTAACGCTCATATACCCAGCTTAAGAAATAGTATATTACCAGTACATGTGATGACTCCTCTGTGTCCTGCCTCCAAAGCATTCGCTACCCTTCCTCCCAAGGTGTGGCACAAATATTTTCCTAATTCTATTACTCTCTTCATAATTTGACTACCTAGTTAACCTCACTACTGTTAAAAACTATAAAAATGGAATCATAGTATATGTATTCTTCAGTGATTTGCTTGTTTTGCTTAATGTTTTTGCAATTTCTCCATTTCTACATATATAGCTGAAGTTCATACATTTCAGTGCTTCATTGTACAATAAAATTGTGTTTTTCCATTGTGCTTTTGACAGATGATAAACTGTTTCCCAATTTGGGGGGGAGCAATTATGAACAATACTACAGTAAACATTTCTGTTCATGTCTCCAGGGACAGGTATACAATCATTTTTCCAAGATACATTTCAAGTGTTATTACTAAATTATATGTTCAACTTTACTATGTAATGAAAAACAATTTTCAAATAAAAAACAAAGACAAATAATGAACAATGTTAACAGTATAAAGATGAAAATCATACAAGCTTTTAAATAGGTGCAGGAAAAATCATTTGCTGAAAGTCAATACCCACTCATTATAAATGAAAAAAAAAAACTACTGTACTTAAAAAAAAAGAAGTAGAAAGAAACCATATTATTTGATAAAAGAGATCTTAAGTACAAACACTGTACTTAAAGACAGAATGTTGAAAGCTTTCCTTATGAGATTAATGAGACAGCAATAGCCACTACTGGTATTTCTAGTCAACCTTTTACTGGAAGTCCTGGTGAGAAAAACAATAGAATATATGAAAATTGGAAAAGAGAAAATAAACTGATAATTTGTTTTGGACTTTCTACATACATACATAATCCTATTATTTGAAAACCATGGCACATTTGTTTTTTTTTCAAACTTTATACCTTTTTATGTCTCTTCTATTGACAGCACTGCATCGAAATGTTGGATCATGGACATCTTTGAAATAGTATTGACTATAGGGAAAGGAAAAGGCTTTATTATTTCAACATTAAGTGTTACATATGTGTAGATTTATTATAAATGCTCTCTTTTTTTAAGTTGTTGCTTTTTCTTTTTTTTATTAGTTAAATTTTGTGTAAAATATATCTGTGCCACAAACATATGACTGAATTTGTCTCTGAAACTGTTGAAACTAGTATTTTAGTTATAGGAAGACTTTTAACTCAAAAGTTTTCTTAATGGCTATATAGCATCTCATGTTTTTATCTCCTTGAGTCATTTTCAGGAGGTTTTATTTTTCAAAGTACTTATTTTTTTTTTTGAAAAGTTCAAATTTATTGGCCTAAATTTCTTCATAATATTTTTTATTAGCTGTGTGGCTATGTCTCCTATTTCATTTATATTATTGTTTATCTTTGCTTTCTCTTTTGATTTCAGTGAGTCTTAAGAAATACACGGTCATGTTATGCATTTCAGAGAACCAATTTTTGGCTTTGTTGACTACTTCTGCTCTCAGTTTCATTAACTAGAGATCCCATCTTTGATATTTCCTTCTTTTGACTGTCTTTACTTTATTCTATTTTTCCTTTAATTAATATATTATTTTGGTCTCAGCTGAATATTTTATACAGTTTCTTGTATCACAAAGGAAAGCTACATATTTCCTTCTAAATACAACTTTACTTCTTAGATATTTAGATAGATAATGCTTTAATTACTATTCATTCTTAATACTTAATTTCCATTACGTTTTTTCATTTGAGGTTAGAGTTGCATTTTTGTTTCAAATATGCATTTTTTAGTTATTTTTAAAATTAATCTATTTTAATTGCCTTCATTCAGAAAATGTGGTCTGCATGAACACAAATGTTTAAATTTGTTAAAGCCAAAATATTTCAGTAGAACCTCAAGGTCTCCAGAGTTTGACCTTGCTTTGAAGACTGTTTAACCCCTAGTTTTCCTACTTTCACTTCATTTCAATGCTTTTTAGATTCCTTATCACAATGCTAGCACAGTGGTTTATTTGAAATTACTTTTATTCACAGTTTTACTTATTTTTATCAGGAGGGGCTTTAGTAGTTTATATTCTGCATGCTGGCATAACTTCAAATCATCTATTTACTTTTTATGTAAACAGAAATCTTCTGAGTCGACCTGTGTTTAAATTCATTTGCTTGATTCTCCCATCTATGTATTTCTTGTTCATTTATTTATTTATCCAAGATTTTTTGAGCCCTATTATTTCCCAAGAATTGTTTTATGTGATGGTGATATAACCATGAACAAAGTCTGTGTCTGTGAAAGACAGAAATAAATGCTATATTAAATAGAAATAGTTAACCATAAGTCCTAAGAAGAAAAATAAACCAGAGTTAATGAATGTTGAGTGAGTGGCAATATTCTTTAGATTGGATATTCATGAAAAACTTCTCCAAAACATGACATTTAAGCTGAGATCTGAAAGGTTGGCCCAAACGAGCCATATGCCTATTTGCAGAAAGAGTAATTCAGCTTAGGTTAAAAAATAAAAACAAAAAAACCTCAAAGATAATGAAACACGAAGATGCCTGACATGATCAACTGCACAGAAGCCAGTATTGCTACACTGCAGGGAGCACTTGGAGAACAGAGATAAGGTAGAAACCATAGCTATATACCTATGTTTGAGTGTCCATATCTTGTTTACAAACATTAAAAGAAACTTTTGTGAATATTAATGGCTGGCATTTGATATTTAATAGAAAAAGGGAAATTCTGTTCTATTTCTGTTACTTTGTTTGGTAAACCTCAACCTGCTTGAGTGATTATTTGAGACTATTTCTTATATCTTCAAAATCCAAACATTTTTCCAGAATCCATTAATTTTACCAAGAATAAGATGAGTAGTTTAGACCTACAGCTGCAGATTAAATTAGAACAGAGATTATTTTATTTTTAGCTTTTATTTATTTTATCTATTTCTTTCATGTACTTATTAGGCTATTTTATGTGTCATTAGGAACTTTTCTTACTAATCCTTGATTTTGATTAGCTTTCCCTTTTTTATTTGCCTCTTTTTTACTGCAATGATTCTAAAGGAATTAATTAAGTTTACCTTCTAAAATTTCTATTCCCATTTCTTCAACTTTCATTTAAGATTTTTATGGCCTCCAATGGGAGTTATAATTATTATTGCATTTTCACTTCTCTGCATTGTTTTGTTTAATGAATTTAATTTTATTTATTATTTATACAGCAGGCTATTAGTTATCTATTATATGCATATTAGTGTATATATGTCAATCCTAATCTTCCAGTTCATCTCACCACCACCACCACCCCACTTTCCCCCTTGGTGTCCATACGTTTGTTCTCTACATCTGTGTCTCTATTTCTGCCTGGCAAACTGGTTTACCTGTACCATTTTTCTAGATTCTACATATATGCGTAAATATACGATATTTGTTGTTCTCTTTCTGACTTATTTCACTCTGTATGACAGTCTCTAGGTCCATCCACATCTCTACAAATGACCCAATTTTGTTCCTTTTTATGGCTGAGCAATATTCCATTGTATATATGTACCACATCTTCTTTATCCAGTCATCTGTTGATGGTCATTTAAGTTGCTTCCATGACCTGGCTATTGTAAATAGTGCTGCAATGAACATTGGGGTGCAGGTGTCTTTTTGAATTATGGTTTTCTCTGGGTTTATGCCCAGTAGTGGGATTGCTGGATCATATGGTAATTCTATTTTTAGTTTTTTAAGGAACCTCCATACTGTTCTACATAGTGGCTCTATCAATTTACATTCCCGCCAACAGCACAAAAGGGTTCCCTTTTCTCCACACCCTTTCCAGCATTTGTTGTTTGTAGATTTTCTGATGATTCCCATTCTAACTGGTGTGAGGTGATACCTCATTATAGTTTTGACTTGCATTTCTCTAATAATTAGTGATGTTGAGCAGCTTTTCATGTGCCTCTTTGTCATCTGTATGTCTTCTTTGGAGAGATGTCTATTTACATCTTCTGCCCATTTTTTGATTGGGTTGTTTTTTTAACATTGAGCTGCATGAGCTGCTTATATATTTTGGAGATTAATCCTTTGTCAGTTGATTTGTTTACAAATATATTCTCCCATTCTGAGGGTTGTCTTTTCATCTTGTTTGTAGTTTCCTTTGCTGTGCAAAAGCTTTTAAGTTTCATTAGGTCCCATTTGTTTATTTTTGGTTTTATTTCCATTACTCTAGGAGGTGGGTCAAAAAAGATCTTGCTATGATTTATGTCAAAGAGTGTTCTTCCTATGTTTTCCTCTAAGATTTTATAGTGTCTGGCTTACATTTAGGTCTTTAATCCATTTTGAGTTTGTTTTTGTGTATGGTGTTAGGGAGTGTTCTAATTTCATTCTTTTACCTGTAGCTGTCCAGTTTTCCCAGCACCACTTATTGAAGAGACTGTCTTTTCTCCACTGTATATCTTTGCCCTCTATGTCATAGATTTGTTGACCATATTTGCATGGGTTTATCTCTGGGCTTTCTATCCTGTTCCATTGATCTATATTTCTGTTTTTGTGCCAGTACCATATTATCTTGATTACTGCAGCTTTGTGGTATAGTCTGAAGTCAAGGAGTCTGATTCCTCCAGTTCTGTTTTTTTCCCTCAAGATTGCTTTCACTATTCAGGGTCTTTTGTGTCTCCATACAAATTTTAAGATTTTTTGTTCTAGTTCTGTAAAAACTGCCATTGGTAATTGGATAGGGATTGCATTCAATCTGCAGACTGCTTTGTGTAATACAGTCATTTTCACAATATTGATTTTTCCAATCCAAGAACATGGTATATTTCTCCATCTGTCTGTGTCATCTTTGATTTCTTTCATCAGTGTCTTATAGTTTTCTGACTATAGGTCTTTTACCTCCGTTGGCAGGTTTATTCCTAGGTATTTTATTCTTTTTGTTGCAGTGATGAATGGGATTGTTTCCTTAATTTCTCTGCATTGTGTTCTTAATTAAACAAGTTCCTTTTCTTTTTGTACCCTGCTTGTTAGATTTATATCTCTGCATTTCTGCTTACTCTCTTCCTATGTTACACACTTTTATTTTTACAGAAACAATATCACCTTGTACACACTGGGAATTCAAAGCAGATCTTCTCTAAAACTTTTTATTTTCCATCTCAGTTCTTATCCAGAGGTATTATTTTCCTTAATTTTTCCTGGATCCAGTGGTGTTCCCCAGTACACCATGAACTATGCTGCAGTATACTTTTTATTTACTTTATATTGTCTTATTGTTGCTCATTCATTTTTGAATGAAGAAACAAATATTCAAATACTTATTTTCCAAATATCAAAGTTGTGGTTTTGGTTTGTTTTTGAATGATCCTTTCCCCTTTTTTTATTTTCCACAGATTTCTAGACTTAAGATTTGGTGATGAACCATGTAGGTAAAGGGTTAACACCCTAAGGGTGAGAGAAAGAAAAAATAGAATAGAAGAAGCTTCAGAAACTAAAGAGCCATTGGACTGCTTATACACAGAACTGTATAATAGCAAATACTGTACTTTCAAAGGATATTAAAGTAAAAGTTGAATTTATATCTTTTTAATTATAAAAATTAACCATCAAATTAAAGAGCTATAAGAAAAGAGACACTACTGAAAACATAGTATAAAAGTATCAGGTTAATTAATTGAGCTACTTTTGAAATTATCATTTATAAATACAGTCAATTTTACTTAATTTTGAAGTTATGTTCTTCAGTATTAATTTTGTATGCTTTATCTAATGAAACGTGAAAACAGAAGGTAAATATAAAATAGCCACCACACCCCCATACCTTTCATTTCATGTGGAATAAATTAATTACATCTGGATTGTTCATCCTTATTGATATACATCCTATTAATTTATCTTCAGAAAATATCAGCCTCCAGTAATGTGAAAATAAACTTTCTGATTCATCCATTTTGGATATGTGTTTCTGAAAGTAATTTTTTCTCTAAACCCCCTATTTCCATGGCTATAGTACGGCTGTGGCATTCAGCAGTGGTTTTTGAGAACAAGCATTTAATTTTAGCAATGGACTAAAGAACTGAATTTCTCTTTTGAATGACTGAATTTTAAATCTAATTTTATGGCCAAGTTATAAAATGTACAGATGGAATTGTGAAGGGTGATCTTAAAATAAATATATAAAACTAAGCTACTGATGATTTCTGGTTATTAAATTGCTCTTTTTCTTAGTACTATTAATAAAAATCTCACTGTACTATTTTTCTCTCTCCTTTAAGAGATAAGTTTTTAACCTTGGGATTCTGGCCTAATTCCAATTATTTAACTAGATTCTTTTCCATTCTACTCACTACTTTTTCAAACTACTGTGATTTCTTTACAAAACATAAAACTCCAAAAATTACTATGACAATCTCAGATCATCCTTCCCCACATACAGAGCTCACAAACAGCTTAGTGATATCCTTTGTAACTGAGTAGATATTTAAATAGTGAAACACTAGATTGAATATTTTAAATCCAGCTACCGTAACTTACTGACCCATAATTGATAGTGATATAAACTCAGTAGAGTTTATTCCTCATATTTAGCACTCCAGAGTAGGTGTTCTTGTCAGAGGGGAGGCTCTGCTCCATGTGGTCATTCAGGAACTAGGCCAGCATGGGTGCTACTCATCACATGACTTCCAAGGTTACTGTGGCCTTGCTCACCCCAGTCAGCCAAAAGGGAAACATGGCTTAAAGAGCATGTGTGAGAGATTTTGATGAGCCAGGCCTGAATGCAGGGCATGGCACTTCCACTTGAATTGCATACACGGTTGCATTTAACTGCATGAGGAGCTAGAAAATATTGCCTAGTTCTGTGACCAGCAAGAAGAGGAAACAGGAAGTTGCAGAACAGGAAACAGCGTCTGCCACAAAACACTGAGAAGAATAAAGCATTCACATAAGAATAAGTTGATCCACAGCTCCATTTTACCTGAGGCTGTCCTGATTTTAACACTCAAAGCCCCATGTCCTCAGTCTCAGGCAAATCAGGACAATTTGTCACTGAATATGGAAAATTAATATATTTTAAAATATTAAGAAAAAAGTGGCTTAAACTAATGTTTTAATTTGAATCAACTTTGTCATAGGCAGGTAATCTAAAAATGGGTTATTGAAGAGAAATAATCCTTTATATTTTCATTGTTAAATAAATGGTACACAAACTGAGAATTCATATGATGAGAAAAATATCTATGAAAATTTGGCAATATACTTTAAGATTATTTATACATTGATTATCATTTTTAATGTATATAAAAAGTCATAATTAATAAAATGTAAGCATAGTTTCCCACAAAGCTTGCCATTTTATATCATTTCAATGTCTTTGTGCATGTATTCGTTCTTAAAAATTAAAATATTTTGAGATTTTAAAAAAGAGAAATAATTCCCCTAAACAAACAAAAATATCATTCAAATTTATTACTATACAAGTAACATCTGGAAAATATTTCATAAGTAAATATATTTTAATTAAATGATAGGGAAATGTTCATGGTATTTTAAAATGTTATATAAAAAGTAACATTTGCCAATATTATCTCTATTATTTAAAGGTATGTACTTACAATATATATGAAAATAAATATATGAGAATGATAACAATGTTTATTTCCAGATGGCATATCCACAGGTTACTGAATTTTTCTTTTACTTTTTAAAATCTTTCTATATATTTTCAAAATTTTGACACTAAGTAAACATTCCATTTATAATGAGAAAATGCAAACATTATTTTAACTTAAAATCAAATAGATAAAGAAATCTGAGTATACAATTATTAAATGGGTCTGTGCTTATATACCAGGGATAGGGCTGAAGAAATCTAATTCTGTTTATTTCTCAGAAGCACAAGTAGGCTATGGTTTAATATTTTTCTTGTATGTTAGAAAGTGTTTTAGAAAAAGATTGGTTTACTATTTTGATTTCCCTGTGGAAATCTTGACTTTTACAACCAAGAATTAGTGATAAAGAATTTATTTACTTGTTAATGATCCTCCCAGTATTTTCAGAAAATGTAATGTTCCTTTCAATTTTCAGAGAACACATAAGAATGCAAATATTCTTAATAGGTAGAAAGCCATTTAAAAAAAATTACGTGACAATTTGACTTTCAAAAGTCAATTTTTAAAGTACAAATTTGAATATATACTGAAGTACGTAGGGATGTGTGTGTACATGTGTGTGTGTATGCAAAAGTATTAAATCTTTTTTTTTCCAAGAATACCTAATATGATGTGGCCATCTGATTTAGTATGAACTCTTGCTTCTTGCACTGCAGGTTTCCAATCAACAGTAGCAATAATTTTTAAACAAATATCTATTGACTATCTACTGAGTGCCAGGTACCATGCTAAAAGCAGAGATATAAACACATGAAGCTTTCTATTCCCT